>NW_026868231.1:0-334395 GCF_020745735.1 Hemiscyllium ocellatum
AGGCCGGGAATGTTAGATACAGGCCTTAGTAGAGCAGGTCGAGGACCTCGAAAATCGAGAGCCGTCAGAAGAACATCAGCTTGGTCGCGCTGCTGGAATGAGAAAAAGAAAGCCAGCTCGTCAGCTTCTTGGAGCAATAGCTCACACAGTTTTTGAAGCTGGAATCAGAGCAGACTGGGTGCGGTTGAGTGGCCCAATGGTCGCAGTGTACAGGCCCGATTGGACCAGTGCACTGCCCGTCCTTGTGCAACTCCAGCACGATCGAGAAAAATAGGTGCTGGAAGCTTCTCGAGTTCTGCGGAAGTTTCCATAGGTTCTAATCTACAATGGATCACAAATTATGTTTTTCCAAGACCTTTCTACGGCTGTGATCCGCAAGAGGCAAAAGCCTTTAATAAGGCAAAAAGGACTCTGAGGGATGTGAATATTCTGTACTTGGTACGATATCAGCCATGGAGGGTCTGTGTTTAATTTTGACTCAAGAGAAAACGAAAAGGATTTCCTGTACACATTAAAATAGACTGCTGGTTCAAAATAATATGGCAAATGTGTTCCCTTTTTTTCGCTGGGGTTTGCCTGGTTTACCTCGGTATGGGTTTTTTTAGTATGTGGAGGTCCCAATTTTCTTTTTCTTCACTCCTCCTTTCTTCCTCCTCTCCCATTATCCTTTGTTTTTTCTATATTTGCTTTTCATTTCTCTCTTTTAGTACGGAATAGGAAAGGGGGTTGGGGGAGGTGGAGTGGTTACATTTTGTTCACACCAGGACTGCCCGGGGTGAAGGTATGGATGGGGTGGGGTTGAATGACCACTTTAATTTTCTTGTTGTAAAACTCGTGTAACGGTCTTTAACTTTGTTTTGTCCAGGTTGGGAGTGGTTTCAGCTAGGAGGAGCCATGGTGGATTAATGGGTTGTATGAGCATCCCCTGTGGCAAGGGGGAAGTCTCTCCATACTTGTGTTTTATTTTGGTTCATGGTAGAAGTAGTTGTTAGAATTTTGATTTGTTGTTTTTGCAGTTATATTTTCCCGTTGATACGAACTGTTTACAGCTATCACTCGGTGTGCTATAAATGGGGTTCTTCTCCCAGTGGGTCATGGGCGCTTGGATGGTTATGGCTAACCGTTCGTTTAAATGGTGCACCTGGAATGATTAAGGGGGGCATTCACGATTAAGAGAAAAATGTAGAAAAAAAGAAAATGGTTGATGTAACCTTGCTGCAAGAAACACATCTAATCGATAAGAAGCACTGAAAGTTACAACAGGGAAGGTTCAGCCGGGTGTTTTCTCATCCTTTAATACAACAAGTAGAGGAGTGGCTATACTCATTCATAAGAACCTTCCACTTCTGCTGTTTGACCAAATTAAGAGTGAATGTTGGTGGTCTCTGATCCTTAAAGTTTTAATACATGGGAGGAATACTGATCTTGAGTAATATTGCCCCTAGCACACCCCCCTCAAATTTCAAATAGAAGCACTCACCAGGTTGATGATCCTTGGGCACGTCATACAATTAAGGGGAGACTTTAACTGACGTATGGACCCCAAGGTGGCGCGGGTATTTCCCGGCCGCCCAGGCAGCTAGTGGACCTGAACAGGTAGCTGGGTTGGTCAATGTGTGAGATGTCTTCACCCTGAAGATAGGGACTTCACCTTTTTTTTCTAACCCACATAAATGCTATACTAGGACTGACATGTTCTTTGCCCCATTGGTCTTTTTACATTCGGTGCTGTCCTGTAGAATTGGGAACATAGTCATTTCTGATCATTTGGCAGTGTACATGAAGGGCAAGGATGGGGGTGATGGGACAGGCTCATGGCACTGGCACCTTCTGAAGGATAGCAAATTCATTGAGTATTTTTCGTGGGAATTTAATTTTTTTTGGACATTAACTTGTGTACGGCCAGTAATCCGATGGTGATCTGGAAGACTGCCAAGGCCTATACAAGGGATGTGAGTATTTCTTACTCGGCGACTCAGAAGCGGCAGATGGGAGAGCAGCAGCATATGCTTGAGGCTCGGCTGAAGAGAGCTGAGACACCTTATTTTGTCAGACTGTCTGTAACTTAATTGCAGCAGATTACAGCCCTCCAGTCTGCTCCGAATGCTGCACTCGCCCAGACAGCAAGAGAGAGATTTCCTTTGCAAAACAGATGGTCACCAGGTAGATATTAGGTGTACTTGGCCAGAAAGAAGATTGCTGCTATTATCACCCGCAATTCCAAAGATCTTTAAGCTCTGACGACTGCAGCGAATGTTGTAAAGAATAAGCTCCAGGCCCACATCAAATGGAAATTGTGCAGGCAAGGCGCCAAAAGCTAGTCCAAGGTTAATGATTTCCAAGACTTATGAATAATACATGCAGAGGGGCGGGGTATAAAAGCAGAATTCAGCTCCATGTCCCAAATAAAATTTGTGGCTCCCTCACAAAAAGATCACAATTGATTCACGCTGTAAATTCAACAAAATAGGAAAAACAAGAGTCTGAATTCCCAATTCTGCAACAAATCTGTAGAACAGGAAGAAAATCAAGGTTTGCTTCTGAAATTAATAAATGATGATGATAAGAATGTGCCAGATGGTGGGGATATTGAACGATGATAAACCATGTTATAGATGACACAATGATTAACCGGGTGGATCACAGTGAGCAGGAACGTGTTAGGGTACAGGAGGGTACAAATGGATGGTCAGATGGCCAGATCAATGGCTGATAAAAGGTAAGACTGAAATATGTGAGATGCTGCACTTTGGAAGACGGAACAAGACAAGAGAGAACTCAACCATGAAGATAGGCTTGATTTGCTTTTGAAGCAGAGATGGGTGAGGGGTGAACCTGACAGAGGTGTATAAGAGCATGAGAGGTTTGGGCAGAATGAACAGACAACAGCTGTTCCCCTTAGTCAACTGGTCAAAAACAAGGGGATATATATTTGAAATGAAAGAGAAGATACTAAGAGTGGATTTGTAGAATCTGTTTTGACCCCAGAAGATGATATGTGTCAAGAATTCATTGCCTGGGAGGATGGTTTCGGAACGTAACCGCACAAACTTTATAAACATTAGAGTCAGCACTGGATGGTGCAGACTCAATGGGCTTTTACTTTATTACATGATCCCATGTGGTGGCAGCCATGAAACCTTTGATATATTTGAAACACGAGCCAATGGGACATTTTAATTTGTTCCATCAAACTGTGCTCAGTAAGTGGTGAGATTACAAACCAGCATCATCCCATGGAGTATCAGCACGTACTCAACCTAGGACAGCCCAGCCATCTCTGAAAACATTCAAGATAATTCACATGCTCAGTTCAAGCATCGTCCATCAAAAGCACTAACATTATTCCAGCGGTTTGAAACATTATTTTAAGGAAACCAATAACATAAAAACAGACTTCCCTTCATTATTGCATAGACTTGTAATAATCCTATGCTCCTGATCTTTCTCCAAAACCATGAAACTTTCCTGAGTGCTTTTTCCAGGGCTGTTTAAAAGTCACATGTGGAAAGATGTGCCTAATAACCTGAAAGGAGCAGTCTGCATGTTCATGGGAATCGTCTCATAATTTTTCAGGATCTAAAAAACAACAGAAATGTCGAAACTAGCATCAGGTGTAAGTCACCAATACAGCTCCGTCATGCAATAAGATCGTGGATGATCTGATTCTGACCTCAATTACGCATTCCTCCTTTGCCCTTACAATGTTAGTGCGTCATTCTTAGTCAAGACTCTGCCTGCCTCTGCCTTAGGAATATTCAATGTCTTATCCTTCATTGCTATCTGGGAAGAGAGTTCACAAATACACGACACTTTGGGTGGGTTAAAAACAACCAACATCTTCTTTATTGAGATATTCTTCATTTTATTGTCCATTCACTCCTGGTAATCTCTCTCACAAGCTGAAAAATTGTTTCAGAGTTCAAACTGAAAGAACTACTTGGAATAATCTGGGGTTACCAAGATCACATGTTGTTCGCCTAAACTCCAGCAGATCCGGAGTCCAGTCAGTTCAAGATTTCCTACTGAAATAAACATTCCTCACAGGAGTGAGTTGAATGAATCTTCTCTGAACTAATTTGCATGTCATTATGGCCATCACTCTCTCGATGTGGACTCACTACTACCCTGCAAAACTGCGGAAATCTTCCCTAATTTTGAATGTATTCTGTTTGAGCAAGCTTCTACATTTATCTTACCTCCCTCAAAACTTTATGTACACCTAAAGGTTTTATTTTGTAATCCAAGTGCCGGTTCCTCTGTGCCTCAACCCAATCTCTCACTTAAAATAATACACTGCCTTTAAAATCGTCCCACCAACATCTTTGAGCGCACAGACAGTTTTTCCTTACGATGCTCCACACAACAATATTTCCTGTTCACTTGACCTACCTTTATCTATTTATAGACTTATGTCCTCTTCATGCCTTGCTTTTCGAACAGTTTCAAATGTCTGCATTCTTCCCTGGTACAGACAGAATATTTGGCCTAATAAATATTGTGGCCAATGGAATTGACCATTTAATATTTTTAATCAATTGCTAAACTATGAATTTGTGATAATGCTATCAGGTTTAATATTTCCATCACTTTGTTCCCAAAACTCAAAGTAGGGACAGACGGTGTAGAATCTGTGTGGTTACAATTGAGAAACAGAAAAGGTGAAAAACCATAGTTGGAGTTATGTACAGGCCTACAAATCATAGTCAGGAGCTGGGGCGGAGGACACATCAGGAGATAGAAAAGATGTTTAGGAAATGCAAAGTTACAGTGATTGGGGGGATTTCAATGTGCAGGTAGACTGAGAAAATCAAGTTGGCAGTGGTTTGCAAGAAATGGAATTCGTGGAATGTCGATGAGATGGCTTTTTGGAGCAGCTTATGGTGCAGGCAACGAGGGAACGGCAATACTGGATTTACAGTTGCGCAATGAGGCAGACTTGATAAGGGAGCTTAAGGTAAAGAAAGCTTTATGATGCAGTGAGCATAATATCATTGAACCTGCTCTTCATTTTAATATGGTGAAGATAGAATCAGAGTTCACAATATTACTGCTGAATAAAAGCAACTACAAAGGTATGAAGGAGGAACTGGGTTGAATTGACTGGGAGAGTAGGCCAGCAGGAAAGACAGTGGAACAGTAATGGGGGGCCCTTCTGGGAGTAAGTCAGGAGACACAGAAGAGACTCATCCCAAGCTAAAAGAAGCATGGTATAGGGAGGATGAGGTAACAATGGCTGACATGGGAAATCAGGGTTAGCGTAAAAGCAAAAGAGAAATCAGATAACATGGCAAATGCCAGTGGGAAACCAGAGGATTTGAAAGCTTACAAACTAATGCAGGGCAAAAAAAAGAAATAGGAGGGAGAAGATTAAATATGAGGGTAAGCTAGCCAGTAGTATTAAAGAAGACTGGATGAGTTTCTTTAGATAAATAAAGGGCAGAAGAGAGGCAGAAATGGACATTGGGACACAGAAAATGATGCTGGAGATATAGCAATGGTGAACAAATAATGGATCAGAAACTGAACAATTATTTCACATCAGTTTTTTTCAGTGAAAGACACGAATAGTGTCCCACAAATTCATGATAGCATGGGGCAGAGCTTATTTGGAGAAGTTGCTCGAAAAACTAAATGGGTGAATGAACTGGACCAGATGGGCGATATCGCAGAGTGCAAAGGGAGATAGCTGAAGAAATAAACGAGACACTTGTGGTGATCTTTCATGAAGTTCTAGAATCAGGGAGATGCTCAGAAGCTGAGAAAGTTGATAATGTGGCATCCTCTTTAAGAAGGGAATAAGGCAAAAGGCAGAAAGTGACAGACAGTCATGTGTAAGAACCTGGAATCCATTCTGAAGATGAGATTTCTGAATACTTGCCAAGTGAATTGTAAAATTGGGTAAAATTGATATGGTTTCATGAAGGGGAAGTCATGCCTCATAAATCTGTAAGAGTTATTTGAGGATGTATCAAGCAAGTGAGACAAAGGAAAGCCAGTGGATGTTATCCACCTAAACTTTAAGAAGGACTGTGACAAGGTGCCACACAGGAGGCTGCTGAGTACAATAAGGTCCCATTTTGTTAGAGGCAAGGTACTAGTGTGTGCAGAAGCTTAGCTGTCTGGCAGCAAGTATAATGTGGGGATAAAAGGGTCCTTCTTGGGATAGCAGCTGATGACAACTGCTGTCCCACAAGGCTCAGAGTTGGGACCACAACTTTTTACTTTGTACATAAACGATCGATATTAAGGAACTGAGGGCATTCTGGGTAAGCTTTTAGATGAACCAAAGGTAGGTAGAGGGACAGGTAGCATTGAGGAGGCAGGGAGGCTGCAGAAGGATTTAGATAGAATAGGAGAGTGGGAAAAGAAGGGCAGATGGAGTACATCTTGGAAAGCATGAGGTGATGCACTTTGTGAGGAGGAAGAGGAGGCATGAAATATTCCATAAGTGTAAAGAAAATTCAGAAATCTGAAGTGCAAACAGAGTTGTGAGTTCTCATACAGGATTGTCTCAAGGTAAACTTGCAGGTTGAGGGAATAGTTAGAAAGGTGTTGTATCGCCGCACAGTGTGTTTAAAAGCTTCTATTCAGCAAAAGTACTGAGCCAACTCTTACAAACAATAATATTTGTTTATTGAACACAGTCAGTGTTTGTACAATACAGTTTACTATAAAGTAATGAAAAATACTGCAAAGTGTCTTATGCTTTTACTTAACTTTGGCTGATAGTGTACCACCACACTAGAACTTGGTCAGGCTCCACGTGGTGATGCCTTCTTATTCTTCCAATAGTCTTGGAGTTGTCTTCTTTCTCAGTGGTTATTCTCCAGTTACTACACGCTGTGGGGTTTTGAGGTGATTCTTATCCTTCCAAGTCTTCAAGCCCTTGAGAGGGTATGGAGGATCTGTCAATGGAATGATCAGGTTCATTTCCCCTCAAAGTTTGGGAGAAGATTTGTAGCTCGGGTGCTCGTTGTTGTGGTTCTGTTCGCCGAGCTGGGAATTTGTGTTGTAGACGTTTCGTCCCCTGTCTAGGCGACATCCTCAGTGCTTGGGAGCCTCCTGTGACGCGCTTCTGTGATCTTTCCTCCGGCGTTTGTATTGGTTTGAAAATTCCGGAGGAAAGATCACAGAAGCGCTTCACAGGAGGCTCCCAAGCACTGAAGATGTCACCTAGACAGGGGACGAAACGTCTGCAACACAAATTCCCAGATCATTTACCCTGATCAATCAGACTCAACCAGGGTTTGGCATATTGCTGGCCCAAGGGCGACATTCTAATGTCCCATTAAAGTCCAGCTTCAGGAGGGTATTGCAGGGTCTGTACTGTAGCTGTCAGGATTATTTGCAAACTGTCTGGAGGGAGCTGCAGCCTGTCTGGATTCTTCAGCATGTGGATTAACACAGACAGTTTACTCAAGGCCGGATCCACTTGCCAGCATGCTTTAATCACTGTTCATTTTTGTAACTCCATAAGAAGTTTGTTAATGTCCATCATACCTTTTCATTGTTTCAGGTAGCCTATCCGGTCAGAAAGACAAATACAATGATGGCATTTATTGAGAGGACTTGAATATTAAAGCAGGGATGGATTTCTGACTCTTTACAAGACTCTGATCGGGGCACATTTGGAGTATTTTATGGGAGCATCATTTAAGGTATATCTAGACAGATACATGAATGGGCAGGTAACAAAGGGATACAGATCCTTGGAAAATAGGCAGCAGTTTTAGATAGAGGATCTGGATCGGTGCAGGCTTGAAGGGCAGAAGGGTCAGCTCCTGTACTGTAATTTTCTTGTTCTTCTTTCTTTATTATTCATTCTAAAAATTGCAAGTCTTCAACTTAATGTTTGCTACAATTTAATAACATAAACATTTATTTATTTGACAGTGCATGTTAAATTATTGTCATTTCTAAATTAGAGTCATAGAGATGTACAGCATGGAAACAGACCCTTGATCCAATCTGTCCATGCCGACCATATATTCCAACCCAATCTAGTCCCACCTGACCGGACCCGGTCCATATCCCTCCAAACCCTTCCTATTCATAGACCCATCCAGATGCCTTTTAAATGTTGCAATTGTACTTGCCTCCACCACTTGATCTGGCAGCTCATTCCATACACATAATACTCTTTGCATGAAAAAGGTGCCTCTTAGCTGTCTTTTATATCTTTCCCCGCTCACCCAAATATATGCCCTCTACTTCTGGATGGCCCCACACCAGGGAGAACAACTTGTCTGTTTACCCTATCTATGCCCTTCATGATTTTATAAACCGTAATACGATCACCCCTCACCTCCGACGCTCCGCTGAAAACAGCCCTAGCCTATTTAGGCTCTCCCTACGTCTCAAATGCTCCAACCCTAGCAATATCCTTATAAATCTTTTCTGAACCCTTTCAAGTTTTACAACTTCCTTCTGATATGAAGGAGACCAGAATTGCATGCAATATTCCAAAAGTGGCCTAATTAACTTCCTGTAGACCCACAACATGACCTTCCAACTCCTGTACTCAATACTCTGACCAATAAAGAAAGCACACCATTCGTCTAATTCACTTTCTTATCTATCTGCGACTCTACTTTCAAGGAACAATGAAACTTTACTCCAAGGTCTGTTTGTTCAGCAACACTCCCTTGGATCTCACCATTAAGAGTATAACTCCTGCTAAGACTTGCTTTCCCAAAATGCAGCACCTCGTATTTATGTAAATTGAACTCCATCTGCCTCTCCTAAGCCCATTGGTCCATTTGATCAAGGTCCTGTTGCAATCGAGGTATCCTTCTTCGCTGTCCACTACACCTCCAATTTTGGTGTCATCTGCAAACTTACTAACTGTACCTTTTATGCTCACATTCAAATCATGCATATAAATAACGAAAGGTAGTGGATTCAGCACTGATCCTTATGGTACTCCACTGGTCACAGGCCTCCAGTCTGAAAAACAACCCTCCACCACCACCCTTGCCTTCTACCTTTGAGCCAGTTCTGTACCCAAATGGCTATTTCTCTGTATTTCATGACATCTAAGCTGGCTAACCAGGCTTCCATGGGGAACCTTGTCGAACGTCTTACTGAAGTTGAAATAAATGACGTCCAACTCTCTGCCCTCATCAATCTCTTTGTTACTTCTGTAAAAATCTCAATCAAGTTTGTGAGACATTATTTTACACTCACAGAGCAATGTTGACTATCCCTAATGAGTCCTTGCCTTTCCAAATACATGTCCATCCTGTCCCTCAGGGTTCTCTGCAAGAACCTGCTCACTACCGCTGTCAGGCTCACTGGTCTCTCGTTCCCTGCCTTGTCCTTACCGCCCTTCTTAAATAGTGGCAGCACAGTCGCCAACCTCCAATCCTCTGGGACCTCACCTGTGACTATTGATGATACAAATATCTCAGTAACAAGCCCAGCAATCACTTTCCTGACTTCCCACAAAGGTCGCGGTACACCTGATCTGGTCCTGGGGATTTATCCACTTTTATGTGTTTCAAGACAACCAGCACATCTTCCTCTGTAATATAAACATTTGGAAGATGTCACCATTTATTTCCCTACATTCAGTATCTTCCACGTAATATTTCCACAGTAAACATTGATGCAAAATGCTCATTTATTATGTCCCGTAGCTCCTGCGGCTGCACACAAATGCCTCGTTGCTGATCTTTGAGGGGAACCTATTCTCTCCCTACTTACTCTATTTTCCTTAATGTTTTTGTAAAATCCTTTGGGTTCTCCTTAATTCGATTTTCAAATGTTATCTCATGTCCCCTTTTTGCCCTCCTGACTTCCTCTTAAGTATACTCATACTGCCTTTGTACTCTTCTAAGGATTCACTCGATCTACTCAGACAACATGTTCTTTTGCTGTACAAAACAAAACGTGCACTCTTTACTTTTGTATCATAAAGCGTTGTTAGGTGGTTATTTTAGTTCCATCAATATATAATCAACTTAGCAGTTTTCAGAGACGACACAATTATTGTTCAGTTGAATAATTGTAGTTAATATTTCATCCTTGCCCAATTCACAAACATGGCAAACACCTGATTATTGTTCAGGTCAGTAAACCCACCACGTTCCAATCATGACTGACATTAAAATGGATTCCAAAAGGCTTCAATTCCGGCACAGTGCTACTGGACCTCATAGCTACCTCTGGCACTCAGTGAGACACTGACCTGCTCCTGAATCTGTCCAGATAATTTCCAACCTGGGTCAGGGTAATCATTCAAACATTCCTTCAAAGTAAATCATTTGATTCCACCTTGGGCAGAAGGAAACTAGCCAACAGGCTATCACTGTTCTCAGTGAAGTTACAAATACTGCCTAAATCAGATACCAATGATTGACCAGGAACTAGGTCTTACAATGTCATGGAGTAAAAAGTGAGGTCTGCAGATGCTGGAGATCAGAGCCGAAAATGTGCTGCTGGTCAAAGCACAGCAGGCCAGGCAGCATCCAAGGAACAGGAAATTCAACGTTCGGGCCAGAGCCCTCATCAGCCCTTTCCTGATGAAGGGCTCTGGCCCGAAACGTCGAATTTCCTGTTCCTTGGATCTGCTGGGCCTGCTGTGCTTTGACCAGCAGCACATTTTCGGGTTACAATGTCATCCCCAGTCAAATCCAGACCCAGAGAGCAGTTGTATGGACATGGAGTGTCAGAATCAAATGGTGTTGCTTTTGGTGCTGGCATGTCCCCCATACTCCATACATCTGCTCCCTGGACCAGACACTGGGTGAAAATGTTCACAATTAAAAGTATATTGCAGCATCTTGTGTCTCACTGTGAATCCTCTGAAATTATATCCGATAAATGTACCTTCACATTCACCAGTATCAAAATAAATCTGTACATGCCTGTGGATGGCCAGATATTAATACATGGGTCACCCAACAGAATGTATCTGAAGAAACCAGGAGCTAACGGCAAATCAAAAATCAGTTTAATAATTGAACTTTGTGGATTTTGTCTGGTCTAGGTCACTGCACATATTGTGCTGACACTCAGGTGAATGTAACCATGCACACCATAACAGGAAGTCTTGGTCCAACGTCCTCCTCAGCTTCCTGACCTCACACACCTCATTCCCTCACACACCTCACACCCTCACACTTTCACCAACTGATGAGAATCCACAAATGAGTGAAATTTGGAATATAGAACAGTACAGCTCAGTAAGAGCCCTTCAGCCCTCAATGTTTTGTCGGCCTTTTATCCTACTCTAAGATCAGACTATCCTACATAATCTTCAATGCCCTAACTTCCATGTACCTATCCAAGGGTCTTCTTAATTATCTCTAATGTATCTGACTCTACTACCATCACTGGTGGTGCACTCTGCCCCCACCACTCTCTGTGTAAAGAACATACCTCTGGCATCCCCCAAAACATTCCTCCAATCCCCCTAAAATTACGCCCCTTGTTGAAAAGACTCTGGCTATCCAATCTTTGCCTCTGAACATCGTGTACACCTCTATCAAGTCAGCTGTCATTTTTTGTCGCTACAGGGAGAAAAGTCCTAGCTCCCTCAAACTTCCTTGCTAAGACATGCCCTCCAGTCCTGGTAGCACCTGGTAAATCTCCTCTGCACAATCTCTGAGGCTTCCACGTGTTTCTATAATGAAGCAACCAGAACTGAACACAAAATATTCCAAGTGTGGTTGAGCCACAGCTTTATAGAGCTAAGCATTAACCTCGTCGCTCTTAATCTCAATCCCCCTGATAATGAAAGCCAACAGACCATTCCGTTCTTAACAACCCTATCAACTTGGTGGTAACTTGTGAGATCTATTGACATGAACCCCAAGATACCTCTGTTCCTCCACATTGCTGAGAATTCTGCCTTTAAGCCTATATTCTGTATGCAAATGAAACCTTCCAAATAAATCACTTCGCACTTTTTAAGTTTGAACTCTATCTGCCACTTTTCAGCCCTGCTCTGCATCCTGTCAAAGTCCTGTTGCAAACTACAGCATCCCTCCAGACTATTCACAACTCCATCAACCTTCATGTCATTGGCAAACTTACTAACCCACCATTGCACTTCCTCAGCAAAGTCATTTATAAAAATCACAAAGAACACAGGTCCCAGAGCCGATCCTGTGGAACACCATTGGTCAGTGAGCTCCTGGTTGAATACTTTCCATCTGTTACCATCCCTGCCTTCTATGGGCCAGCCACGCCTGCATCCAGACAGCCAAATTTCCCTGCTTCCCATGCCTCTTTACTTTCTAAATGCGCCTACAATGGGGACTCTTATCAAATGCCTTCCAAAATTCTTGTTCACCACATCTACTGGTCTACCTTCATCAATGTGTTTTTTTCACATCTTCAAAGAATTCAATAAGGTTTGCGAGGCATGACCTGCTCCTCAAAAAACCATGCTGACTATCTCTAATCAAACTATCGTTTTCTAAGTAATTGGAAATCCTGTCTCTCAGAATTGCCTCCAATACTTAGCCCACCACTGGTGTAAGACCGACTGTTCTATAATTCCCAGGGTTATTCCTATTCTCTTCCCTGAACAAGAGAATGACATTTGCCACTCTCCAATCATCTGCCACTACTCCAGTAGACAGCGAGGATGCAAAGATTATCACCAAAGGCATGACAATCTCTTACATCATTTCCTGGAGTAACCTAGGGTATACCCCATCACCAAGGGATTTTTCTATCCTTAGGTTTGTACTTCAATCAGTCTGTACTTCCCCTCAACCTGTCTACGCCCTGTCCAACCAACTGATTGAATGCTTTCCAGTTCAGTGTTATGTACAGTGCTGCCTTCCTGATCAAGTATAGTCCCCAACGTCCTGTTAATCACGGAATCAAAGAAAAGCAATGCACCAATCCCTTCCTGATAAAGAGCTCATGCCCGAACCGTCGACTCTCCTGCTCCTCAGATACTGCCTGATCTGCTGTGCTTTTTCCAGTACCACACTTTTTGACTCTGATCTCCATCAACTGCAGTCCTCAGTTTCTCCATTACTGAGGGCTGTGCCCTCTGCACACTGAGGGTGGAATTAACCATCAGAAACTCATTGTATGTGGAGCTGACTGCTCAGTTCCGAGAAGTTGCACTTGATGAATACATTTTTCGAAAAAAAGAAATTACAATTCAACAGTTATTCATTTAGTTCCAGAATTACAATTTTGGTTCATGGTTTGGGCAGCCTGATAACAAATACTGAATGATTGAGGAACTCTGAGGCACAGAGTATTCCAGGTGTTATATTCCAGCTTACGTTAATACTGGCAGTATTATCAGACAGACAGATGTGATAATGGCATGAGTTGACATATGGAGGTGGAACATTTTTGCCATCACAGAGACGTGTTTGAGAGAGGTCAGGGCTAACAACTCAGTATTCTGTTGTATTGGAACTATACGCAGGACAGGAGAGGGTGTTAGAGAGGAGGTGGTGCTGCATTATTAATTAAGGAACAGTTACTGCAGTGAGGAAGGATGATACCTTGGACATGTCTTCAAATGAGGCCTTGTGGATCGAAGTTAGGGTCCCAACGATGACAGACACACTGCTGGGGATATTTATAGAGCCCAGAAAGATGGAAATGCAGGAACAAATATATAACCAATTTACTGAGTTGTGTGAAAAGCAATCCACTGAGGTGTGAAGGAAAGCAAGTCCGAAGATGTCACAGAGATAGGAAAGCAAGGCTTCAGATCTTAAAGAGTCAGGAAAGCAAGGCGGGTGGTGTTGCAGAGACAGAAAGCAAGGCTGGAGATGTTACAGAGATAGAAAGCAAGGCTGGAGATGTTGCAGAGATAGGAAAGCAAGGCTGGAGATGTTACAGAGATAGAAAGCAAGGCTGGAGATGTTACAGAGCAGGAAAGCAAGGCTGGGGATGTTGCAGGGATAGGAAAGCAAGGCTGGATGTTGCAGAGATAGGAAAGCAAAGCTGGAGATGTTACAGAGATGGGAAAGCAGGCTCTAAGTGTTACAGGGATAGGAAAGCCAGGCTAGAGATGTTACAGAAAGAGAGGAAAGCAAGGATGGAGATGTTGCAGAGATAGGAAAGCAAGGCTGGAGATATTACGGAAAGATAGGAAAGCAAGGCTGGTGACGCAACAGAGTTAGGAATGAAAGGCTGGGCATGTTACAGAGAGAGGAAAGCAAGGATGGAAATGTTACAGAGAGAGAGGAAAGCAAGGCTGGAAATGTTACACTGATAGGAACGCAAGGCTGGAAATGTAACAGAGATAGGAAAGCAAGAATGGATAAATAGTGTGGCCTGTACATGCTAGAATGGGTTAGTGAGATAATTTTGAACTCATTCACAGGATTGGGGAAAGGTGAAGCAGCTGGAGTTTAAAGAGATAGGGAGGGGTGTTGGGGTTGGCGGAATTTACAGTGATAGATTGGGCTATAGTATGATATAAAGGTTGCAGTGATACGGAGGGTTGCTGAGATACAGATGGATGCAGCGGCTGAATGAGATGACAGAGAAAGATACAGAGATACATATATATAGTTTAAAATGGAATTGTGCAATGTCTCATAGAGAAACTATTGTAGAAATCTGTGGAATAGACAAGGCACTTGGAGGAACTGAAGGAGTGAGACCTTGGACTGTCCAATCACAAGAGTTATAGAGTGAGTGCCATACAGCATAGAAGAGGCCCTTCGATTGACAGTGACAAAAAATTAAAAGCCCTGCAGGCACTGGAAATCCCTCCTTCCTAACATCTGGGTGCTAGGGCGAAATGTGAGAGAGAGGTCCTACAGACTCCTCAAGCAACAATGTGACATAACGAAGCCTCACGTTTCAGATCAAACACAGACACGGAAACCTCCTGCTGACGCCCTTCCCTCAGCTGGATCAGTGTCCCTCTACATTGAACACTTGGAGGATGCACTGACAGAGTGAATGAACTGGAGAATGTATACTGGGTGGGCTATTTCAAAATCACCAGAGGTGCTCAGCAGCAGCATTCATGATCAAGATGGTCATGTCCAAAAGAACATAGCTGCGAGACTGGGTCTGCACCAGGTAGGGAGAGAACGACTGACAGGGAGAAACATACTTGACCTCATCTTCACCGCAGCTGCAGAGACATTGATCGATGACCATATTGGGAATAATGACTACAGTACACAGTATTTCTGGAGACAAAGACTCATTGTGAATAGTATGCGTGTGTACACGCGTGAACGCACATGTTAGAGATACTATCACGATGCTAAACGGACAGAGTTCAAAGAGATCTAGAACTCAGCACTGGTCTGTGTTAGGTGACATGGGTCATTACCAACAGCATCAGAATAGTACTCCAACACAATTTTCACTGTCACTGCCTGGCATATGGTCCACTTTACCCTGACCATCAGACCAGGGGATAAACCCTTGTTCAATGGAGAATATAGGAGAGCCTGCCACGGGCAGCATCAGGTACACCTCACAATGAGGTGACATTACCAAACAGGCCCACTTACTCACCAAATAGCATAAACAGCTCGTGACAGACAGATCTAACCAATAAATCTGACTAAATCTCCACAATCCTGTCACATGCAGTCAGGTTGAATGGTGGTGTCAATCAAACAACTCACTAGAGGAGGAGGATCCCCACATATCACCTTCCTCAATGATGGAAGAGCCCGACACAACAATAGAAAAGCTAAGGCTGAAACGACCACAACAATGTTCAGACAGAAGTATCGATAGGATGATCTATTTTAGTCTCCTCCAGATGGCAGTCTTCAGCTAATTCGATTCACTGTGTGTGGTAATTCCAAACGGCTGGAGGGATGGGGAATGCAAAGGATGTGGGCCCTGATAACATTCCATTCATGTTATTCCTGCTGGGATACAGCACTGGCATCGACCTGTCAATGTGGGAAAATATCCGTGTGTGTCCTGTACACACACAGACAAACCAGACAATCAATGACTATCCCATTGCTCTCATCTCTATTATTAATAAAGGGATGGAAGATGTCATCCACAGTGGGATCAAGCAGCACTTCCTCAGCACCAACCTGCTCACTGATTCTCAGTTTGAGTTCTCATCCCTTGGGCTCATTGGAGCCTTGGTTTAATGATGTACAACAAGAGACCATGCAGCTGAATTCTAGAGGTGAGGTGACAGTGACTGCACTTAACATCATCATAACTGCATTTGACCAAGTGTATCCAGGATTAACGGCAAAACTGGAGAAAATAGGAATAGTTTGCATTGGCTGATGTTATACCTGGTACAAAGGAAGGTGGCTGGGTTTGGAGGAGAGCAGCCACTTCAGCTCCAGGACAGCTCCGCCGCAGTTCCCCAGGGCGGGGTTTCTGGGTAAGCCTGGAGATCAGAAATGGAAAAGTAAGGCACCATACTCTTAGAGGATGACAAGGCTGCTCTTTCGTTAGACAGAGACGACTGATGGTAGTTTAACTGGGCAGTCACCATGCCGCAAGTGAGGGAGAGATTGAGTAGCACAGCCCTTTTCAGTTACCGAAGAATTGAACCCATACTGTTCGCATTAATCTGCATTACAAATCAGATTGAGCTAACCAAGTCCTCGCTCAGCTCCTTGGGTTAGATACTGTAATATTATTCCATTCAGATATGTTGTTAGATACCTCTGGAGCAGGTGGAACTAGAAGCCAGCTTCCTAGCTCAGAGAAAGGGACAGCATCAGTGAGCTGTAGGAGTGCTCTCTGCCCTCGGCCCAATAATTTTCAGCTGCTTCATAAATGACTGTAAAATCACAAATGGGGATGTTTGCCAATGATTGGACAGTGTTCAACACCATTCGTGATTTACTCAGATACTGAAGCAGTCCTTGTCCAAATGTACCAGGACCTGGAACTATGCAGGTGTGTGCTTAACAATGACAATACCATTTCCATTACACATGTGCCAGACAACAATTACCTCTAACAATGGAAAATTGAACCACATCCTCTAACGTTCAATGCCACCACCATAACTGAACACACACCAAGCAATATCGCGGGGATTATCGTTAGCCTGAAAGGGACTGACCATATGATTTCATTACCCATTCCTGTGAAGGGCTTATGCTAAAGCATTGACTCTCCTGTACCTCAGATGCTCCCTGACCTGTTTTGCTTTTCCAGCGCCACGTTTGGAAGCATATAAATTCATTGGCTACAAGAATGTGCCATGGGTTAGAGATTCTGCAGGAATAACTCACCTCAACATTTCCTAAAGCCTGTTCCCTATTGCTAAGACGCATGTTGAATGAGTGTATGATTAAATACTTCCATTAGCCTGTGTGAGTGCAACTCCACCCCTCATCCACTGACGCTCAGTAGCAGCAATACCTGCCATCTACACCGTGCTCTGCAGAAATTTACCAAGTCTCCTTACAACGTACCTCTGAACCCCCGACCATCAAGAAGGACAAGAGAAGCAGATACACGGGACCCCCACTATGTTCGCATTCTTTCCAAGCCATCCACCATCCTTACTGGAAGTATATTGCCAGTGTCACTGTTTCAAGTTCCCTATCCATCAATAAATGCTGTCCCAATCACATTTCATGAATAGATTAACATAAAACAAATTGTCTAGACCTGTTCAATGCTGGAAATTTTTTTTGGGTTTTGTGAGCTCAGGCTGGTTTGTCCAGGCAGTACCTTGCTTGCTGTGAACAGCTGAAGGAATATGCTGTTTGAAACAATCTGTCAGTCTCAGAGGCATAGCCTATATACCGAGCATCACAGACACTGGCATTCTCATCCCACCTTGCTGAGTTCTGAAATAGACAGAAGCAACTGAAAACGTACTCATATCTGACTGGGACATGTTTAAACACACAGTGATATTGTTGCCATGAAAATTATGATGAGTGGATATTAGCAGGGAGAAAGTGAGGACTGCAGATGCTGGAGATCAGAGTCAAAAAGTGTAGTTCTGACAAAAAAACTCAGACGTTCAGGCAGCATCTGAGGAGCAGGAGAATCGAGTATTAAGTAACAATATTAATACAAGGGAAAATAATTGTATATTTTCAAAGTCCTTGTACTTATTAATAGTTTAGTCTTGGGTGAGGCAATGCGACTCATCATTTCAATGCTACTTAATGTGAGTTTTCATCATATTGTTGTTATAACAGCGTACTGAATAAATGGGTGGATTTTGTGCTTATTGGACAATCTAAAAGTGGTATTATGAAAGGATTTGGGACCTTCAGTAAAGAGACTTTACTTAATGGCTCTTAATGGTTAGAACAATGCTGCAAACATTTACACAGAGATTTCCAGCTTAAGTCACACACAAGGTCTTTGGGCTGGGATCATACTGGCCATCAGTGGAGCTGCACAATTCTGTTTGTATGCTGACATTGTGGGGCTAACATACACTGGATATTGTTTATGAGGGATTCAATGTAAGATGCCATGTGCTGCAGGAGCCCATCACCTTTATAACACCATCATTCAGGATCAGGTACAAGGTGCAGAAATACAGAGTTTAGTAGCCACACAAGAAGAGATATACTTGCAAGACATGGCTGTTTACAGGTCGTTGTTATAAATATTGAACTGCGTCTGGACCAGCATCATGTGCTAGTCCATTGACCAGTCTGCCCCACACACATCTCCTTGTTGTTCAGGTATGTCTCTAACCAGACAGGGATTGTGTGAGAAACTGCCCAGCTCCAGTTTGGAAGCTCTCTGGACAGACTTTGGAGATGGCCAGTGTTTTGGAGGTCATGGTGAGGCCAGTAACACTGTGTCTGAACTCAGGCTTTTTCACAAAATCATTTCCAACAGCTTTGCTGCCTGCAAGATGGTGTGTTCACTGATCTGAACATGAATCAGCTGTTTACCTCAGTCACTGAACTGTAATAGTTAGGTGTGCGCTCTGGTATTTCAATTATTGCTCACTTCAATAGTTCTCAACTGAAAAACAATGATGTTTGGTTTATTTTTAAATTTGTAAGAAATAAAGTGGTATTAACTCTTCATTGCAGAAAATGTAAAACTGACCTGTTGTACATTTCCCACAGATTAATCAAGCAGCAGTCAGATATTGTCTGGAAAGCAGGGTTCTGTGAACAGGACTATATCCCGGGCAACATCACCATCCTCTCTGGTAGGTTCTGTCCCACTGACAGGACACAGCCAGGCAAAGAGGGACAGCGCCTTGGTATATAGTCAATATAGGCTGGCATGGTGGCTCAGTGGTTAGCACTGCTGCCTCATAGAACCAGAGTCCCAGCTTTGAGTCCAGGCTCAGGCAACTGCCTGTGTGGAGTTTGCACATGCTCCCTTTGTCTGCGTGGGTTTCCTCCCACAGTCCAAAGATGTGCAGCTCTGGTGAATTGGCCGTGGTACACTGGGCATAGCGTTCAGTGCATTAGTCAGAGAGGCGTGTGTTGCTCTTCGGAGGGTTGGTATAAACTGGTTGGGCCGAAGACCCAGTCCCCATACTGTATGGCAACCAATCTAATGATAGTGCTCAGCATTGATGCTGGATCCTGTGGCTGCTAGACTGCTCTGTGGCAGGTTATGGTGAAATCAATAAAAGGGAAACATATAATTGACCACATCGTCACCAATCTGCCTGCTGCAGATACACCTCCCTATTTCATATATCAGGAAGAATGGTCACTGCACAATGGGGAGCAAGGGCTACCTTCACATTTTGCAGACCCTCCTCGCCATGATATGTAGCCCCTTGAGTACTGAATGGGACAGACTTTAAACAGATTGAATAATTAATAGTGATACAGCCATGAGGTGAAGAAGGCCCGCAGCAGAATCATACTCTACTCATACAGTCTGCAAACTCACAGCCAGACATACCTCCCACTGTACAGTAACCATCAGATTAACATAGCTCCCACTGTACAGTAACCATCACGGCCTAACATACCTCCCACTGTACAGTAACCATAACGGCCCATCATATGTCCCACTCTAGAGGAGCCACCAAGAGCGGCATGGTGGCTCAGTGTTTACCACTACTACCTGCCCACGCCACGGTCCTGGGTTCGGTTCCAGCCTTGGGCAACTGTCTGTGTAGAGTTTGCACATTCACCCCGTGTCTGCATGGATTTCCTCTCATTGGCTATACTAGATTTTTAAGTGTTTTAGTCAGAGGAAATGGGTGTGGGTGGGTTACTCTTCGCAGGGTTGATGTGGACTGGTTAGGCCAAAGGGCCTGTTTCCACACTGTAAGGAATCTAATCTCCTCTGCAAAGTTCATGTCAGGAATATGATGGAACAATCAATTGTCTGAGTGAGTGCAGCTCCAACAGTACTCCAGTATGGACTTACTAGCAACAGGCAACACCGTTGTGTGGGGAAGATCATGTTCACAAACTTGATTGAGTGTTTTGAAGAAGTGACAAAATTGATTGAGGAGGGCATGGGGCTGGATGTTTGCCGTTTGGACCTTAGCAAGGCCTTTGATATGGTTCCTTATGGGTGGCTCATATAGAAGGTGAAGTGAAATGGGATCAGCGGTCAGTTAGTAAGATGGATAGAGAACTGCTTGGCCATGGAAGACAGAGTAGTGGTGGAACAGTGTTTCGGTGACTGGAGATCTGTACATAGATAGGCGGAGTTGCAGATTGTGAGGATGATTGCCAAGTAATACAGCAGGATACAGGTCTGCTGCAGACTTGAACAGAGAAAACACAGATGTAACTTTGTTTGGACAATTTTGACGAGATGCATTTTGGAAGGTCTAATGCAGGAGAGGAGTATAAAGTACATATCATTGCGAGGAGGGTCTGCAATATATGAAGGTAGCCCTTGCTCCCCATTGTGCAGTGACCATTCTTCCTGATATATGAAATAGAGAGGTGTATCTGCATCAACATCCGAAGGGACCTTGGTGTACAGCTCCACAGTTCCCTGAAAGTGGTAACATGGGTGGATAGCGTGATCAAGAAGACTGATGGCAAACTTACAGACATGTATCAGAGCATGCAGTATGAAAATTAGCAGGTCATATTGCAGCTTTAGATAAAGTTAGTCCGAGTTACATTTAGAATATTGTGTGCAGTACTGGTTGCCACACGATGTTGAAGTGTTGGAGAGGGTATGGAAAAGGTTTACCAGCATGTTGCCTGGTTTGGAGGGTATTAGCCAGAAGGAGAAATTGAACACACATGAATTGTTTGCACCTGGGCATCATCGGCTATGGGGCTACCTGACAGATATTTACAAAATTATCAGAGGCATAGATAGAAGGACAGTTAGAGGCTTTTTTCCCCCAGAGTGTAAATATCAATTACTCAGGACCGTAGGTTTTAGGTTAAAGGGAGTAAGTTCAGGAGATGTGATAGGTCCATTTTTTTTCTTGCTGTTCCAGACGGAATGTGAAAGTGCCTGGAATGCACTGATAGAGGGGAAGAAGCCAATATAGCAAGGTTTAAGAGGTATCTTGGCACAAGTATGAGTAAGTAGGGAATAGAATGACATTGAGGGTGTCGGAACAAAAATTTTTGTTTTAACGTTAGAAGTGTCAGTGCGGGATTGCTGGGCTGAAGGGCCGGTTCCAGTACTGGACTGTTCTTTAAGACAAGAATTGAGCACGAGAGTGGCGAGATGCTTACTGAATGATTACCGTCTGGGCTGCTCACTCCGTGTTTGTACACATTCAATGCTGCTGCAAGGACACTGTGCTCAGGGACACCCACCCAGCTCATGGGCTGTCTCTCTGGGCCACTCACTCCATGTTTGTGCACACTCACTTTGAACTGAGTTGAATGATCACAGAATTATTGACTTGCCTTACCCTTCCTTTAGCAGAGTTACCCCTCAGCTAGAGCTACCAGGCTCACCCGTCTGCTGTGTTGTCTTGGTGTTTAGCACAGACACAAATCAAGGAAGCTTGATATCATTGTCCACCGTCAGTCAGAGTGCCCAGCACAGTGAGACAAGGGGAGTCTCAGATCCCAGTCCGGGAGATTGGACACGGTCAGTCAGCTTCTCGTGGTTGTTAGGGTCAGGATCCTTCCCCTGTGAGGGGGTGAGGAGTTGAATGTTAGGCTGCCCCATTTCCCTCTTTGTTCTTTGTGCCCTAGGATGGGATGGTTCCTTCCAGAATGTGAGAATTACCAAGAAGGATTAGGGATTTGGAAGTAGTTGGTACAGCTGTTACTGCTGGGACAGTTTGGGGAAAGGTGTCGAGGTGTTCTGAGTGAGTGAGTGGGCAGCACAGACACCAGGCAGAGTTGGGCAGAGAAGAGATTACAGAGAGACTGAGAGAAAGAGCTGCATTCACTGAAGGTGGGAGAACATGAGTCTTGGCGGGGGGGTGGGTGCAGTAACAGAGAGAATGAGGGTGAAGTCACGAATTGCAGATGGTGGCCCTTACCCAGGTAGAGGGGAGAAGGTCACTGACCTCCTTCCTACACTGCTGGGTGTTCACCCAGATGGCTGGCACCTCACTGACCCAGGGGTCAGCCTCGGGCTAAGCTGGAAGGGTCTGGTGGCTGCCAGCCCTGGAGGAAGATAATGTTCTTCTCATGCCCCATGTCATACACCAGGACCAGGGGCTTGGCCACAAAGTGGGGTGCCACTTTTATCCCCTCTGCCATGTCCAGGCCAGTTTCGGATTCACAATCCAAGTGTAAAATGACATTTTAAAGATGGCTCCTGGAAACAGGGAGGCTGGTGCATTCTGGGATATCCAGGCAGAGGGCAGTTGTTATGACAAAGGGGAAAATCATCGCGTTAGTGTCAGATGAGAGGAAGACCATGTGGGCAGGGTGGGTAGTTAATGAAGAAGATTGGGGATGGTATCATGAGAAAATGCAATTCACCTTGTGGAGAGAAACCCTTCATGAAACTGGACTAAAATGGGACTTGACCAAATCATAAGATGATTTCGGCCTCTGTCAAAATAGGGATGAAATATTGGAAGCAACAGACTTGGAGTGGAGAATTATACAGGAGATTTAAATCCTCAAAAAAAGTAACACAATGTTCCAGAATGTTAAAAGGAGCCGGGGAAAATCCCCTACATTATACAATTCTCATTGGATGCAGGGATGATGCTGGAGGACAGGAGAATGGCTAATACTGCAACTTTGTTTAATGTGGACCAAGGGACTGACTGAATAGGTCGTGGCTGGAATTCGGAGACAGTGGATAAACGGTCACTGAGGAAGTCCCAGGAACTCCAGGACAGTCGGTCTGGATTTGGTCAAGGAAGTTCGTATGTAATTAATCTGACTGTGCCGGTTTGAGGCAGTAACTTGTAATTGCATGGGACTTGCTTTGATTTGACGAGAGATCCCATGGCAGGCTGCTTAAAAAACAGAAACTATGGGATCCAGGTGAATGAAGCAAACAACCCTGAGAAGTGCAAGGCAAGGCATTTGGGACATCAACAATAGAGAGGAACGTACAATAAATGAGAATATGGTCAGTGTGGGCAGATAAATGAAGGTAGCTGGAATCACCAATAGTCTCGTTAATGGAGCAAATGGCATCATTTCCACTTTCAGCCAAAGTGCAGAATTTCAGAGCAGGAAGCTCATGCAGGAACTGTATAAATAATGAGTTCAGTTACAGGTTGGGGGCTGTGTGCAGTCTGGTCACCCCATCACATGGAAGGATGGAATTGGACTGGAGAGGGTACAGAGGAGATTCTTCACCCTGAGACAGTGAAAGTGCAGTTGTGAAGAAAGATTGGAATTGAGGATGCTGAGAGGAAATTTGATTGAGGTGCACGTATTGTCAAGGGGCTGTGTAGAAAGGGAGAGAACCCTTTGTTCCAGTTGGAGAGCTCAGTTACCAGTGGCGAATATTTCATGTAATAAATTGAAATATTAGAGAAGTGATGGGGAAAGTTGTTATTTCACGCAGTTTATGGTCGGGATCTGGGAGTCACACATGGAAGTGGAGTATAGGCAGAAACTCTCAAACCATTTTACAAACGTGCCGGGAACCGCACCTGAAGTCCTTCACTGTCTGGGGGGACAGAACTAAGGCTTTAAAAAACAACGTTACATCTTGACCAATGCAGGCAGTGGCCAGAGTCATCTCCTCTATCCTGTGCTATTTTTGAAGGTTTCAAAGGTTAGCAACATATGATAGGATCAATACGCAGGGATGAGGAGTGAGGGCAGGGAGGAGCAGTGTGTGAATTGATTGGCATCACAATAATACTGATCTCATCCTTTATACACAACGCTACTTCACTGTGTTGGCCTGTTTCTCCTTCCTTTAGAAATGGGGAAAACCTATGATTATCCCGGTCTGTCGTGGTCACACTGCAGCCCCATCTCCATAATGACAGCTCAATCTGACCTGGTTCACGCTGTTTAAAGCTACCATTTCATTGGCCTTGTTGAAAATTTCTCAGCTTTATCCTTGCCCTATTGAAGGCTGTTGGCAGTCAACTAATGTTTCTCACTCTCAATTATTGCATATCTTTCTCTAAAATCATCCTGATCTTTACAATAAAATGATCGCTGCACTGCAAAATCATCCCTTACTGACACTTGATCCACTTGCCCCATCTCTTTCCCAAAGACCAGGTCCAACAGCACATGCTCTCTTCGGCTGGATACATACTCCTGCAGTCAGCTCTCCTCCATGCAATCCAGGAATACTTGGCCCTCATGACCCTTCATCGCCAGTATCCCTGTCTATATCTGGAAACATTAAGTTTCTCAGTATAACTAATCTGTAGTATTGTCATTCATCTCAAATGACCCTGCATGTTTATTCTCTCCATCATTTCTTTGGTTGCTGGCAGACAGACTGGACCTCACAGTTTACTTGTATACGTTTCGTTCTGTAGCTCCAGCCAAATTCATTCTGTCCTTGGACCGATCCTCTTTCTTTTGGACTCCTTAACGAATGCTATCTAAACCAATACTTCTACTTTCATCCTTTCCCTTCTATCATTTCGGAATCCTTTCTACCCAACAATATTAAACACCCAGTCCTGACATCCTTGAGCCAGCTCTCGGTGATCAGTTCGTCAGATTTCCAAACACCAATCTGCATCAGGAACTCCCCACACTCCGAGTATTCATGTCCATGCAGAGTACTTCAGATTAAGGCTTTCTTTCTCACTCCATCTTCCACTGATAAACTTGCTGTTGTATATTAATTGTAACTGCATCTCCCCTTATTTTGCGAATCCTGGTAGTCTCCTCTACTATTATTTGTTGTATCCTAAGCACACACCAAATTATTTTCAACCCCTCTCAAACCCCCGTAAGGAATTCAGTCCCAGCTCTGTCACGTCAGCCCATCCAGCTTGTACAGTTGCTGCCTTCTCCAGAACCAGTCCCAGTGTCCAAGGAATCTGAAGCACTTCCTGCTGCACCATCGTTCCAGTCGCACTCCCATCTACCTAAAACTCAGAGTCCTGTTTTCACTGGACACGGCACTGGGATTATTCCAGGGATTGCTACATTTGAGGTCCTGCTTGCTAACCATCCACCAAGCTCCCTAAATTCTGATTTCCAGACCACTTCACACTTCCTACCCAGGTCATTCCTACCAACATGGACATGACATTTAACAGCTCACTGTCCCCCAGAAAAATGTCCTACAGTCACAGTGACATTCTTAACCCCACTAAACCTGGAATTACAGACACGCTGACACCTTTTTCACTTTCCTGACTCCCCTGTGACTATTGCCCCTCTTTCCTTCTCCCTCCCCTCCTGTATAGTCAGGCTGCTTGTGGTGCCACAGGCATGGGTCTGACTGCCCTCCCTTGAGCAGCCCACACCTTCATCAGCTTCCACATTGATTTGGGAGGGAGACACCAGGACATTCTTGTATTCCCTGACTGTTTCACTCCAATTGCTTCATCCCCCAGACCCTTCTTTGTTCCAGGCCGTCATGTCTGCAGGGTGATCTGCTGTGTGTGTGTGTGCTATCCACCTGTCAGCATCACAGATGTCCCATGGAGTCTCTAGTCCCTGTCTGAGCTCCATGACTCCGTGTTCATCTAGGACACGAGCAGGGGCTATGGCTTCCCAATGTAACTGAACACATTTTCCATCTGACAAATATGTGATGCCATGTCTTAAGATGCAACATGTCTGGAGTAACTTAATTAATTGCTTAGAATGAAGTTAACTTCCAGGAAATAACAATATGGTTAAGTCTCTTATTCAACTGTGGCTTACTGAGGGTAATTTATTATATTGGATCACAATTTCACTTCTCCCGCTTAATTCTCTGTTCAACCCTTATTTCAGAAGTAGAAAAAAATGCTAACTTATAATAATTAACTGACAGTCGCCAATAACGGTGCATTTATCAGCCAATGAACTTACAGCTTTTTCTGTGAAGGCTCTTGCACTTCTTTCAACCTCAGTGCAGCAGGTGGCAGCAACAGAAAGTTATGTCTGTGACTCCCAGGTACGTGTAATCCTCCAGCTTCCACCCCACTCTGCTCCCTCACAGGGTCACCGTCTCTGTGACACCCATGGATGTGTAATCCTCCAGCTGCCATTCCATTCTGCTCCCTCACAGGGTCACCGTCTCTGTGACACCCAGGGACGTGTAATCCTCCAGCTCTCACTCCACTCAGCTCCCTCACAGCGTCACCGTCACTGTTACTCCCAGGGACATGTAATCCTCCATCTCCCACTCCAATCTGCTCCCTCACAGGGTCACCGTATCTGTGACTCCCAGGTATGTGTAATCCTCCAGCTCCCACTCCACTCTGCTCCCGCACAGGGTCACTGTCTCTGTGACTCGCAGGCACAACTAGGCCTCGATCCTCAGTGCTGATTTATATCCTCTCATTTTGGTGCTTCCACCTCCTAGGTGTGAGTTAGCCTCAAGCTCCTGCTCCAAGTTGCTCCCTCACATGGTCACTCCCTCTGTGACTTGGTGCTGATATCCAGCCTCCTGCTCTGCTGTTTCTCCAAGTCCAAGTTTCAGTCGGCCTCGATCCGCGGTGATTTATATTCTCCCGATCTGTGCTGCTGTCTCTCAGGTTCTCTCCCTTTGTGACTCCCAGGTAATGGTAGGCCTCAAGCCTCAGCTGAGATTTATGACATCCCATTCCACACTGCCCTCTTACAGAATTGCTGTTGTAGCCGGAAGACAGTGGAAAAGAGGAGGATTAGACAGAACAGAGTGAGTTATAGTGATTCAGGTGAGCTATATGGGATGGAACAGGTTATCTGGGGAGCTAGGCAGACCTGCATCAACTCAAGAACATTACTGGAAGATACAGTGAGAGTTGCAGACTCTGAAAAAAAACAAAGAAAATAGAGAGATGGTGGCTTGTTCACGATGGAGCTTTGTAGAGTCTAAAGGGCTGTTTCTGAGCTGCTTAAAGAGACGTGTAGACTTCAACAAGTGCAAATTGACAGCCAGCAAGTGTTGTCTGGTACTGGAGACTGTTGGATGTTATAGAGTGAGAAGACTTGCAGTATCTGGGGGACTATAAACTTTTGGAGCACTGGTGGTGTTCAAGGACCCCCAGGACATGAGGAGGTGCAGAGAATGGGAGCATTCCAAATAGTGGGATTGTAGGGGCTGGAAGTCCTGAGATGGATAAAGAGGATGAAAATTGCCAATTTAACACATGCAACCATTGTAATTATAGAGATTAAGGAAGGGAACCTGTGCTGTCATTGATTACAGTTATATGGAGAGTTACAGAAGCTGAAGGGGGCACACATTTAAAAGGGGAGAGATTTTAGGTGATCAGAAGTTTAAACAAGAATAAATAAATTTTAGAGATCTCTAACACAGATGGGAATGGAGGAGGTGAGATATTGTGAGGAACTATAAGAGTTATACGTCGGGGAGGATGTCCGATATAAAAGGGAGAGCTGCATTGTCTGTGTGCAGTTACAGACATGAGGAGTGTTGTAGTGCCTGCTGGAGGGGACACAGATAACAACAGTTCCAACGCTGGTGCAGGGGCTCAGGAAGGGAAGGTTGTTCGGACTGGCGATTACACAGATAGAGGCGAAATTGGAGCTGCAGGAGTTTATGGAGAAATGGAGGATTGGAGGGACTGGGGATTACACGGATTGGGGTGGTAGTTGGAGCTGCAGGAGTTTATGGAGGATTGTTGGTGCTGGAAATTACATTAACACAGACAATAATGGAGCTGCATGAGTGAGTGAGATAGGGAGGGTTGAAGGGGCTAGATCAGTTCACACAGCCAGGGAGAAGTGTAGGGATTGGACATACCAGAGATACTGAGGGTTGGAGAGCTGCAGGAGTTCAGAGAGTTAGTGAGGACTGTGAATGTAGGTTTGCAGCATTCCCATCAGTTACACAGAGATGTGGAGTATTGTTCTGGTGGAGGTTACAGATATCAACAGGGTTGCAGTTACTGGAAGATATTACAAAGATAGTGAGCTGTAGTATTTGAGGAGGTTACAGAGACAGGATGCATTGAGGAGTTGGAGACTGCTACAGGTGTTAAACATGCTGCAAGGGATCAATAACCTTACATCGATCAGGGGGATTGGAAGTTCTGGAGATAAAAAATGAGAATTGCAGGAACTGAAGAATATTACAGAAATGGGGAGTAACATATGATTTAGAAGAGTTATGAAATGAGATGAGTTGTGTTCAATGGAGTCAGGAAAGATGCAGGGAGATCTGAAGGGACCAGAGATGATCAAAAGGAGAGTGAGTCTTCTCATTGTAGGATTGGGGCAGTTTACGCAGACAGGGAGTATTTTATGGAATGGCGTTATTTACTGAGATTATGAAGTTGTATAGAATTGAGGACGAAAACAGATATGGGAGGCTGTAGTTAATGAAGACATTTGTTGATGTCGGATGCTGAGGTTCTGGAAATTATATGGACAGGAAAGCTGGGCAATCTGTCAGAGCTTACAGAGACAGGAACAGCAATAGAGCCTGGAAACACTAACACAGAGAGGGAGCATTGCCGACACTGGAGGAGGTTTCTGTGTTAGGGATGGTTGTAGGGGAATGTAACGTTTACACAGATAGGGGTGTAAGAGCTGGAGAAGGTTATAGAGATGATTAGATTGGTGGGGAGACTGGAGGAGCTTACATTGACAGGGCTGGTGTTAGCGACGGGAGGATGTTACGTAGAGAGTAAGTCTTGTAGAAACTGATCGGGAGAGTCACAAGCATTGGAGTTGGTTCCACAGATCGGCGGTGTTGCAGGGACCTGAGAGGATTATGCAGATAGGGACGATTGTAGGATGTCCACATTTTCAGAGTGTTCCAGGATTAGGAAAGGTTACACAGTTAAGGAGGGATGTTGGAGCTGTGGGAGTTCACAGAGACTCGGAGGTTTGAAGAGTTTGGGGCTGTTTATGGATAAAGGGATATATTTAGGGACAGTAATATGGAACGCAGAGGGAGAGTTTAGATTAGATTCCCTACAGCATGGGAACAGGTACTTCGGCCCAACAAGTCCACACCAACTCTCCAAAGAGTAACCCACCCAGACCCACTTCTCTCTGACAACTAACACTTTGAACAATTTAGCATGGCCAATTCACCTGACCTGTACATCTTTGGACTGTGGGAAGAAACCAGAACACCCGAAGGAAACTCATGCAGACACAGGGAGAATGTGCAAACTCCACACAGCGAGTCACCAAACGCTGGAATCGAACCTCGTTCCCTGGCGCTGTGAGGCACCATTGCTCACCACTGAGCCACCGTGCTGCCCCAAATTGCAGACTTATACAAAGAGAGAATGTTTGAGGTGCTGGGAGGGATGTAGGGAGTGGAGGAACAAACAGAGATGTGGAGTGCTGTTGTGGCTTGAAAACAGATAAGGAGCTCGGTAGGGATTGGAGAAGGTTACTGTGGTCGTGTGGTGCTATAGGCCAGGAGGCAGGAGTGTTATAGGGCCTGCAGAAGGTTTCAGTGATATCATGTTCTCCTGGGGCTTGAGGAAGGTACACAGGTGGGTGTTTTGGTCCGGGCTGGAGGATTTTACAGAGCCGGGGGCACTGTAAGTATTGTGCAAGCCTACCGAAGTAGGGAGTATTGGACTGAGTGCAGGATGGGATTATTGAGATTGGGCATGTTATCGACACTGGAGCAATTTACACACAGGGAGAGTCGTCAGCATTGGAGTAGGTTTCAAATACACAGACGGAATATGAGAAGGGTGGAGATTATAGTAACAGGAAATTTTCTGGGAATTACCAGCATTCAAGACACTGGCACAAACAAGTTGGATCGAAAGGAATGTTTCCTTGCTGAATGACTCTATCCCATGACAAGAGACAGCGTGAGGGGGGAATATAGAACAGAAAGATTCCAGGTTTCATTGCCATCTCCTTGGTGGAGACCTGCTTTCCCCTCTGTTGTACTGATCCTCACTGAGACTGCACAGGCTTGGATTGATAACTGTGAACTTCCTATATTGACACAGTACAGAACTTCCTATATTGACACAGTTCAGTACAGCAGAGATGAAAATTAACAAGAGGGTGGGGTTTGAGCCTGGGACCACCATGCTCTGTGTTCGTTCTCCAACACTGTATCTATGTCATGTCTTCTGGACCAAAGTTCGACGTATTAAATACACTCTGTTCTGTGCACTGTGAGTGATCACTGCAGGATTTACTGAAGGCTCCAGATCTCACTCTCCATCTCTCTGGCTGACCAACTGTCTTCAATGTGGTGATGAACAAAACAGGAGTTGGGAATTCTGCTGAGTCAGGAGCATCCCGAGTACGAACAGGAGACAGAGAAACAGACAGAATGGGAAACTAGACTGATGCAGTTAGGTTTACACATGGAGAATGGCAATGAGTCCCACAGAGATCTGGAAAATCCCAGTCTCCATCCCTGGTCTGTGCTGCCCATCTCCCATGAATGGAGAACTCTGTTGGCTCAGGATCTGGAGTAGCTGCAAAAGGTGCAGTCACCGGCAGCAATTAGACCCTCCAGTGAGGGATACCACATGGAGAGATACCGCGTGATATCACCAGAGTGCAGGAAGGTATCACAATCAAATCACGGTCAGGAAGAAGGTGCACTGGGAGCAGTACTCAGAGATGAGGGAGCAATCAGTGGGCCAGGCAATGATCTCATGTTACTCTCACTCGACTGTTCATCCAGAATTTAATGCCGGTAGCAGGGATACCCATCTGACTGCTTAATACCCTTTAAGTAAGGAAATCTTTTATAGGCTGCCGGTCTGGCGTACATATGAATCCAGACCCAGAACAGGGAGGTTGACTCTCAACTGTCCCCTGAAATGATCTGGCAAGCCACTCAGCTCATGGGCAGCTCGGGGGTGGGCATGAAATGCTGGCCAGCTAGAGACACCAATATGCAACGAGTGAATTAAAAACAACACTGCTGGGAGCAGTGTCCTGGCCAATCATGTCGTTAGGTTTATGGACAGGGCTTTAAACTGACAGAGTGGATGCAGGGACAGAGTTCAGGTGAAAGGAGCTTTCCAAATCCAAAGAGAAAAGGTGTCACATCAGAACAGCATGGGAATGTGACTGAAGACAAGCAGAAAGGAACAGGAATGGACAGTGAATTAGGCTCTGACAGGAAATTCTGGGAAAACGTCAATTACAGGTTTTTTTGGAATTGTCAAAGTATCGAAAAGATTTGGTCACTAGTAAGATGTGGTTACAGGAGAAACTGTGCTGTACTGTTCTGTGTTCCAAACAAGGAGGATTACAATGGCAGGAAGAGGTTTCAGGAGGCTGGAGAGGATGGGATCTGAATGAATAGACATAATTAGGAAGGTTTGCTCGGAGTGCCAGAGATAACAGAAACACCTGATCTGAAGCAGATGACACAGCCTGGGATGGGTGTGGGGATTGGAGGTGTTTTAACAGGGAGGGAGGACCAAACAGCCACAGGAGGGAACAGAGATGCGGAGAGCTGTATGGCCTGCAGGAGTTCATGGAGTTGGGGAGTTTAGGAGGGATGGGCCAGTTGACAGGGATAAGGATATTGGTTGGATGGAGCGGTGTACACAGGCAGGAATGTTTTAGGCGAATCGAGCAGATTACAGCAATAAAGTGGGTTGTATTGACTGGAGGAAGAAACAGAGATATGGAGGGTAGTCATGGCTGAAGATGTTTATAGATACAGGAAGGTTTAGACTCTGCAGATTATTTAGATATGGAGGGTGGAGTCTGACAGATTTTCCAGAACGGCAGTAATTTTGGTTGGAGACAGTTTTTCAGATAAGGGAGCATTAGTAACCTCCTCCAGAATGGTCAAAGTGGGAAGGGTTGTATGGGATTTTCCCTTCACACTAACAGGGACATACTGGATTCTTGAGGTCACACTTTTAAAAGTCTCCCATTTGCTAGTTATTCCTTTTCCTTCAAACAGACTGACCCATGATTTGGACGTGCCCTTGTTGGACTGGGATGGGCAAAGTTAAAAATGACAACACCAGCTTATAGGTGCACTAGGTTCATTTGGACGCACTAGCTTTCCAAGTGCTGCATCTTCATCAGGTAGTTGTGGAGCACAGTCACAGAATTTATAGCAACAGGATGGCAGTGTCATGGAATGAAATATTAAACAAGTTTTGATTAAGTCTTTCATCTTTTAGAATGATCCCCAGCGCTTCTAAATCTAGCACTTCTAAACACAGAGGGTCCTCGATTATCCAAATACCAATTATCCAAATATCTGATTATCCAAAGGAGATCTCGAGGTCCTGAGAGAAACATTATATCAACAAGATGTTTCAACCCTGATTGCGTTTTTTTTTGTTCACACTGATTAAAACCGATCTCAGCTGACTGAACCGTTGCCATGAATAGTCCTGGACATCGAGCCCAGATACCATCTCCAATTGACTGACCTCCCACCCTCTCCCCACACTTAGCCTGAAGTTCTACACAGGGGTAAATCCTAAAGAACCCTTCCCCAGATATTCTCTCGAACATTTTCCTGTACAGTGCACAGATGGAACTTTTCGAAATGTTGCAGTATAAAGTGTGTACGTGTGTACATGTGGCTGTGTGCTCATGTATGTGTACATGTGCGTGTGCGCTATTTGGAGACTTAACCACCAAAGGCAGCAGCTCTCTTACTGTTGGTGTCCGCTCCGGCTGCCCAGGAGGGGGAGGAGATGATGGGGGCAGGGGCGCACAGATGGCAGGGCAGCTGGGAGTATGGGCGCGAATGGTGGGGGGCAGTGTTGGATGGGTTTGGGACCGGGTGGGTGCAGTGTTTGACGGGTTTGGAGGCGGGTGGAGGGTGGTGTTGGATGGGTTTGGCGGCAGTGGCAGGTGGTCAGTGGAGGGTGGTGTTGGACGGTTTTGTTGGCGGGGCGGGTGTGGGTCGGTGTTGGATGGGTTTTTGGTGGCTGGCGGGGTGTGAGGGCTCACACATGGTTTGCTGCTGCCGAGTCACCTCAACGGGGTCTAGCCATTACCAAAAATTCCGATCTCCAGAGGAAAGGCATTGAATTGATTAATTGAATAATCAATTATCTGAATGAACTTTTGCCCGCCCATTTCATTCAGATAATCGAGGTTCCTGTGTAAACCAGCTGGATGATAACCTGGTGTTGTGTGATTTTTACCTGCACCCAATCAACCCCTGCTTGATCCTTCTGAATGGCCCCAACATTGGGCCTCTTCCAGTTTAAGACCTTAATTTGTGGACCTGACTGATCATTTTCCCCTGGCGATGTTAAAACGAAGACAGTTGTGGTCACTGGATGCAATGTGCTCTCCGAATGAAATTTCAGTCACTTGGCCGACCTCGGTTTCTGAGGGGAGGTCTCGGGTTGCATCCGCCTGTGTAGCGTAGAGCACTCTACATCTTGGTTTAGGAAACGTTCTTAGACATATTTGACAAATTCCACCCCGTATGGACCTTTTACACTCTGGGTGACCCAGTCAATCCAGGGGAAGTTAAAATCTCCATCCAATACTACGTTATTATTTTTATAGGTACCTGCAATCTCACAATGCAATTGCTCCACTCGTATCCTTTGGCTATGTGGGGATCTAGAACACCATCCCAGCAGACTGACCATCCCCTTTTTGTTTCTAACTTGTAAAAATATGGCCTCATTCAAATACCACTTAACAATATTGTCCCTAAGCACTGTTGCTATGTCCTCCCTAATGAAAGGGACAACTTCCCCTACTCACTTACTTGTCCTTCTGTCCAGCCTGTAGCTTCTGCATCCTGGAACACTGGTCTGCCAGTCCTGCCCTTCTCTCAGCCATGTTTCTGTTATGGCTATAATATCCCAGTTCCCAGAGTCAATCCATGCTCTGAGCTCGTCTGCCTTACCAGTCAGGCCTCGTGCGTTGTAATAAATACCCTTTAAACCAGAAGTCTCTTCCCTCCCTTTACTGTGTCCTGGATATCCTGAATAGGAAACTAGCTCTCGATGGCTGATGTATTTTCTCCTGACGAGTTGATGGCCCCTCTCTTATTCAGAGTCTCAACTCCCTGCCAGACTCGTTTAATTCCTGCCCGGTAACACGAGCAAATCTCCACTCTGGGATACTGGTACCCCTGCTTCGAGTGCAAACCATCCCCCTGGTACAGGTCACCTCTACCCCAGAAGAGATCCCATTGACCTAAGAACTGAAAAATCTTGTCTGAATAAATCAGTTCAGTTTTTTTTTAAATTGGTGTCTGAAAATATTGATGAGTGCAGTGCAAATGATGTGAGTTCCATGGAGTTCATTAAGGTCTTTGACAAGGGCCCACATGGGAGGCTGGTCCAAAAGGGAAGAGCCCATGGGATCCAAAGCAAGTTGGCAAATTGAATCCACAATTGGTGGAGGGTTATCTTTTTGTTTGAAAGCCTTTGCCCGGCGGGTGTACCACAGGGGCCTGTGCAGGAGTCATTGCTGCTACTTATGGGCATTAATCACTTGGATATGAAAGCAGAAGGAATCATTAGTAGGTTTGCAAAGACTTGAAAGGTGAGAGTGTTCTACACAGTGAGGAGGATGGTCTCAGGCTACAGTCTGAAGGTTGAGGCTGGGACGGGATTTCAACAGAGTAATTTCAATTGATAACCAGGCAAGAGCACAGCAGGCAATGAGGGAAAACTGCTTTTACTTTGATGTAAAATGCCTGACAGGTAAGGCTGATTAAAGCAAGACATGGATGGGAACCTGGGACTGGGAAATCACAGGAGTTCCAGAAACACAGCTGAGGGAGGGACAGGACTCGCAGATCACTGTTCCAGGGGACAGTTTCAGCAGGAGGGATAGAAGGAGAGGCAAGAGAATGGGGGAATGGAGTTTTTGATCAGTGAAAACATCACTGCAGCACTGAGAGAGGATATTCCTGGGGATCTCCCAGTGAAGCTATGTTAGTGGAACTGAGAAATAAGAATGAATAATCAGTTTGATATGACTGTACGACAGGCCCGCAGTAGTCAGTGGGAAATTGAGCAGCAAATATGTCGGAGATCTCAGATATCTGTAAGAATGGTAGGGTTGTAATGGTCGGGGATTTTAACTTTCCAAAGCTAGACTCGGACTGCAAGAGTGTTCAGAGCTTGGATTGAAGGAATTTGTTCAGTGTGTTCAAGAAAACTGTCTCTATCCATGGAACTGGTCCGACTGGAGATAGGGATAAAATCTGACCTCCCTTTGGGAGACAAGGTAGTGAAAGGGGCTGAAGTGTTTGTGGGGGAGCACATTTGCAAAGTCACCATAATTCCATTAGTTTGAAAATAGAGATGGAAAAGGACAGCCTGGTCCACAAGTCAAAGGTCAAAACTAACCTTGCCCCAATCCAGAAGGTATTAGACAAGACCGTCCAAAAGTTGATTCGTGGAGGCTATTTGCAAGTAAAGTGGGATTCTTTCAAAAGAGAGATAAATGAAGATTTCAGGGCCAGCATATTCCTTTTAGTGTGAAGGACAATGCAGACATAAGTGGGAAATACTGGATGACTGGGGATATTGAGGCTCTGGTCAAGACAAAAGGGGATACATGTCATATACAGCCAGCTGGATTAACTCAATCCCTTGAAGAACATTGTGGGTGTAGTAATACTCTTAAGGGGGAAACCATGAGGGCCCAAAGGGGACCTGACAGAGCTTTGGCAGAGAAGGTTCAGAAAAATCCAGAGAGATTGTACAAGTATAATAACAACAGAAGATTACCTCGAGACATAATGTGACTCCTTAAAGTTCAGTGAAGCCATCCATGTCTGGAACAACAGAAAATGGCGAGATCAGAAACAAAAATTTCATGTCAGAACTGACTGTGGAAAAAACACTGGAGAAGCCGGGAAATAAACAGTGATGTACACAGGAGATGCTAAAGGTGTTAAAATGCATTGCAATTATACAACTCCTTGGGAACTAGTCAAGTACATCCCAGGACATTGGGGTAAATTAGGAAACAAACTTACAAAGACATTTCTATCACTGACAGCCACGGGGAGTGAGTTGGGAGCCTGGATTATGGCTAATGTTGTGCCAGCATTTAGGAAAGGCTGTGAGGCAAAGCCAGGGACATAAACACAAATTAGCTTGATGTCAGTGGTGTGTGTGATGTTGGAAGTGATTCTGTGGGACAGGCGTAACATGCATTTGGAAAGGCAATGATTGATTAGAGTAAGTCAGCAAAGCTTTGTGCGTATAAAGGAGTGTCTCTCAAACCTGATAGAGGTTGTTTAAGAGGTGACCAAGGAGGTGGATGAAGGCAGAGCAGTAGACGTTGTCTATCCTAACTTCAGCAAGGCCTTTGACAGGGTTTATCATGGTGCACTGGTTAGTAAGGTTAGATCACATGGGATCAGGGAGACCGAGACAAACAGACACAAAATTGGCTTGATAGTAGGAGACAGAGGATGGTGGCAGAGGGTTGTTGTGCAGACTGGGTGCCTCTGACCAGCGGTGTGCCATAAGGATTGGTGCTGGGGTCACGCATGTGCATTATTGACATAAGCGAGAGTATAGGAATTAATTTTAGTAAGTTTGTGGATAGTAAAATAAGTGTTATAGTGGGCAGTGAATACAGTTATCAAAGGTGATCTTAACCCACTGAGCCAGTTGTTCAAGAAATGAAAGGTGGAGTTGAATTCAGGAGCTGGATTTTGTTATAACAAACCAGAGACAACTAAAACAATCAATGGAATAGCTCTGGGCCGTGTTGTCAAACAGAGAGAGAGAGAGAGAGAGAGGCAGAAAGTCCAAGAGCTTCAGTTACATTGTTCCTTGGAAGTGGCATCGCAGGTGGACAGGCCAGGGAAAGCAGCATGTGACACATTTCCCCTCATGGAACAGAGCATTGAGTACATGAGTTGATACATCATGATATGGCAGTTTCAGACATTGCTGGGTCTCCAGATGGAGTACTGTGTAGAATTCTGATCCTCCTGCTTTGGGAAGCATATTCTCAAACTGAAAATGGAGGAAAGATTGACAAAGATGTTACTGATACTGGAGGGTTTGACTTGAAAGGAGAGGATGGATAAGTTGGAAAACAAAACGTTGGGATGAGATATATTTGACAGATAAGGTTAAGAGTATGCAAAGAGATCCTACAGCATGCACGAACAAAAGAGCAACTGGAGAGACAACAGATCAACGAGGCCATCCATGCGTGGAACCACAGGATGTGGTGGAGAGCCTAAATGAACATTTCATGTCAGTACGTACTATGGACAAAGACTTGGAAACAAAGGGAAATAATCAGTGATGCCTTATAAAGAGTCCCCATTACAGAAGAGGTGGTGCTGGAGATCTTAGAACACAAAGGTAGAGAAAGCCCCAGGTCCTGAACAAGTGTATCCCAGAACATTGTGGCAAAGTTGCAGCAGAGAAAGTGGCAGAGATATTTGTGTCGTCCTTCACATTTCCCTTGGGCGTAGGTGGCTGAGGGGTGAGCTTATAAAGGATTATAAAACCACAGGGCGTATACGTAGGGTGAATAGTGAAGGTCTCTATCCCCGGGTAGGGGATCCCATACTAGAGGGCATAAATATGAGGTGAGAGATGAAATACTTAAAATGGACCGGAGGAGAACATTTCCCACACAGAGGATGGTGCACGTATTGAATGAGCTGTCAGAGAAATGGGAGAGAAAAGTGCAAGTACACCATGGAAAATATATTTGGGTAGGAACATGGAGAGGAGAAGGTTTGAAGGGATATGGATCAAATGCAGGGAAATGTCACTCGTTCAGGAACCATGGTCAACATGGACTAGTTGCATTGAAGGTTCTGTTTTCATGCTGCATGACTTTATCATTGGAGGGGGAGAGTATCGAGATAAGGCATGTTGCAGAGACTGAACCAAGTTGCAGCAATAGAGATGATAGTCCGGAGTGCAGCATATTTCAAATATGTGGAGGGAATGTAGGGGAAGGGAGGAGGTTACAGGGACAGGAGCTGTTATAGGAGTTAAAAATTATTGAAGACACTGACATGCTGTAGATACAGTGTTGGAGAGGGAATACAGAACAGAAAGATCCCAGGCAGCATTCCGTCCCTCTTGTGGGAGGTCTGCTTTTCCCTCTGTTGTACTGATGTTCACTAAGACAGCACAGACCTGGATGGATAATTGTGAACACTATATGCTGTCTCAAAACAACAAAACTTACAGTGGGGGCAGTGATTGAGCCTCAGGTGTGTATCTGTACTGTGCTCCCCCTCCAGCACTGTATCTGTGTCATGTCTTGTTAGCGATGTTAGGAGCCCGCTCATTGCTGCCTGCTCTGTGCACTGTGAGTGATCTTACCTCTCTGCAGATTTATTGAAGGCTCCAGATCTCCCTGCCCTTTGTTTCTCTGGCTGACCAACCATCTTCAATGTGATGATGTACGAGACACCCAGCATTTGGGAAGTCAATTGAGTCAGGAACTTTCTGAGAACCTACAGGAGACAGAGAGAGAGAGACAGAATGGGAAATTAGGCTGATACAATGAGAGTTACATATGGAGAATGGCACAGAGTCCCTTAGATATATGGAAAATCCCAGTCTCCATCCCTGGCCTGTGCTGCTGCGTCTCTGTGGAGTGAACCATTTTGTTGCCTCAGGATCTGGAGTAGCTGCAAGAGCGAGACTCGCTGACAGAGGCAGCAATTAGACCCACACAGTGAGGATACCACATGGAGAGATACTGAGTGATATCACCAGAGTGCAGGAAGGTGTCAGAAGCAAACAATTGTGTAGGAAGAACGGGTTCTGCTTTGTGGTGCACTGGTATCAGCGCTCAAGGATGAGCAACCTGTGAGCAGACAAAGTGATGGCCTCATGTTATTATTGCTTGAGCAAGTATCCAAAACCTCAACTAATGTTCAGGAGAGACAGGTTTGAATCCCACCATCAGAAATGAAGGAATTTCAATTCAATAACTAAAAAATAATAATTAACAATCCATAAAGGAATATGAGACCATTGCTGATGTACCAAAACCCAAACCCTTGTCCTTTAGAGAAGGACATTTGCCTATCCTCATGTGATCTGCACGACAGAGTGTTTGCCTCTAAATGACCCTCTGAAACGGCCAAGCAAGCTCAAGGACAGCTAGGGCTGGATAAGAAAGGCTGGTCAGGCAGAGACACTGACATCCCATACCTGACTTAAAAAACAATCCATTAGGATGCTCCTACTGGAACTGCACTGGGACCAGTGTCCTGGCCAATCATGTCGGTAGGTTTATGGACAGGGGTTTAAACTGACAGAGAGGATGCAGGGACAGGGTTCAGGTGAAAGGAGCTTTCCAAATCCAAAGAGAAGCATTGGAACAGCATGGGAATGTGGCTGAAGACATTCAGAAAGGAACAGGATTGGACAACGTTTAACTAAAACTGTATATCAGTGAATATGGATGTGACAGGAGATTGTGGGAAAGAGGAAATTATGTTTTTCTTTGGAATGGACAAAGTCTCCACAATCAGTTGGATGGATTTTTGACAGACAGATAAATGAGATTTAGACACCAGGGAGACGTGGTTACCGGGCGAATAAGAGGTGGAATGTATTAAGTCGATGGTTTAGTCGTGCGGGGTCTTAAGCAGAATGGGAAAGGAGGGTTGGGTAACGCTGACAGTAATTGGCAACAAAGGCATTACAGAGAAAGCTTTTGGCCTCAGATCATGAAGTAGAGTCAGTCCGAATGTAAATTCTGGCTACGACTTGCCAAGGACACAAGTAGCAGAACAATTTTAGCCACCGAACAGCATTTCATTGCTCATCACTGCATTAAACACAAATTCCATTGTAATTTTTATTAGAGGCATAGTGATAATTTTTGGAAACTTCAATATTGGTATAATCTGTGACAATCACACCAACAAAAGTGATATTAGAAAAAGAGTTCAGAGAATGTTTCTGTGACTGTTTCTTTGATTAATACATTGGGCAACTGGCTCGGGACGTAACAATCTTAAGTTGACCACTGTGTCATGAAGTTGAGGGAATGAGTAATGTCACACTGAGAGGTCCTCCGGGAAATTGTGATAAAGTACAGTTTAAAGGGATATAAATTTTTTTTAGTGACTCACGGAAAGGGCATGCCACAACTAGAAACAAAAATAGGAGAAAGTGAGGACTGCAGATGCTTGAGATCAGAGCTGGAAATGTGTTGCTGGAAAAGCGCAGCAGATCAGGCAGCATCCAAGGAGCAGGAGAGTCGACGTTTCGTGCATGAGCCCTTCTTCAGGAAGTAAGAAGGGCTCATGCCCGAAACATCGACTCTCCTGCTCCTGGATGCTGCCTGACCTGCTGCGCTTTTCCAGCAACACATTTTCAGCTAGAAACAAAAGTAGCCAATTACATGAGTTTGAGAGAAGAACTGATCAAGGGAAACAGGCTAAACAGACTGAAATGTTTGTCTGTAAACAAACAGTGGAAAACATTTGAAGGGATAGTGTAAAACATTCAACAGACAAAACCTCAGCAAGAAACTCATACCCGTCACTCACTCAAAACAAAATGGATCATATTAGATTATCAGGCTGAGAAGATCACAAAAAAGTACTTAAAATTCTGTGGTGATAGCGAGGGTTTAAGCAGTAAGTATTAAAGGGAGATTGCGATGGGTCTGCTAGCAGGAGGAGGGCACTGGCAAGGGGAATTGTTGTCAGTGTTTAATGATACGATAGGAACAGGGAGAGGTGAAGGTACTGGAGGTGGTGAGAGTGTTACAGAGAGTGATCAGGGCCTGAATGGTGTTACAAAGTCAGTATGGATTACTGCAGCTGGAGGGGTTTGCAGAGATGGGAGGGACATATGTATTTTTATTTATTCAGTGGATGTGGGTGTCACTGATTGTACCAGCATTCTTTACCCCATAGCTAATTACACAGAGGTTAGCTCAGAGTCAGTCATATTGCTGTGGGTCTGGAGTCACGTGTAGGCTAGACCAGGTAAGAGTGTTAGATGTCCTTCCCTTAAGGAGGTAAGTGAACCTGATGAGCTCTTCCTACTGATTGACAATGCTTTTATGGTGACCTCACCAATGTCTTGTACAGATTCAACATGACATCCCAACTCCTACTCTCAATGCTCTGTCCAATGAAGGTAACCATCTCAAATGCCTGCTTCACCAGCCTGTCTACCTATGACACCTCTTTCAAAGAACTGTGTACCTGCATCCCTGCGTCACTGACTGACAACACTACCCAGGGCTTGAACATTAACTGTATAAGTCCCACCCTGGTTTATTTTACCAAAGTGGAACACTTCGCATTTATCTAATTAAACTCCATCTGCTATTCTTCAGCAGTACTGCTAATCCTGTTGTATCACAGATAACCTTCTTCACTGCCTACTATATCACCAATGTTAGCGTCACCCACAAACTTAAATACCAGGAAACCAATATTCCCATCCAAACCATTTATCCACATGACAAACAACAATGGACCCACTACACCGCTGATCACATGCCTCCAGTTGGAAAATCAAAACATCTCCTACCACACTCACTCTCCTACTATCAAGACAATTCTGCACCTAATGGATATCGCATCCTTTCACATTGACCTGATGTTATTACCCAGTCTACCACAAGGAACGTAGAATGCAGATCAGTACAAGACTCTTCGGCCCTTTTTGTCATGCTGACCTTTTATCCTCCTCTAAGATCAAACAAACCTACACTTAACTCATTTTACTATCATCCATGTACCCATTCAAGAGTTTATACAATTAGTTCAATTTATCATTTCTCTGCCCATTCTTTTTCCAGCTGATGTATTGATTGGTGTATCATTTGATATCCTTACTCGTTCTTAACAACTCCACCAAAATTTTTATCATCTCCAAAATTACTAATCGCACCATTGACATTTTCAACTGAATTACAATGAGGGGTGCAGCACCTAACCTTGCAATACCCCATTTGAAACAGACCATCCAGAGCTTCCTCACCCTCTGCTTGTGGTGGTACGTACACAGCAGTTAGTGTAGCAGCAGTAAAATCCCGTGGTAGAGTGAACATTGGAATATTATTTCACTGGCAGGAGAGATTAAGATCTTCCAAACCCTGTTGACTTCTTTGTACAAGGTAATTTTGTCTCCAACTCCAACAAGATTGTAATGATTAAGTGAGGTTACAGATGAGGAGAAGGGTCAGGTGGTTTGATAATGTTACACAAAGGGAGGATTGGTAGGAAAGGCTGTCGGGACTGGAGGACTTTATACAGATGAGGAGGTTGAGAGGGATGTTAAAAGGTTAGAGGCAATGAGGTGGATAGGACAGGATGGAGGAGTCCTCTGATGACTGGAGAAAGTTACAGTGATATCATGTGCTGTGCAGCGTGGATAAGGTACACAGATGGGAAGGTTGGTAACGTCTGAGGGATGTCACAGAGACAGGATTGGCTGTCGATACTGGACATGATGACAGAGATATGGATTAGATAGATTTTTGGGGATAGTGACCATAACTCTAAGTTTCAATGTTATTGTGTAAAGAGGTAAGGATTGTGCAGAAGTTAAGTGTCTAAATTTGGGAAAGGCCACTTGTCATTTGATTATCACTATCATTCAACTTAATCACTATCATTAGACAGGATCAGACAACCAAACACTGGGAGGAATTATATGCAGTTGAGGATACAATCGGAAAGTGGGAGTATTTTAAAATGATACAGTGAGAATTCAGGGCCAGTGTGTCCCGGGAACAGTGAATGGAAAAGGCAGCAGGTCCGGCGAATACTGATTAAGCGATATCGTGAGTTTGATAAAGAAAATACAGTACAATTAAAAAAAAACACAGGTGAAGCCCTTCAAATGTAGAGAGAGTGCAAGGGGTTTCTTAAAAAAAGAGGGGCAATCAATGGGCATGAAATATCCTTGGCAGATACTAGTAAGGAAAAGCCACAAGGTATGTTATTTGTTTTGTTACAGTAAAAATGTTCCCAGCTAAAGGGTACGACCTGTTAGACACATAAAGGGACCTTCTGTGCATGGAGTCAGAGGAAGTATATGAGGTCTTCAATGAATACTTCCCACCTGTACTCACAAAGGGGAAAGACATTGTAGCTGCGGATTTCAGTCGGGATGATCAGGTTCTAGATCAATAAAAATGAGGTATTAAATGTTTTCACAGGCATAAAGGTGGAGAAATCCCCGGTGCCCAATGGGAGGTAAGGGAGGAGACTGCTGGGGCCCTGGTGTCTATATTGAATACTTTGCTGACCACCAGCGAAGTGCCGAATGACTGGAGGATAGCTAATGTGGTTCCTTTGTTCAAGAAACCACTCTCTGGGTGAAGAGGTTTCTCCTTGTCTCATTTCTAAACAGGCTTCCAATTACTCAACTCTGGTGCTATTCGGATCTTAATCTCTCCTGCCAGTGAAATAATATTCCAATGTCCACTCTACCACGGGATTTTACTGCTACTACACTAACTGCTGCGTACATACCACCAGAAGCAAAGGGGGAGGAAGCTCTGGATGGGCTGTACTCCATCACTAACACCCTGGAGACAGAACACCCCGACTCCCTGTGTATTGTAACTGGTGACTTCAATCAAGTCAATCTGAGGAAGGTGTTGCCCAAGTACCATCAGGGGCCCGCAATTTGTAAACCACTGTTACACCACTGGGAACGATGCTGACCACTCCATCCCCCATCCTCATTTCAGCCATGTGTCTTCTCCCAGCTTACAGGCATAAGCTCAAGCAGGAGACCTCCTCGCGGATACAGGTCTAGTGCTGGTTGTAGGAGGCGGAGGATCAACTCTTGGGCTGTCTGGAATCAGCTGATTGGGTCGGGTTCAAACAGACCGCAGGTACCTTGAACAAGTATGCTACCACTGTCACAGGCTTTATCAGCAAGTGTGTGGAGGACTGCACACCGAGGCAGTCAACTCAGGTGTTCCCCAACAGGAAACCCTGGATGAATCAGGATATACAGAACCTGCAAAAACAAGGAGTGAGGCCTTCTGATCAGGAGACCCATTTGAATATAAGTAATCCAAGTATGGCCTTCGCAGAGCCATTAAGAGAGCCAATGGCCAACACCGATCCAAACTAGAGCCCCAGACAGACACCCGGCGACGATGGCTGCAGCTGGAGGGGTTTGCAGTGGTAGGGAGGGAAGATATGTACTTGCATTTATTCATTCATGGAATGTGTATGTCACTGATTGGGCTAGAAATCTTTGCCTCACTACTAATTATCCAGAGGACAGCTCAGAGTCAGCCATATTGATGTGGATCTGGAGTCACATGTTGGCCAGTCCAGGTGAGAATGTCAGATGTTCTACGTTAAAAAGAGGTCAGTGAACCAGATGAGATCTTCCTGCTAATCAACAACGCTTTCATGGTGGCTTCACCAATGTCTTGTACAGATACAACATGACGTCCCAACTCCTACTCTCAATGCTCTGACCAATGAAGGTAACTATCCCAAACACCTGCTTCACCAGCCTGTCTACCTGTGACACCACTTTCAAAGAACTGTGTGCCTGGGTCTCTGATTGACGACACTACCCAGGGCCCGAACATTAACTGAACAAGTCCCACCCTGGTTTGTTTCATCAAAATGGAACAAATCACATTTACCTAATTAAACTCCATCTGCTATTCTTCAGCCCACTATGCCATCAGTCCTGTTCATTCTGTTGGTTCTTCGCTGTGTCACCAATTTCAGTGTCACCCAAAAAACCTTACTTACCAGGAACCAATACTCCTATCCAAACCATGTATCCAAATGACAAACAACTCTGCAACCACGACACTGCAAGTCACATGCTTCCAGTCAGAAAAACAATACGGTTCCCACCCCCTTCTGTCTCCTACCATCAAGCCAATTTTGTATCCAGTTCACTACCTTCTCCTGAATGGCATATCCTTTTACACTGATCTGAGCTTATTACCCAGTTTACCATATGGAACGTAGAACACAGAAGAGTGCAGTACATGTCCCTTCGGCCATGATGTCATGTCAACCTTTAATCCGACTGCAAGATCAAACTAACCTGCAAACTGCTGATTTAATACCATCATTGTGACTATCCAAGAGCCTATTAAATGTCCCAAATGTATATAATTTTCGATTTTACTTCCACCACTGGCAGTGCATTCCACCCATCCAACTCCCTCTGTGCAAAGAACCTACCTCTGAAATATCCCCTTAACCATCCTCAATTCACTTAAAATTCTACCATCTTGTGATAGCCATTTTCTGCCACGGGGAAAAATAACATCTCACTATTCACTCTCTCTGTACCTCTCATCGTCTTGTTCACCTCCTCCAAGACCCCCTCACCCTTTTTCACTCCAATGAGAAAAGCCTTCGTTCCCTCAACCTTTCTTCATAAGACATGTACTCCAGTCCAGGCAGCATCCTGGTAAATCTCCTCTTTACCATCTATAAAGCTTCCACATCCTTCCTGTTATGAGGGGACCAGCACTGAACACAATATTCCAAGTGGGGTAAAACCAGGGCTACACAGAGGTGCAGCATAACCTCACAGCTTTAAAACTAAGCTAATGAAAGCCAACACAACATATTCCTTCTTAACATTCCTATCAACTTGTGTGGCAACTTTGGTGGGATCTCTAGATGTCTACCCCAAGGTCTATCTGTTCCTCCACATTGCCAAATGTCCTGCCTTTATCCCTGCATTCTGCATTCGTTTTCGACCTTCCAAAATGAATCACTTCACATTTTTCGAGGTTGAACTCCATCTGCCACTTCTCAGCCCAGCTCTGCATCCTGTCAATGTCCCGTTGCAGCCTACAACACCCCTCCACACTATACACCACTCCAGCAACCTCTTGGCATTGACAAACTTATTAACCCACTCTTCCATACCCACTTCCAAGTCATTTTTTAAAAAAAAATGACAAAAAGCAGAGGTTCTAAAACCGATCCCTGCACAACACCACTGGTTACCGACCTGCATCTGAGTGATTTCGATCTGTTATCACCCTCTGTTTTCTATGGGCCAGGAATTCAGTGTCCAGGATGGCAGGTTTCCCTGTAACCCATGCTTTCGGACTTTCTGAATGAGCCATTAACGTGTTTTGTCACATTCTCAAAGGATTCAATAAGATTTGTAAGGCATGACCTGCCCCTTACACAACCATGCTGACTATCTCTAATCAAACTATGGTTTTCCAAGGAATTATAAATCCTACATCTTAGAGGCATCTCCAATAATCAGCCCACCACAGACATAAGACTAAATGGTCTGTAATTCCCAGGATTAATTATATTGCCTTTCTCAAACAAGGTAATAACATTTGCCATCCTCCAATCTTCTGGTACGACACCAGTGGACAGTGAGTGTAATGGTCCTCACCAACGGCACAAAAATCTCTTCTCTTGCTACCTGCAGTAACTTTGGAAACATCCCGTCTGGCCCAGAGGATTTATCTATCCTTATGTTTTACATAATTCTCAGCAAATACGCATTCTTAACATCAACCTGTTGACATACATTAGTTCTTTTCACGCTGTTCTCACAAACAACAAGGTCCCTCACAGTAGTGGCTACTGAGGCATAGTATTCATTAAGGACCTCCCCATCTCTTCTGCCTCCAGACACAAGTTCCCTCCACTATGCCTGACCGGCCCTACACTCAATCTGGCCATCCTCTTATTCCTCACATAAGTGGAGAATGCCTTAGTGTTTTCCGTAATCCTTGCTTAATGTTTTGTAATGCCCCCTTGTAGCTGTCCTATGTCGATTCTTAGTTCCTTTCTAGCTACCTTCAAAGAATCCCTACAGTGTGGAAACAGGCCATTTGGCCCAACAATTCTATACGCTTACTCTAAAGCGTATCCCGCTCTGAAATATTCCCCCACCCCATTACTCCCCATTTGCCCTGACTAATGCACCAAACCTACACATTCGTGAACACTATGGGTAATTTACCATGGCTGAGTCACCCAACCTGCCCATCTTTGCACTGTGGGTGGAAACCGGAGCACCTGGAGGAAATCCACACAGACATGGGGAGAATGTGCAAACTCCAGACAGACAGTTACCTGAGGCTGGAATCAAAATCGGGTCTCTGGACCTATGAGCCACCATGTTTCTCCACGTAACTCTACAAAGCCCTGTCTGTCCTTGCTCCATCAACCTTAAATAAGCTTCCTTGTTCATCTTGACTGGATAGTCTACATCCCTTCGAACAGTGTTAAATATGTCACTAAAGGCCATTTGGACAATGTTCACTTCTCTGCCTTCATCCATCTTTGGCCACCTCCTCAAAGAGTCACTCCGGTTTGTGAAACACGCTTTCCCACTCACAAAGCCATGCTGACCATCTTGAATCAACCCTTGCCTTCTAAATATGCGTCGCTCCTTTCTATCAGAATCTCCTCCAACAAGTTCCCCATCATTGGGCTCACGGGGCTGTAATTTCCTGGCTTTTCTCTGCAACCTTTAAGTGATGAAACAGCATTAGCCGCCCTGCAGTCTTCCGACACCTCACTGTGTCTGTTGAAAATATAACTATCTTTGTTAGCGACACTGCAATCTCTTCTCTCGCTTCCCACAAAAAAAACTAGGTTCGACCTAATGAGCTACTGAGGATGGATCTACCTTTATTTGTTTTAAGATTCCAGCACTTTATATTCTCTGTTGATGATTCTTTCCAAGGCATCACTATTATTTCCCAAAGTTCCTGAGCTTCCATGTCTTTCTCCACAAGATTTATTTTGGTTAATATCACATCCAAATCCTCTGTTTCTACACATAGAAGATCTTATTTATATTTAATGGGCACTATCCTTGAACAAGTTACCCCTCAGCCCTTACTGAAACTTAAATAAAGGCTTCTGAAAATTCACATAGAACGTATCCCCCATAACAACACGGCCCACCTACACCCTTACCTATTCTGCCACTTATATTTACAACAACAAATAAAGTCCAACTGGTTCAAAAACACATTTTATTTTACAAAATGTGTTTCTAAGGGTCCAATTATCGTTTATTCACATATCCTTTCTAAAGTATATCAGCATGCTGTCAGGCTAACACGATTTGGTTTCAGACTGACAGCAGAAGGGGTTGACGAAGTTCTTGTTTGTCAATCTGAAAAAGGTAGCTCCCAGGCTCAGCAGGTATTAGAGAAGGCAAATACAATGCGGCCACTTCTTACAAAGGGAATGTTGTCTTGCAAAAACTATACAAGATACGAGTCAGACCACACCTACAATAATACGAACGGCATGAGTGCCCGAAGGAAAGATATTCTTCCAACGGAGGCAGGCCACAGAAGGGTAACTCGGCTAATCCTGAGAATGGATGAACTTTCAAATGGGAAGAGGTGAAGGAGATTGAGGTTGAACCCATTGATGTTTAGGAAAATGAGACAGGAATTGAATGTAACTTCCAAGATTCTGAAGGGCGTTGACATGGTAGATGCTGGGAAGTTAGAAAATAGAACAGTACTGCACAGCTATAGAACCTTCGGCCCACCATGGCTGTGCTTGTCCATGGTGCTGTTCTCGACATATACCACCTGCCTGCACATGATCCATATCCCTCTATTCTCTGCCTGTTCATGTTTCTGTGTAAAAGCCACTTCAAAACTTCACACACATTTCTGCTTAGACGACCGCCCAGACTCCTACATCTCATGGTCTTAACTCAAACACCATATCTACATTATAACATTGTGGGTCACTGCTCACAAAACTCCTTAATAATGAGATTATGAGATATTTATAATTACACTGCATTTAATCTACAATAGACAATTTTGTGGCTGGCTCCTTGATAAGATGTTATAGAAAAACATCTCATATGTAATTCTGGATTCTATCCGATACCACCCTGATATCTAGTCGGGATGGAGACCACTGTCACACACAGTTACTGTACTGCCCTTGCTACAAGTGTATTCAGTGTCCTGACCGTAACCATATTGACATTACCATCACTGCCTGGTGCCTACAAATGAATTCCTGCTAAGGGCTGCTGCTGCTTGTTTATTCTCAGCTCCACCCAAATAGATTCCAACATTTCGTCTTCAGATCCACGTGACTGTCTCATTAATGCATTAATCTCATCCTTGCTGGCTTTTTGCCTAGCCTGCCGCGATCCCAAACACCCTTCAATATTCCCTTCCCAGCGATGGTGATTCTGCAGCTACATCTCCGGAATGACGGTTCCATTACGTCTGTTCACTGTCATTCCATCTGCCTTATGGCGAATGCAGAGAGTCATTCCTCAGTAGTGGGGAGCTGAACAGATGAGAAGAGGTTACAGATTTAGGGAGGCTTACAGGGGCTCGAGGATGCTAGAGTTAAACAGAGTTACATCTGGTCAAGAATGTCAGTGTGACAAAGGGGTTTGGTGATTGGAGGAATTTACAGTGATAGAGGGAGTTGGATTACATTCTGGAGATAGGGATAGGTATGGATGTAGGGAGAGGCAGGCAGACTGAGAGGTAGAGACAGGGGGTGTTTCAGGGAGAAGAGAACCGTGTATAATAACAGAGATATGGAAGGTTGTAATGACTGAAGATGCTTACAGATACAAGAGGGCCTCTAGGTCCTGGAGACTACATAGATAGAAAGGCAAGGGAGAATGCCAGGTTGCTGGGTTGGAGACAGTTACACAGATGGGGAGTGTTGCATAAGCTGAAAGAGTTTCCTGTGGTCGAGAGGGTGGAGGGAAAGATGGTGAAATTTAATTTAATTAGCATCAAAGAATTGGAGAAGGGTAAGGAGATTATAGATGGATGTAGAGACTGGATGAGTTGGCACTGAAAGTGAGTCTTATTGGAACTGGACAGTCACAAAGATTGCAATTGGTGATAAGATCAGGAATTCGTCAGGGTCTTAAAGTGATTACACAACAAGGGAACATTAAAGGGGCTCCATAGATTGGGGATGTTGACAGGACTGGAAGAGGTTATACAGAAGGGGACAGCTTTATGAACTGTAGATGTTTATGGAGATAGTGGACAATTTGGAGCAGTTTACAGAGACATGAAAGTTTTTAGGACATTACTAAGATACACAGGCTTTAGTTAATGCAAGCTCGTGAAGCGTAATGGGAGCGCAGGACGGTCTAAGGCGCTGGATTTAGGCTCCAGTCTCGACAGGGGCGTGGGTTCGAATCGCACCACTGCCATTGCTACTGATCAACTGCAACGGAGCAGCTTGTTGAAATGCTGTTGCCACCACTGATGTAGTGTTGTTCAGAACAAAATTCGATTTGCTTCCCCGGGAATTAACTGTCGAGTGGGAAAGTGCCAAATTGTCTCTGCTGTCATGATCGTGTTCGCCTCCCGCTACTGTTGCTTTACGTTCCAAGCATGTTGAGATTTTACTAGAACCGAATGGAGACTGCTATTTCATCGCTGTTGTGAAACAAAGTCCTGCGGTGAGTCGGTTCATCGTTATTTGGCTTTCTGGCGAATGGGAAAATCGTTCCGATGAATTTTGATGTCATATGTTATTGAATTTCTCCAATTTCCTTCGTTTCTGTCCCGGAGACCCCTGAAGGGAAAGGTAATCTAATCGAGACTGTGATTGGTGAAATTCACTTTTTGTGGCCCATTCTTATTATGTTCTTTCTTTCTCTCTTTTCAGCATTGTCTGGGAAATGGTGGTGCACTAAGGCTCCAGTATGATTGAAAGACTAGTTTGGAATTGCCCTGTTGTTAGTTGTGAGATTACTTTATTGCTCATGCCCTCGGAGTGTCTCACATTTAGCATTCATGCTCACTGTATCTGAAAATGCATTTACTTTGCCAGTTTTGTTTGTGTTCCGTGTCAAATGCTTTCTGTTTTGCGATTCGTTCAATACATTACGAATTAACAGTTTTTCTGTGGTGACTTGCAGCTGCAAAAACTCCTCAACTGAGGATCTGGGAAAATTTCACAGAGTATGGTCAGTCGGAACAAAAGTAAGGAAGTCCTTCGTTTCTGCAGTGTTTCACAATTCTACCTTTGCAGTGAGCAGTCGAACGGACTAAATGATTGTGCCACAGACTGCCACGGCCAGCTCTGCTTAAAATGTTATCCTGTTAAAGCCGGTGTAAGCAACACAACGTAATTGGGCTATACCGTGTTGAAACAGATACTTCGGTGTATCTCGTCCATGCATACCACATAGCAAAAATTAAACAAGTCCCATTAAACAACGAGTGTTTGGAAACAGAAAGGTGAAAGGTAGAATGGCTTCAACTCTCAGTGTCGGATATCACTGAGCTGCAGCAGGGGCGGCTGTGGGCTTGTTTCTGTAGCATAGTGATCATCACGTTCACCTTCCGCAAGATAGGTTCCCGCGGTCGAAACTGTTTTGTTCTTCATCTGCAGCCTTTTACATGGACAAGAACGGAGCTTTCCTGCTTGCTTTCCCATCTGCAAACCTGCCTTCGAATTTGCTTGAACAAATCTGCTCTGTAGTGAAATGCAATGCATTTCCATTTGATTACTGTGCAGAGCATTGTAAAGATATTCTACAAACTGCTTCTGACCATGTGCCATTCAGTTTGAGAGTGTAGTTACCGATCCTTCCCCGAACAGCAAGACCGCATTTGCATTCCTTGCTCAGGCGGCCCGGTTCAAAGACAGGGAAGAAGCTGATGCGCTGGTGTCACAGTGCCCCACGGATTCCTCAATTAGTCTGTCTGTCAAATGTACCCCCAAGGTCGTATCTGAAAGACCTCATTTGGAAGCTGTCTGTCGTTATTCAAAGTGCGAGAATTGGCACCAGAGGTCCTGAATCATGTTTCGGAGCAGTTCGCACGTTGGTGGCTCATTCAATCAGCAACAGCAATGAGAGAAATTGCACTCTCAGAGGAACCTCTGGACCTGTGCTTTCATAGCGTCGCTAGTATTAAGGTGCGCCCCGAGATCTAAGCCATGTTGGAACTGAAACGGAGGAATCGACAAAGAGGCTGCAGAATAACATCGCATCCTTTTGGTTTTCTTTAAATCACTGATGAGCAGGAAAATGTAAACGGGGAGAGCGACTGGGAAAGTGAGGCAGTTGCAGCTCTGGTGAAACTCCTTCTTTGTGAGTCACTCAGCAACAAGAGGCGTGAAGGTGACTCAGGTGTGAGAGCTCTTCACATCGAGAACAAAAAGCAATCAAGTGTAGTTAGCACCTCTCCCGCAGTGGGGGTGGGGTGAGATAATTACCTTTTGACTTCAGTTCCTCTGTTCAGAAACTGCCTTTTAAATTGAGGTGAACAGAAACTGCATTTCTAATAAGCACCATGGAATTTAGCAAGATTTTTTGAGTCGCTTCTCGTCGATTCCCACGCAGGTTTCCAACTCAGTTGATGTCGATGTGGCTCATGTCCAGGTGTGAACATCCCTGCAGCCAATTGCACGGTTAAGATAAAAGGCAAGGAAAGTGGCATCTCGAACTGGCCCCGAGGTCAGAGCATCCTCACAATGTGATCTGTCGTTCTCGGATTGTAATGCTACCTCCGGTGTTAGGGTGGAGAACATTCTTTGGGACTCTTATTCTACAAAACAGACACAGTGACTGAAACTATGCTGCACGGTATGATGTGGAACACGGCCTGCTCAGCTTTGTGCATTTTCCCTGTAGTCCGGTGTGTTTCATGTTCCATGTAAACGTGAAAGTTGTCCTGTTTCGAGCAATGGGTGAAATCATTTATCAAAGTAAGAATCGAAACTGCAGTAATGTCAAGCAGTTCATGGTTATTTGACCAAATCATAAGCGAACATGTATGCTCACGCACTCACAGATACATTTGTAGTTGAAAAGAGTCTGAGAAGATAGCCTCAGCTTACCATTGATTTTTATCCGGATTGATGGGCTATCATTATCTGCTGCGAAATTGATATTGTAGCCGGGCACATCCAAGCAGCTGTGCGAACCACGTCAAAAGGAACATGTATCCAGTCCAACAGTACATGCTCCCTTGAATACTTGCCCCTCATGACCCTGCACCACCAGTAACCCCGTCTATATCTGGATAAATTAAGTTTCTCAGTATAACTAATCTGTAGTATTGTCATCTTTCTGAAATGACCCTGCCTATTTATTCTCTGCATCATTTCTGTGGTTGCTGGCAGACAGACTGTACCTCACAGTGTAATTGTATTCTTGTTGTTCTGTAGCTCCAGCCAAATTCATTCTGTCCTTGGACGGATGCTCTTTCTCTTGGACTCCTTAACTAATGCTAATCGAAAACAACACTTCTACCGTCATCCTTTCCCTTCCCTTCTGTTATTTTGGAATCATTTATACCTAGCAATATTTAACACCAATGCGTGCCATTCCTTGAGCCAGTGCTCGGTTACCTGCTCTCGGGTATCAGTGTTTCCACACATCAATCTGCATCTGGAACTCCCCAAACTCCGACTAATTTATGTCCATGCAGAGTACCTCAGATTAAGGCTCTCTTTCTTATTCCATATTCCACTGATAAACTTGTTGTTGTAAATTAGTAACAACTGCGTCTCCCCCTATTTTGAGAATTATGGTAGTCTCCTCTAATATTCCGTTTTGGATCCTAAGCACACGCCAAGTTATTTTCAATCCCTCCAAAACACCCCGTAAGAAAATCTGTCCCAGCTCTGTCACATTAGCCCATCCAGCTTGTACAGTTGCTGCCTTCCCCAGAACCAGTCCCAATGTCCCAGGAATCTGAGGCCCTTCCTGCTGCACCATTGTTCCAGTCACACACTCATCTGCCTAAAACTCCGAGTTCTGTTCTCACTTGTACACTGCACTGGGAGCATCCCAGCGATTGCTACATTTGAGGTCCTTCTTGCTAACCATCAACCTAGCGCCCCAAGTTCTGACTCCCAGACAACTTCACCCTTCCTACCCAAGTCATTCCTACCAACTTGGGCATGACCTTTGACTGCTCACTGCCCCACAGACGAATGTCCTGCAGACACGGTGATATTCTTAACCCCACTATCCTGGTATTACAGACACGTTGACATTTTCTTCAATTTCCTGTCTCCCCTGTGAATATTGCCCCTCCTTCCATCTCCCTCCCCTCCCGTCCAGTCAGGCTGTTTCTGGTACCACAGACATGGCTCTGACTGCCCTCCCCTGAGCAGCCAGCACCATCAGCTACCAAACTGGGAAACTGAATTGGGAGAGACACAGCAAGATATTATTTTATTCCCTGATTGTTTCTCAGTGGCACAGTGGTTAGCACTGCTCACAGCGCCAGAGATCATGGTTCAATTCCCCAAGCAACTCTTTGTATGGAGTTTGCACATTCTCCCCGTGTCAGCGTGGGTATCCCCCCACAGTCAAAAGATGTGCAGGTTAGGAGAATTGGCCATGCTAAATTACCCGTAGTGAGGTGAAGGGGTAAATGTAGAGGCATGGTCTGGATGGGTTGTTCTTCGGAGGTTCGGCGTTGACTCGTTGGGCCTATTTCCACACTGTACGTAATCTAATTAAATAAAAAGGAACCTCATGACATAAGGAGGTACAGAGAATGGGAGCATTGCAAATTATTGGGATTGTAGGGGCTGGAAACCTAAGATGGATAAGGAGGATGAAAAGTACCAATTTAGCACAACCAGCCGCTGTAATTCACAGAGATATAAGGAAGGGAACCTGTGCTATCATTGAATACAGTTATATGGAGAGACACAGATTCTGAGGGGTTACAAATTTAGAAAGGAAGAGGTCATACGTGATCAGAAGTGTAAACAAGAATAAAGAACTTTGAGATATCACTAGCACAGATGGGAATGGAGGTGCTGAGACGTTCTGATGAACAATAAGAGTTGTCAGCAGAGGAAGATGTCACAAATAAAGGAAGTGCTGCATTGTCTCTATGCACTTACAGACGTGATGAGTGTTGTAGCGCCTGCTGGAGGGTACATAGATAACAACAGTTGCAACAGCTGGTGCAGTGGCTCAGGAAGGCAGCTCATCACCACCTTCTCAGGAACAACAAAACAAATCAACAAAACATCCAGCAACGCTCATGACCGCGAATAATAAATAAATAAAATATCTACAAGCAGCACTGAGGTCACTCAGGAAGGCTCTTTCTGCAGCACTTCAAAAACCCGGAACCACTATACCCTGGAAGGACAGGAGTTCCAACTGCACGGGGACACCAGCATTTCCACGGTGCCCTGCAAGCCACGCTCCACCCTCCCAGCACTGTGTCTGTCCCTACACCCAAAGGATTACAGTGGGTGAGGAAGGCCGCTCACCACCACCATCTCCAGGGAATTACAGATGGGAAGGTAATGATGGCCAAGCAAGTGATGGCCACAACCCATCAATTAATTTGTACAAAGGAAACTCATGGACTGTTCATGTCCCCTTTGCTTCCTCCACACAACCCACATTCCCATCTCGTTCTGTGTCAGTAACAAACAAGAAAACAGGAGATTTTGTCCATCCATCAAATGCATCGAATCTCTTTGTGAATAGTTGGGGGTCAAGCACTAATCCATTTATTCCCGCTTACTTTTCTGTTAATGTATTCCCAATCCATCCTAAGTACATTCCCTCCAATCCCACTTTTGCCAATTTTGCTTATCCACCTCTTCAGTGGGACCGTGTTGAAAGGTTTCTGAAACTCCTGGCATACCATTCCTCCCTTTTATCGACTCTGCTTGTTTACAGCCAGACAGGAAAACAAATCCAGCCGGGTTTGTGAAATGAAATTTCAGTTTCAGAACAACATGCTTGGTGTGGATAGAGGATTAGCTGATTAGCAGAAGACAGAGTAGGTATAAAGGAGTCATTTTCACGATGGGAACTGGTGACGAGGGGAACTCAGCAGGGGTCAGTGTTGGGACCACGCTGTACGTGTTATACATTAACAGTCTGGACAAAGGAGGTGAGGGGGAACAAGAACATTTTTTACAAGAATTAGCCCAGGATGAAATGCTTGCCATATGAGGAGTGGGTGAAGTTTCTGGGCCTGTACTTGATGAAGTTTCAGAGGCGGCGGTGGCAGGGTCTCATTCCAACTTACATAATACTGAGGGGTCTGGATGGAGTGGACAGGCGGGGTGAGTGGGGGAGATGTTTTCACTCGGCGGAGAGACTAGGGGCCAAGGGCACAGCTTCAGATTGAAGGAACAAACTTTTAGAAGGGAGACCTGGGAGAATTTATTCGGCTAGAGGGTGATGAATCTGTGGAACGGTTCCTGCCGTAGGGAGGGTTATAGATGAGGGTGACATTAACTGAGATAGTGCGACAAGAGCTGGAGAAGGCTATGGAGATGATTAGATGGATGGAGATACTAGAGGAGCTTACATTGACAGGGTGGGTGATAGCGATGGGAGACTGTAACATAAATAGTGAGTCTTGCAGGAATTGGATCGGGAGAGTCACAGGCAATGGACTGGGTTCTACAGATTGAGAGTAATGCAGGGACCTGAGAGGATTACACAGATAAGGAGGATTGTGGGATCTCCACATTTTGAGAGGGTTTCAGGTTACACAGATAAGGAGGGATGTTGGAACTGTCGGCGTTTACAGAGACTGGGACGTTTGGAGTTGTTTAGTTGTCAGATGGATTTTTTAGGGTCAGTAATATGGAACGCAGAGGGAGAGTTTAGATTTTATTAGATTCCCTAGAGTATGGAAACGGCACCTCGGCCCAACACGTCCACACCAACTCTCCAAAGAATTATCCACCCAGACCCATTTCTCATTAATGATGCACCTAACCCTCTGGCCAGTTTAGAATGGCCAATTCACCTGACCTGCACACGTTTGGACTGTGGGAGGAAACCCATGCAGACACGTACAGAATGTGCCAACTCAATACAGTCACGCAAAACTAGAATTGAACCTGTGTCTCTGGCACTGTGAGGCAGCAGTGGTCACCAGTGAACTACCCTAAACTGCAGCGCTACACAAACAGAGGGTGTTAAGGTACAGGGAGGAGCACACACAGATGGGAAATTTTGTTGCAGTTGGCAAAGGGTCTGAAGGTGTTTACACAGATAAGGAGTTCGGTCGGGATGGGAGATGGTTACAGAGGTCATGTGCTAGTATTGGCCAGGAGGCAGGAATGTGATCTGGTCTGCAGAATGTTGCAGTGATATCATGTTCTCTTGGGGCTTGGGGAAAGTACACAGGTGTGTATTTTGGTCCAGGCTGGAGGATTTTACAGAGATGGAGGCATTGTAAGTATTGTGAAAGAATGCAGAAATAGGGATTCTTGTACTGAGTGCATGATGAGATAATTGAGATTGGGCATTCTATCGACACTGGAGCAATTTACATATAGGGAGAGTCGTCAGCATTGGAGTAGGTTTAAAATATACAGCAGGATTATGGGAGGGGTGGAGGCTACAGAAATAGGAACTTTTTCTGGGAAATACAAGCATTCAAGACACTGGCGCAAATGAGTTGGACTGAAAGGCATGTCTCCTTGTTGTATGACTCTATCACACGACAAGAGACAGTTTAACAGGGGGAATATAGAACAGAAAGATCCCAGCTTTCAATACCACCTTTATAAGGGAGGCCTGTTTTCCCCTCTGTTGTCCTGATCCTCACTAAGAGAGCACAGGCCTGGATTGATAACCGTGAACTTTCTATATTGTCAGAGGAAGGCTCAGTACAGCAGAGATGAAAGTAAACAAGATAGTGTGGATTGAGTCTGGGCCCATCATACTCTGTGTTTACACTTCAACACTGTATCTGTGTCATGTCTTCCAGATCAAACTTCGATCCCTTAAATTCTCTCTGCTCTGTTCACTGAGTGATCTTACCTCGCTGCAGGATTTATTGAAGACTCCAGATCGCTCTGCCCTCTGACTGACCAATGGAGTTCAATGAGATGATGGATGAAACACCTAGCAGTTGGGAAGTTTATTGAGTCTGGAATGTCCGGAGATAGAGAAATAGACAGAATGGGACATTAGACTGATGCAGTGAAGGTTATACATGGAGAATGGTACTGAGTCCCACAGAGATCTGGAAAATCCCAGTCTCCATCCCTGGTCTGTGTTGCCTCGTCTCCCTGAAGTGGAGAATTCTGTTGGCTCAGGATCTGAAGTAGCTGCAAAAGGTGCAGTCACTGGCATCAATTAGACCCTCACAGTGACAGATACCACATGGAGAGATACTGTATGATATCACCAGAGTGCAGGAAGGTATCAGGATCAAGAAGAAGGTGATTTGATTCCTGGCCTTCTGGGATTAGTGCTCAGGAATGAGGGAGCTATCAGTGGGACAGGCGATGGCCAAGTGTTACTCTCACAAGACTGTTCATCCAGAATTTAATGCCGGTGGCAGGGATACCCATCTGAATGCTCAATATCCTTTCAGGAAGGAAATCTGCGATCGGCAGCTAGTCTGACCTACATATGAATCCAGACCCAGAGCAATACGGATGACTCTAAACTGCCTTCTCTGATAGTCTCGCAAGGCACTTAGCTCAACGGCAGCTCGGGGGTGGGCATGAAATTCTGACCAGCCAAAAACAGCAATATCTCATGAGTGAATTAAAAACAACATTGCGGGGACTAGTGTCCTGGCAAATTTTGACGGTGGGTTTATGGACAGGGCTTTAAGGCTGACAGAGAGAATGCAGGGACAGGGTTCAGGTGAAAGTAGCTTTCCAAATCCAAAGAGAAAAGGTGACGCATCTGAACAGTATGGGAATGTGGCTGGAGACAAGCAGGAGGAAACAGGAAGGGACAGAGTTTAACTTAAACTGTACGTCAGTGAATTAGGCTGTGACAGGACATTCTGGAAAAAAGTCAATTACAATGTTCTTTTCTTTTGGAATGGACAAAGTGTCTGCAATAAGGTAATAGACTTGTGACACAGAGATAAATAAGATTTTGTCACCGGAAAGATGTGTTTACAGGAGAAACAAAAGTTGGAACATAAATATTCTATTGTACCCACCTTTGCAGGGTCTCAGGGAGTGCAGGATGGGTAACCCTGACAGTAATGGGTAACAAAGGCATCACAGAGAAAGCATTTGGCCTCAGAAGATGCAGGTGAATCAGCCAGAATGCAAATTCGGGGCAACACATGTCAAAAACACAAGCAGGAGAACAGTTTTGAGGCTGCCCAACAGCATTTCATTGCTTAACACTATTACATATTCCAATGAATTTCTGTGTAATGCAAAGGCACTGTGATCATTTTGAGAGACTTCAATCTTTGTCAAAAATGATATTCTCCGAACTCCTCTTCAAATGTTTTTGTCAGTGTTTCCTTGAATAAAACATTGTGCAAATGGCCAGGGACGTGACTGTCTCAGATCAACGGTTGGGTGAAGAAGCTGAGATATCCTCTGGGAAATTGAATTGTAGTGGAATTCTGTGAGATGATGGATTTTTAAATTGACCATAAAGCACACCCTACAATCACAACCAAGGTCATTGACATGTGTTTCAGAGGAGAACTGACCAAGGTAAACAAGGGAAACAGTGAAGTGTATGGCTGGAAATGGACAGTGCAAAACATAAGGTCATAGATATGTACAACACAGAAACAAACCCGTCAGTCCAACTCGTTCACGCCACCCACATACGCTAACATAATTTTGTCTCATTTGCCAGCACTTGGCCTAAATCCCTCTCAACTCTTCCTGTTCGTATAAACATCCAGATGCCTTTTCGATGCAGTAATTTAACCAGCCTCCACCACTTCCTCTAGCAGTTCATTCCATTCACACATCTCCTTCTGCCTGAAAAAGTTGCCGCTTAGATTCCTTGTCTATCTTTCCCCTCTCATCCTGAACCTGGGCAATGCGATTCTGGACTCCACTACTTCAGGGAAAAGACCTTGTAGCCGGCACATCCAAGCAGCCGTGCGAGTCGGAGAGGGATCATGGAACCCTTTTCACGTGACTTTCCATCTGTTGTCATGCAGGAGCTAAATTGGAAATGCAAGAAAATTGGGAGTCTGTGCAACTGGTAGTGTGGCCGAGCGGTCTAAGGCGCTGGGTTAAGGCTCCAGTCTCGACAGGGGCGTGCGTTCGAATCCCACCGCTGCCATTTCTACTGATCAACTGCAACGGCACAGCTTGTTGAAATGCTGTTTTCACCCCTGATGTACTTCTGTTCAAAACAAAATTTGATTTGCTTCCCGGGGAATTAACTGTCGAGTGGGAAAGTGCCAAATTGTCTCTGCTGTCATGATCGTGTTCGCCTCCCGCGTGGAAAATTGCAAACAGCTCTACTGTTGCTTTATGTTCCAAGCATGTTGAGATTTTACTGGAACCGAATGGAGACTGCTATTTCATCGCTGTTGTGAAACAAAGTCCTGCGGTGAGTCGATTCATCGTTATTTGGCTTTCTGGCGAATGGGAAAATCGTTCCGGTGAATTTTGATGTCATATGTTATTGAATTTCTCCAATTTCCTTCCTTTCCGTCCCGGAGACCCCTGAAGGGAAAGGTAATCTAATCGAGACTGTGATTGGTGAAATTCACTTTTTGTGGCCCATTCTTATTATGTTCTTTCTTTCTCTCTTTTCAGCATTGTCTGGGAAATGGTGGTGCACTGAGGCTCCAGTATCATTGAAAGAGTAGTTTGGAATTGCCCTGTTGTTAGTTGTGAGATTACTTTATGGCTCATGCCCTCGGAGTGTCGCACATTTAGCATTCATGCTCACTGTATCTGAAAATGCATTTGGTTTACCAGTTTTGTTTGTGTTCCGTGGCAAATGTTTTCTGTTTTGCGATTCGTTCAATACATTACGAATTAACAGGCTTTCGGAGGTAATTTCCAGCTGCAAAAACTCCTCAACTGAGAACGTGGGAAAATTTCACAGAGTATGATCAGTCGGAGCAAAAGTAAGGAAGTCCTTCGTTTCTGCAGTGTTTCACAATACTACCTTTGCAGTGAGCAGTCGAACAGACTAAATGATTGTGCCACAGACTGCCACGGCCAGCTCTGCTAAAAAAAAAATCCTTTTAAAACCGTTGTAAGCAACACAACGTTATTGTGCTACACCGCGTTGAAACAGATACTTCGGTGTATTTCGTCCATGCATACCACATAGCAAAAATTTAAAAAGTCCCATGAAACAACGAGCGTTTGGAAACAGAAAGGTGAAAGGTAGAATGGCTTCAACTCTCAGTGTCGGATACCACTGAGCTGCAGCAGGGGTGGCTGTGGGCTTTTCTCTGTAGCGTAGTGATCATCACGTTCACCTTCCGCAAGATAGGTTCCCGCGGTCGAAACTGTTTTGTTCTTCATCTGCAGCCTTTTACATGGACAAGAACGGAGCTTTCTTGCTTGCTTTCCCATCTGCAAACCTGCCTTCCAATTTGCTTGAACAAATCTGCTCTCGTAGTGAAATGCAATGCATTTCCATTTGATATTCTACAAACTGCTTCTGATCATGTGCCATTCAGTTTGAGAGTGTAGTTACCGATCCTTCCCCGAACAGCAAGACCGCATTTGCATTCCTTGCTCAGGCGGCCCGGTTCAAAGACAGGGAAGAAGCTGATGCGCTGGTGTCACAGTGCACCACGGATTCCTCAATTAGTCTGTCTGTCAAATGTACCCCCAAGGTCGTATCTGAAAGACCTCATTTGGAAGCTGTCTGTCGATATTCAAAGTGCGAGAATTGGCACCAGAGGTCCTGAATCATGTTTTGGAACAGTTCGCACGTTAGTGGCTCATTCAATCAGCAACAGCAATGAGAGAAATTGCACTCTCAGAGGAACCTCTGGACCTGTGCTTTCATAGCGTCGCTAGTATTAAGGTGCGCCCCGAGATCTAAGCCATGTTGGAACTGAAACGGAGGAATCGACAAAGAGGCTGCAGAATAACATCGCATCCTTTTGGTTTTCTTTAAATCACTGATGAGCAGGAAAATGTAAACGGGGAGAGCGACTGGGAAAGTGAGGCAGTTGCAGCTCTTTTGAAACTCCTTCTTTGTGAGTCACTCAGCAACAAGAGGCGTGAAGGTGACTCAGGCGTGAGAGCTCTTCACATCGAGAACAAAAAGCAATCAAGTGTAGTTAGCACCTCTCCCGGAGTGGGGGGTGGGGTGAGATAATTACCTTTTGACTTCTGTTACTATGTTCAGAAACTGCCTTTTAAATTGAGGTGAACAGAAACTGCATTTCTAATAAGCACCATGGAATTTAGCAAAATTTATTGAGTCGCTTCTCGTCGATTCGCACACAGGTTTCCAACTCAGTTGTTATCCATGTGGCTCATGTCCAGGTGTGAACATCTCTGCAGCAAATTGCACGTTTAAGGTAAAAGGCAAGGAAAGTGACATCTCGAACTGTCTCCGAGGTCAGAGCATCCTCACAATGTGATCTGTCGTTCTCGGATTGTAATGCTACCTCCGGTTTTAGGGTGGAGAACATTCTTTGGGACTCTTATCCTGCAAAACAGACACAGTAACTGAAACTATGCTGCACGGTATGATGTGGAACACGGCCTGCTCAGCTTTGTGCATTTTCTCTGTAGTCCGGTGTGTTTCACGTTCCATGTAAACGTGAAAGTTGTCCTGTTTCGAGCAATGGGTGAAATCATTTAGCAAAGTAAGAATCGAAATTGCAGTAATGTCAAGCAGTTCATGGTTATTTGACCAAATCATAACCGACCATGTATTCTCACGCAGTCACAGATACATTTTTAGCTGAAAAGAGTCTGAGAAGATAGCTTCAGCTTACCATTGATTTTTGTCTGGATTGATGGGCTTTCATTATCTGCTGCGAAATTGACATTGTAACCGGGCACATCCCAGCAGCTGTGCGAGTCGGAGAGGGACCATGGAACCCTTTTCATGTGACTTCGCATGTGTTGTTATTGCAGGAGCACAATTAGAAATACAAGAAAATGGGTAGGCCGCATGCCTGGTAGTGTGACCAAGCCGTCTGAGTCGCTGTTCTCTCATTCCAACCCTGAAAGGTCGGTGTGTTCAAATCCCCCTCTCTGTCATTTCAGCTAATCAACTCCACTGCTGCTCCCTTTGTTGAAATGCCGCTTCGATCCCCGCTGCATCTTTGTTCAAAATCAAATTGGTTAGCTTCCAGGGGAATTAGCTGTGGTGTAGAAACGTGCTGAGTCTTGCAAAGTTTCTCAGCTGTCATGACGGTGTTCACCTCCCGCGCAGAAAGCCACAAACAGCTCGACTGTTGCTTTACGTCCCCGGCAAGTTGAGTTGTTACTGGACAAGAATAGAGACTGTCATTTCATCGCTGTTGTGAAACAAACTCCTGCGGTGAATCGATTAATCGTTATTTGGCTTTCTGATGAATTGGAAAATCATTCCAATGAATATGTTATTGAGTTTCTCCCATTTCCATCATTTCCTTCCTGGAGACATCGGCGTGTGAAATCATAATTGATCCGTTCCCTGGCTACAGTCTGCGAACACATTCCCATTCTTCTCCCTTAACAACAAACTGTGCATCGTTCCCCACTCTTTTCTCACATGAAAGACCTGCGGCCACATCTCGTAACTGTTCTCCGGCCGAGTTCTGTACTCCTAGCAATGACTTGTGACTCAGTCCTCCCTATTTCCCTAGTAACGGCTGAAACCTCACCCCGACTCTGTTCTCCTCCCAACTGCCTGTGACGGCATTCCCGCTGCATATCGATCCCAACAGCCTTCCCCATACTCTACCCCTCGCAACGGCCTGTGAAGCCATTCCCATTTTGTTCCTCTCATAATGGCCAATGAACCCATCCTCATTCTTTTCTCGCAGCAACGGCTTGGAAATCCATTTCAACTCTCTTCTACCACCAACGACGCGTGATCCCATCCGCACTGTGATGTCCATGGTCTGTGTATCCATATGCACGATTGTTCTCAGAGCCACGGTCTGTGAACCCATTCTCATCCTGCTTCCCTATCAATTTTCTGAACCCAACCCCACGTTTTTCTCCCATCAACGACCTGTAATCCCATTCTGACTCTGTTGTCCAGGCATTGGCCTGTGATCCCGCTTCGTGACTGTTTTCGTAGCAATATGATATGATCCCAGCCCCATTTTGCTTACGTGGCAACAATGTGTAACTCAATCCCCACTCTGCCTCCCCAGGAATTACCTGTGAAACATTCCCCACTCTGTTCTACGACTGATGGCCTGTTAAATCATTCTGTTCCCTCCCAAGAACCTGCAACCCCATTCCCAATCTGTTATCTTGGAAACAATCTGCGAACACATCACTCCATATGTTGCCCTAACAGCAGCTTGTGTCTTCATCCCTGCTGTTTTCCACGAACAATTGCCTGTGATCTCTTCACGACAGAAGCAAAACCAAGCATCAGGTAATTCAGAGACATGGAGATTGGTAGGTAGAGGGAGTGCAAGATGGAGAGTGAGTGAAGGAAAACGGCGGAGGATGTGTAAGACCAGAAGCGAGAGCAAAGACAGCGAAACTCAAACCCAACTCCCAAACCCGGTCCCCTCCACATCCTTGAGAAACAGGACTGGGGTTAAAACTTCGCGAGAAGATTTGTAACTCGGGTGCTCGTTGTTGTGGTTCTGTTGGCCAGGCTGCGAATTTTTGTTGCAGACGTTTCATCCCCTGTCTATGTGACATCCTCAGTGCTTGGGAGCCTCCTGTGAAGCGCTCCTGTGATGTTTCCTCCGGAATTTATAGTGGTTTGTCTCTGCCACTTCCGGTTGTCAGTTCCAGCTGTCCTTTGCAGTGGTCGGTATATTGGATCCAGGTCGATGTGCTTATTGATTGAATCTGTGGATGAGTGCATTGCCTCTAGGAATTCCCTGGCTGATCTCTGTTTGGCTTGTCCTATAATAGTAGTGTTGTCCCAGTCGAACTCATGTTGCTTGTCATCTGCGTGTGTAGCTACTCAGGATAGCTGGTCGTGTCATTTCGTGGCTAATTGGTGTTCATGGATGCGGATCGTTATTTGTCTTCCTGTTTGTCCTATGTAGTGTTTTGTGCAGTCCTTGCAGTGGAGTTTGTACACTGTGTTGATTTTGCTCATGCTGGGTATCGGGGTCTTCGTTCTGGTGAGTCGTTGTCTGAGAGTGGCTGTGGGTTTGTGTGCTGCTATGAGTCCTCGTGGTCGCAGTAATCTGGTTGTCAGTTTTGAAACACTCTTGATGTATGGTAGTGTGGCTAGTCATTTGTGTTGTGGCATGTCCTCGTTCCGTTGCCTTTCCCTTAGGCATCTGTTGATGAAATTGCGGGGTTATCCGTTTTTGGTGAAAACATTGTATCGGTGTTATTCTTCCTGTTTTTGCAGTCCTGGTGTACTGAAGTGTGTTGTTGCCCTTTTGAAGTGTGTTTTGATGCAACTTATTTCGTGTGTGATGGGTGGTTGCTTTCATAGTTCAGGACTTGGTCTGTGTGAGTGACTTTCCTGTATACCTTTGTGGTGAATTCTCTGTTCGGTGTTCTCTGTACCATCACGTCTAGGAATGGGAGTTGATTGTCCTTGTCTTCTTCTCTCGTGAATCGGATTCCTGTGAGGATGGCGTTGATGATCGGGTGTGTGTTCTCTATTTCTGTGTTTTTAATGATTACAAAGGTGCAATCCACATATCTGACCCAGAGTTGAATTTGCGGTTAGACAGTTTGTTCTAACCTTTGCATTACTGCTTCTGCTATGAGTCCAGAGATGGGTGACCCATTGGTGTACCGTTCATATATTTGGTTGTTGAATATGAAGCGTGTTGTGAGGCACCGGCCAAGTAGTTTATCTATGCCATCCGTGTTGAAAGATTCAACGCCCTGTTGTCTGTTCTGTATGTCCAGCAGGTTGGCTATTGTTTCTCTGGCTAGGGTTTTGTCGATAGAAGTGAACAATGCCGTTACATCGAATGAGACCATAGTTTCTTCCTTGTCTATATGGATATTTCTGATGATGTCCAAGAATTCCAGCGTTGACTGTATAGAGTGTCTGGATCCGCTGATCAGGTGTTTTTATTTCTGTTGCAATTCTTTAGCCAGTTTGTGTGATGGTGTCCCTGGTAGTGATACTTTGGGTCTGAGTGGGATGTCTGGTTTGTGCACTTTATGTAGTCCATAAAATCTGGGGGTGTTGTTGCTTTCAGGTTTCATTCATTGTAGGTCAAACCTGGTTATCCCTTGACAGTTTTTCCTTTTACAGTTGATGGCTGGTTATTTTCAGGCCTTGCAGAAGGGTCACGCTTTCAAATTTTGATGTGCTGTTTCGCTGAGGTCTCTATTCAATCCCCTGTGAAAGAAGATATAAGTGACATTGCCAGCTCAGGAAAGAAATTCACGAAAGAAAGTCTGAGAACCTTAGAGGAGAACAGATTAATTGAGCAGAAGCCAAACTCAGGGAAAAAGATTCCCCAGAACGTTCTGTCTCAAAGGTTGTCAGTGTTCAGGCACAACCGGAGAAGAGAGACTGACAGCCAGTGAGCACCTCGACCTTTGGGCCACGTGGTCTAATTTATAATGTGTTGCTTGAAACAGGATAGAGAGTGGGTCCAGGTGACAAACTAATGAGTTCTCTAGCTTCCTTCCTCCACACTTCCTCGCTTCCTGGATTCAAAACCATATGCAACAAATCAGAATTTACATACTTTCCACTCTTTTGTTTCCAATTGTTTATGTCCTTTATTTTCTTTCAGTTGGAAGCTGGCCCCGGCACACACTTTATTTCTCTTCTCCGGGCTTAATGGCTCTGATATTCCATTGCTCCTGTGTTCCACCCTAACTTAGAACTTTCTTTTTTTCTTGATACAAACCACTTATTGTTAAAGCCTGTTCAATGTTTAGCATTCCCAGATCTATTGAAACCATCTTGACGTCTCTCTCTCTCTCTCTCTCTCTCACACACTCTGCACCCCCTCTCCCTCCACCTACCCCCCTCGCCCTCTGCGTTTCTGATTATTTTCCAGCGTTTTCAGGTAATCAAGGTGTGGATTTAAGATCAAGTACCTCGAAATGAAATCTGCAGGTGATAACAAGCTGTGTATCTAAACTGAGGCAAAATGCAACTTGACACAACAAACATTGCAGAACACACAGTTTGGGCACTTAGTTAGCATATTAGACCATAACACATAGGAGCAGATATTAGTCCATTCAGACCATCAAGTCGTCTATACATTTCAATCTTGCATGATACGTTTCCTCACCTCATTCTCCCGCTTCTCCTCGTATCCCTTGATTCTCAAGAACCTATCTATCTATCTCAGTCTTATACATACTCATCGGCCTGGCCTCCACAGCCTTCTGTGGCAATGAATTCCAAAATCTCACCACTCATTTGATGAAGACTTTCATCCTTATCTCTGTTCTATTTGGTCTTCGCTTAACTCTAAGTCTATGCCCTCAGGTCCTAGTATCTCCAACTAATGGAAACAATCTCCCAACATCCACTCTGCCCAGGACATTCAGTATTCTGCACTTTTCAGTTAGATGCCGGTTCATCTCTCCAAACTCCACCGAGAATAGAATCACATTAACCAAACAGTAAAACAGCAACTAATGAAGTTAGAAGACCCCATACAGACCACAAGCAAAACTAATACAATTTACGAAATAACGTGCAAGAACTGTAACAAACAATATATTGGACAACAGGCACAAAACTAGCCCGACGATACATGAACACCAACTATCCACAAAACGATATGACCTTCTCACTAGTATCCTTACAGATGAGGAAGGATACCACATCGACTGGAACAACACATCCATCTTAGGACAAGACAAACAGACGTATTCGAGAATTCCAAGAAGCTTGGAATTGCAGCCAGAACACTATCAACAAACTAATCGCGTTATACCCCATCTACCACCCCCTGAGGAAAATAACAAGAAATGACATCAACTCAGGAAATAACATCACCAACCCAAAGAAACCCAAACATATAAATAGAAAACAGGAATCATGTTCACTGATTCGCCTGAAGCCCACTGAAGATTTACCAACAGAGTGATGAAACTTTTGAAATGAACCTCCCAGCTCAAGCGTGCGAACCTAACTCCACATCCATGCCTCAGTCCTGAGAACATTCTCATGAACATCCTCTGAACACGATACAAGTGCAGTGGATTCCTCCTGAGATATGGGACACAAGACTGTCGAAAATAGTCCAATTGTAAGAATGTAGAATCTGTTTGTTTAGATATGAGAAATTGTGAGGAAACAAGTCACCAGCGGGTGTAGTTTGCAAGCCCACTCACAGCAACTATGATGTGAAATAAAACATATGAGAAAAAAATTGTGTGTGATAAATAAAGGATGGCAATAATCTTCAGTGATCTTAATTTTACTCGCCCAGTCTCGGCTCTTTTGTAAAGAAAGTTCAGAGAACATTAAACGATGCATCAAATATGTCCCATCGAACAAAACGAAACTTATCATGGTCTTCGATTAATTTACAGATTCCTTAGTTCCAGTGATTTCCTGGAAAACCATCTCATTGCAAAAATTAGAGAAGGGTATGGATCTTTTTGCCAGAAAATAATAAATCAATCGCTCATCTTTGTTTCATGCGTAAGAACATCCAGATTCTTCTGCACCACATTTTATTGCAGTTTCTCTCGATTTTAATAGTTTTCGGACTTTGAAACTTCCTACCGAATTCATGGCCTCACATACCCGACAAGAAACTGCATCTGTCTTTTTTTCTCCTTACCCAGACGACCTACATACAGTATATCGCATTGCAGATTCCCCAACCTCATCAAAAGATGTCCTGCAATCTATTGTGCATCATCAGCAAAACTGGACAAATTTCACTCTGCCACTTCATCAGGTCGTTAATACAGAGAAACATCATTGAAGCCATATGCCTGACATTACTGCATTTCACGATTTACATTTTACAACTTTAAAAATTACACATGATTCGGTGGCTTGTGTTCAGTAAATAATGGACAGTCAAAGGTCATTTATTGCACAACACCATAAACTCTTAACTTGTTCAACAACGTTTTATTATTTGGCCCCATATTGACTCTCTGCTAGAAATAGAAATAGAGTTCATCTATCTGCTTCCTTGAAAAAATCTTCATGTCATGTCAGCAAAAAATCTCTGTCAAATTGCCAAAGTGTGATTTTCCTTTCAACGAAAGATGTTGACTGAGTTTACGATCATCTTTTCTAAGCTATCTGCTTTACTTTCGTTATAATGGTCTCCAGCATTTTCAAATTCACAGAAATGGCATTGGTGCAGATGGAAGCCATTTGGGCCATCCCGTCAGCGTCAACGTTCAATGAGATCCTGGCTGATTTGTTTAATCCTCAACTCCGAAAATGTGTTGCTGGTTAAAGCACAGCAGGTCAGGCAGCATCCAAGGAACAGGAAGTTCAACGTTTCGGGCCAGAGCCCTTCATCAGGAATGAGGAGAGTGTGCCAGGCAGGCTAAGATAAAAGGTAGGGAGGAGGGACTTGGGGGAGGGGCGATGGAGATGTGATAGGTGGAAGGAGGTCAAGGTGAGTGTGATAGGCCGGAGTGGTGTGGGGGCGGAGAGGTCAGGAAGAAGATTGCAGGTTAGGAGGGCGGTGCTGAGTTGAGGGAACCGACTGAGACAAGGTGGGGGGAGGGGAAATGAGGAAACTGGAGAAATCTGAGTTCATTCCTTGTGGTTGGAGGGTTCCCAGACGGAAGATGAGGCGCTCTTCCTCCAACAGTCGTGTTGTTATGTTCTGCCGATGGAGGAGTCCAAGGACCTGCATGTCCTCGGTGGAGTGGGAGGGATAGTTAAAGTGTTGAGCCACGGGGCGGTTAGGTTGGTTGGTCCGGGCATCCCAGAGGTATTCCCTGAAGCGTTCCGAAAGTAGGCGGCCCGTCTCCCCAATATAGAGGAGGCCCCATCGGGTGCAGAAGATGCAATAGATGATGTGTGTGGAGGTACAGGTGAACTTGTGGCGGATATGGAAGGATCCCTTGGGGCCTTGGAGGGAATTGAGGGAGTTGGTGTGGGCGCAAGTTTTGCATTTCCTGCGGTTGCAGGGGAAGGTGCTGGGAGTGGAGATTGGGTTGGTGGGCACTTCCTCCAACATGTTATTCAACATGTTATGAGTCTTTCGAATTCTAAATACAACATCTTTTCCTCCGGAAATAAAAGCAGTTTCATTCGAAATATAGGATGACAATGATGTATTTACTGTTGGTGAAAGATGAATGATTGGTAACTACAGAGAATGCAGATGATCAGCTCTTGGTGTCTGTGCTATGGCCACAACATTTCCCGTAAAATCTGCAGTGTCTGCTGCCTCAACTCGTCATTCCCACTAAAACTGGGAGTGAAAGAGCAAGCACAACAGAAGAGAAGAAAAGAAGTTTTTGTGGGACAATGGAAAGAGGTTCCAGTTTGTATTATCAGTCAGCAAGAAACAACATTCATTGGTGGAGAAAAAAGGAGGGAATAACTCTAGGAGCATCAAATCACAAAAGGCTGAGCTCAAATCAGAAAGCAACGGGATCAGCAATATGACATTTGAAGAAGATGAAACAATGAGCCTTTGAAAGATTGGACATCCACAACTGGCATTTGAATCCCAAGTTCTCTTGTTTACTAGAGAAGCACTTTAACAAACCGAGTCACAGTGCCTCCACTGGAAGTGCGTTTACACATCCACACTTGTAGTTCTTTAACCACCTCATCACAAAAGTTTGGAAATGTTTTTCTTTTTTGTTGAGAATTGCAATCAATGCCCGCTTTTGAACAGACATTTCACAGTTTAACATTCTCCATTGAAAATGTACAGGGAAAGTTAATGTGCACTTACATTGGTTTCAAACTGTACTGTTCACCTGTTTAAACTGATAGAATAAGGAGAATGTGTCCATCCTTTCTTGGTCCATTGACGGCGTTCACACACCCAGAGGGATCCTCACACCAAGAGGAAGAGGGTTATTGTGATGAATTGACCTGGAGTGAGTGTGAGCCAGAATCAACATTGGGCAGTGTAGGCAGACCCATTGGCATCAACACTGAGCCTAACACCACCAGCTCCACGATAACTTCCTGCCTCATGCGTTCTAGTCATCATTGCCATGCACTTTTATTTGACTTCCTCACTCCGCTTCTTTACTTGTTCACGACCGATTGCAGGTGTCTGCTTAGAACCTGACATTTTTAGAAATATGACTCTATCAATGAGATATGATTCACTGATCATCCGAAGATACCCCGGAGAAGGAGGGAATGAGTTAGTTTCTTGAACCTTTCAACTCATGAGCATGACGAATCGTCATGCTGCTGCTAACGATGGATTGCTCGGATTTAGACCCGACAACACTGAAAAAAACAGCAAGATGATTGGCGCGGGATTTGCCGTGGTAGTTTCTCCGTGTATCTACTACCATACTCCTTCTAATTGGATGCAAACAATCCATACCTGCTGTAGAAGTGAAATGGAAAGGAATTACAATTAATTACTGTCTGAAACTTTGTTAAGCTGCTCTCATACCTTGGCCTGAACGTGCGCCGGAGTGTACAGCAGCAATTATCATCCTGATAAGGAATGCAGTTTCCGTGCCCTCACCCTTTCTGTAACAATAGTACCGCGTTTGCTTTCAGTGCGAAGGCAACCCGATTTGAAAACAAAGTAACATTTATTTGCTGGTGTCACAGTGCACCACGGATTGTTGATGTCGCCTCTCTGTCAAATGAATCCCAAGATAGTCTCTGAAAGGCCTCATTTTGATTTTGTCTGCTGTTTTTCAACGCGAATGAACCAACATCAGAAATCCTGAATCATGCTTTGGTGCAGTTCGCATGTTAGCGACTCAGTCATTTCGCAACAGGAATGAATGGATTTGCAGTCAAACCTTCACACGTGCTCTGAAATCGAAGCCATGTTGGAACTGGAACTGAGAAAGTGATAGACATGAAATGACGTTGTATCATTTACCTCATAGAAGAGCAGAAAAATGTAAACCTGGTCAGGGGAGGATGTGGGGACAGCAAAGTGAGACAAGTGTAGGTCTCGTGAAACCTCTGCTTTCTGATTCAGTCAACAACAACAGACATGAAGGTGCCTCAGGCTGGATAGCTTTCCCATCTCGAACACCGAACAATTACGTCGAGTAAGGACCACTTTGACACCTCATTGCTTTGTTCTGCTAATTCTATTTGGAGTTTCTTACCTTGGTTCTAGAAGTGCTTTTGTTTCACCTCCTCGTTTATTCTCCTTCCTTCATTCTCAGTTTGTTGGGAAGAACGAGGTGAGGCAGGAATCAGTGCGGATATCCCACGCTGATCATTCTCTGCTGTAACTGTACATTAATTTTACACCAAAAGCAAAATATTATGAATTGTATTTGGAATTTAAAAGGAAACATGTCGAAGGCCTCAGGCCTAAGTGACAGATATATTATCTGGAGAATGTGAGCCCAGTTCTCCACAGTCCAGTCAGCGGGAGGAGAAATTGCCTCATCAGCTGCACTTTCACACTGTCTTCTGCAGTCAGAGTTTCCAAAGACCAGAAATGGGAAATGAGGGATTTGGACAGAGACTGTGAAAGAAGGTGACAATGAACAGACATAGAAAGACAAATGGAAACTCACATTGTGGAAGACACTGAAAGGGTCAATTGTCCACTTGACATGGCTGCTAAGTGACAGAAAGGAAAAGAAAAAGGTAACCATTAAAGCATAGCTTGTCACCAGCTCATGGAAACGGAAGCAGCGTTACCGCCAAATAAAACCTTTTAAATTTGTAAAAGTGACGGTTGGCAACTAATGAGAAGTTTTGATAAATATGATGATTCCACACATAATACTGAAAATATGCCTGCATTACAATGTTGAAATACCGAACGAACCTGCTTCTGTCGATCTGAAACACTAGCTCTACTTTGCTCCATGGATACTGCCAGGCACTGATTTTCTCTAACATTCCATGTTTTTGTTTCACATTTCCAGCATCCGCAGCTCTTTGTCTTACGTTAACCTGAATCGTGTTTTTTGACAAAACATGACCACTTCTCAGCCACATCCATCATTTCCTGCTTTAGGAATACTGCCACTACGACAAACGAGCACAGGAAAATTCCCATTCCTCGACTGGAAATCGAACTTGGGCCAGAGCGCTGGGAGCCCTGAATCAGAAACAGTAGAGAACCACGGAAAACAACAGACACCCTGTCGTCCCTTTCATCAATTACACTGCTGTTGTCAGGTTTATAGCTCAGGTTGAGGTTTCGAGTGTAGGTTTGTTCACTGAGATGTAGGTTTGAGATCCAGACGTTTCATTACCTGGCTAGGTAACATCATCAGTGGCGACCTCGCAGTGAAGCGAAGCTGTTGTCTCCAGTTTTCTATTTATATGTTTGTGCTGGATGGAGTTCCTGGGATTTGTAGTGATGTCATTTCCTTTTCGTTTTCCGAGTGGTTGACAGATGGTATCTAGATCTACATGTTTGTTTATGGCGTTGTGTTGGAGTACCAAGCCTCTAGGAATTCTCTGGCATATCTTTGCTTAGCCTGTACCAGGATAGATGTGTTGTCCCAGGCGAAATGTTTTTCTTTCATCCGTTTGTAGGGCTACGATGGAGAGAGGGTTGTGTCTTTTTGTGGATAGCTGGTGTTCGTGTATCCTGGTGGCTAACCTTCTTCCTGTTTGTCCTACGTTGTCTTTGTGGCAGTCCTTGCATGGAATTTTGTAGATAATGTTGGTTTTGTCCATGAGTTGTACTTGGTCTTTTAAGTTTGTTCGTTTTTATTTGAGAGTGTTGGTGGGTTTGTTTGCTACTACGATTCCGAGGGGTCTTAAGTCTGGCTGTCATTTCTGAAACTTCTTTGATGGATGGTAAGGTGGTTAGTGTTTCTGGCTGTGTGTGGTCTGCTTGCCGTGGTTTGTTCTCGAGGAATCTGCGGACTGTACTTTTTGAGTGTCTGTTCTTCTTGAATACGTTGTATAGGTGGTTCTCCTCTGTTTTCCGAAGTTCGCCTGCGCTGCAGTGTATGGTGGCTCGTTGGAATAGTGTTATGACAAGCTTCGTTTGTGTGTGTTGGGATGGTTGCTGGTGCAGTTAAGTATTTGGTCAGTGTTTGTCGTTTTTCTGTATCCGCAAGTTTGTAGTTCTCCGTTGTACATTCTTTCGACTGTGACGTCAGTTGCTGTCGGTTTCTTCCTCCCGGCACTCCATCCACAACGTCATAAACAAATACATATATCTAGATATCATCTATCAATCTCTCAGAAAATGAAAAGGAAATGACATCACCACAAACCTCACGAACCCCATCCAGGACAAATGTATAAATAGAAAGCAAAGAGACAACAGCTTCGCTACACTGAGAGGTTCCACTGATGATGTTACCTAGCCATGTAATGATACGTCTGGATCTCAAACTTTCAGCTCAGTGAGCAAACCTACACTGCTTTTGACATTTCAGTTCTGATCATTTTCGCTGCAGACCAGTTTCTCCCTGTCCTACATTATTTGTGACAACGTGACAATTGTCCATTCAGCCCTCTATGCTGTTTTGTTCATACTTATCCATGTATTCTAGTCCCCGTTTCCATTTGACCCATAATTTTGCGTGTTCTGATGTCTCCAGGTCAAGTGTAAATGGGATTATCACTGTGATCTTAAATGACACAACAAATGGAGAGAGGTTTGACATGGTCTCACTGTGTTGAAATACCCTTGATGAATCGATCCACTTTTTCACCCACAGAGGGAGTCACACAGGCACAATCCCAACAGGGGCTGAGGTTTGAGAAGATTTGTAGCACCGGTTGAGTTTCTGGAAGTAGGCAAACCTACTTCCTGCGGGGAAGATGTCTTCAGGTTCTACCAGTTCCTTGTGTTTCACGTCCGTGAGTTTCTCGGAAAAAGGCAGCTTTAGGTGGAATTCCAGACACTTCTCCAGGCAATGTGAACCGTTGAAGTGAACATGGACAGTGCAGTTAAATAGTCACACACGGTACTCATGTGTAACTTGCAAATTCCAAAAAACCCACAAACCCAAACCCAATATGATAGGACAGCAGCCGGCAAAAACAAATCATCAGGCTAAACAATTGACAGATGACACACTTCCATGTCGTGTCTCTTTCTAGTTTTGTCCTGTCGCACGTGCATCTCCCTCTGAGTGCCAGGCTGCGAGGACAAAGATCTGTTTTACACAAACGCAGGGAGTATGTGAAGGAAGGACCAGGGTTATATAACACATTGGTTATTGAGAAGCGAGGGAATTGCACTCAGCTGGTCTATGATCAGGATTTTATCTTCCTGATTCCCCAAGGGACTAATTCAAGGAATGTGCACTGTATACCCAGTCCGAACGTTCCAAAGGATATCCTGTCTGACAGAAAGATCAGGGGAGAGTCGAATCCACTCTTTCATGGCTCAGGTATATTTTGCAGACGTTGTCCTTGCACCTCAGCATAGGTGCTCACCGCAGGTTCACAGATTTCTCCAGCACAGAGAATGTCTTTAGGCCTATTTGCGCACTGTTCTCGACTCATTTACCAACACATGGCTCATTGGTCTTATGAAGATATCGGTGCACCTTTCAGAGACTTAATAGTAGCAGAACTACCGGACACAGAACGAAGTGTTCTCAAAACGCCACAACGTAACACTGGTTTCAAGAACTCAATTATATCATTGCCTGGAAATGAAAAACAAATTTGCATTCGGCCAACCAGTTTAAAATATACCCTGAAAAAAAATTAATTCCAAACAAGTTTGGTTTGATTTTATTGACAATGTTAAAAGCCAATGAAACAATCAGATGCTCTTGGATATAAGACCGGAAAAATTGAACAGTTCAGAAGAGAACTGTTAAGATCCAGCATTTAGCAGACTGCTGAGAAATATCTCTTAAAAGTAACTTTTGGTTCAGTAATTGGTGACGCAAAAATTACAAACAAAGAGAAAAGAAGACATTGGAAGCTCTGAAGACAAGCACCGACTGCTGCTAGTTTTTTAAGATGAGAAGTGTTGTTTGTCAATCTTAGTGGGGAATGTATCGGACTCGTATTATCGAAGGGAAGTTAAAAGATAGCTTAGAGAAAGAAATTGTCAATAGTGTTTCGTTAAATATTCTCTGTTATATTTTCAGACATGACGTTGTGAATTTTTACTTTTAGTAGCCCTCAGCCACTCGAAATTGTAGATTCCTGCAAGGGACAATTATTTCCTGTGTTTAAAATCTGATTGAAGATTTGTAGCTCGGGTATCCGTTGTTGTGGTTCTGCTCGCCGAGCTGGAAGTTTTTGCTGCAAACGTTTCGTTCCCTGGCGAGGGAACATCATCAGTGCTGTTAGAGCCTCGTGTGAAGCGCTGCTTTGATGTTTCTTCCGGTATTTTCTGTGTTGCTGGTTTAAAATTTCACAGGAGTGTTTACCTTGTGTCCTAACAATCTTGGAGATCGTCCTGGATTTGAACCTGTTTGGACAACTTTGAATAGATTTCGGGAAACGAAAATTCCCAGCAAATTGAAACACTTCCAGATTAGTATACTAGATCTTTAAATAAAACGCAAGTGAGACAAAGTGATTATTTTTGGAGACTTGTGGTTGATTAAATATAAGAGAGAGAAATGTCTTAACATTGTAACAGACGTTCTGAGATTTGAAGATGATTCTCAAATTTGCCAAGAAAGTTTAGAATGAAAGAAAATGCCATACCTTTAGTATTAGCAAATAAGTTAGATTTGGGATTAACCAAGGACAAAATAAAGTGGTTGAAGGAGTTACACAAACACTAAGCTGTAACGGAAAAACAACTTAGTGCAGTTGAGGTAGAAAAAATTAAATTAGTCTAGAGGAAAATGGAGTGAGAAGATAAACAAAGTGAGAGAGAGGAAAGCGAGAGGGAGAGAGAAGGAAAGGGGGAGAAGAATGAGAAAAGTGAGAGAAGAGAAGGAGAGAGAGACAGAGAAACAGAGAGAAAGGAGATAGAGAGGGAGGAAAAAGAGAGAGAAGTTCCTTGGATGAGCAAAGGGAGATAAGAAAGGAACAGAGAAGAGAGAGAAGGAGAGAGAAAACTTGAACTTGAGAAGTTGCGATTTTGTCAGCAAAGTCAAGTTAACAGGATGGAAATTAAAAGAGAAATTAGTGATATATGTAAATGTGTCACCACTCCGCAACATTTTAATGAGGATGATGTTGAAGCCTTCTTCATTTCAAGGAAAAACATGGCTAGGCAGATGAAATGGTCCGAAGATTTATGGGTAATGCGAGTTCAGACTAAACTCGAAGTCAGAGCGAGTAAGGGATTTGGTATGATATTACGTGAGGTGTGAAAAGATTATGAATGATTAAAATAGGCTACTTTCAGTGTTTCTGAACCGGTACCAGAAGTAAAGCGAGAGCGTTTCTGAAACACAGATCAGACTTATGTTGAGTTAAAAAGAAATAAACACAATACTTTTGATGGATGGATTCTTATTTGGATAAAGAGAGGATATTTCAGGCAATTAGAGAGATAATTCTGCTGGAGGAGTTCAAAAACACACTTTCAGAGATTGCAAGAATTGACGTGGAGGAGAAAAGATTTCGGAAAGTCAGAAGGGGAGCAGCATTAGTAAATGAGTACATGCTGGTGCATAAGACAAGCTTTTGAACAGATATTCGTCCTGTGGAGGATCGAAATTGGCAGAAGGGGAGATTCTTCATTACTAAACAAAGAACCGGGCGCACTTGCAAGATATTAGAGCAGGAAAAAAAGAAGTCCAAGAGAGTGAAAAGGAGGTGAAAGGCCTCAGCTGTTTCCATTCTGGCAAAGTTGAATACATAAAGACACAGTACTTGTCGTTAATTAAAGGCGTTGTGGAAAATAAAAGTGTTTAAAGAAGCTAAACTGGTGGCATTAATGAAGGTAATACAGGAGACCGCAAGAAGAGCTGAGGAGTTGCAGACGGATGTGCAGCCTCGGCAGGGGCTGGTTATGGAGTTATTATCTGATCTCTACAAAGAATCTGCCGCTGTGGTAACGTTTACTCAGAAAGAACGGGGGAGCAGACAAGAAGCTATAATTTTGAGAGTGACAGGATCTAACCAGTCGCTGGAAGTAAGGGATGGGCGAATATGTACCCTTTCATATCTGTTTCCCATGAGTGTCATAATTTGTGGGATATATGAGTAGAAATTTAGCGTTCCCTTATGTAAGATCAGGTTGGAGCACCAATTTAAGCCGGGGAAATTTACGCTGGGCATGATAGACAGAGTGTCAGTTCCATGAATTCAGCTTGTGCTTGGAAATTATTTGGCAAGATCCAATTTGGAAGTGACTCCCCTTATTGTGGAGAAGCCCAAGGAAGACGAAGAAACTGAGGAGTTAAAACAGAAATATCTTTCTATTTTCCCAGACTGTGTGTTAAACAGATTCCACTCTCAATAGTCACAGCACCAAGTGACAAGTAAAAAGAAAGATGAAGAAGTTGAATTTAGGTCAGCTGATACACTACTTGATGTGATTTCTGTAGTGGGCCGAAGTACACAAGATTGTGATGCAAATACCACACGGAGAGGAAGTGTTATGGGTAGCACATGAACTGCCTATAGGGGGTCACCGAGGGATACGAAACATGCAAGCTAAATACTAAACATTTCTATTGGCCTGGAATGAAAACGGGATGTGGTTGGATTTTTCTGACAGTGTCATACATGTCAAATGGCAGGTAAGCCTCAGGCGGCAATAAAAACGCGCCTTTGTTGCCAATTACCACAGTTGGAGAATCTTTCAGGTGGATTATAATTGATTGCGTGCATCCCCTCCCGAGAACTAAATGTCAGAACGAGTGCTTGTGGACTACAATAGATGTGCTATCCATATTTCCAATGGCAATTCCTTCCAGGAGAATCAAGGCCATAATTCTGTTCGAGGAGTTAGTAGCTTTCTTCACACACTATGACCTAACTAGTCAGATTCTGTCGCACTAAGGGTCAAATTTTACTGCTCGACTGTTTAAGGAGGTTATTGATAGCTGAGATACAACACTTTAAATCTAGTGCATATCTTCCTGAATCCATGGGCGCTTCAGAAAGATGTCTTAAGGCCTTGAAGAACTTGAAGAGAGCGTACTGTCAAGATTACCCGAATGATTGGGAAAAAGATATCCCATTCGTATTGTTTGCCATTAAGAATGTTCCAAACGAATCCATTTAGTCAATTTCTTTTTAGTTCATATTCGCACATGAAGTGATTGCCCTTTGGAATTAATTAAGGAAACAAATGACAGGGTCAAAGTCGAAGATCACATAATTAAATCATGTATCGAAAGTGAGGGAGAGACTAAATTTGGTCGGTGATTCAGCAAAACTGCACCCAAAGATGGCACAGCGTAGAATTACGCAGGTGGCAGATAAAAATCTGGGACTCAGAAGTTTTCCCACAGGGATAACTTGTCAGTACTGATATCAATCATAGGTGATCCCTTTAAAGTTAGGTTTACTGGTCCCTGTGAAAAAGTTGTGTCAGTTGAACTATTTAGCAAAGATGACAGATAGAAAATAAAACTGTATTGGGTATGTCATGTGAACATGTTGAAAACGTATTACACTTCAAAGGAAGAACTGGAGGAAGAGTTGTTCGTTACTGCCCAGCAGAGTGAGGAATCGAATTCAGTTGCTTTGAATTTTGATGTACCTCAAAACAGATTCTAAAATGATGAACTCCTTGAGGAGTGGGATGGATTAGAAAGCTGTCTGTCTCAGGAGCATAGAAAAGTGTTGAAAGATTTTTTGTTCCGACAGAGTCAGGGTACATGCAAGAATCACATGGAAAGGACGAAAGCAATTGAACACGAAGTAGATGTAGGGAATTCTGCTGCGATAAAGCAGTATCCCTCTCGACTTAATCGTCTCAAAGGCTAACAGGACCAGATGCAGGTGAACACCATACTCGACGAGAACATCATTGAACCAAGCCAGAGCGCGTGGAGTTCGCTGATTGTCTTAGTTACCAAACCAGATGATTTGTGTTGAATTTCGTGTGGATTATGGAACGGCCAACGCCGTTACAAAATCGAACTCATGTCCAACTTCTAGATTGGAGGACTGCATCCAGAAAGTCGGACAAGCCAGTTACATCACCAAGTCGGGCATAATGCGTGGCTACTGGAAGGTACCATTGTCAAAGTTGGTGAACAAATCTCTGCGCTTGTAACTCCATATAGGCTATATCAGTTTAAAGTGATGCACTTTTGAATGAGGAACAAGCCCGGCACACCCAAAGACACTTGTACAGAGTTGTGGCCGGGTTGACAAATTGTGTAATCTATTTGGACGATGTAGTGATCCTTAGCAATTCAAGGAATGATCACAAGGGTCTGTTGGCAGAGCTCTTTGAACGACACCGAGAAGCGAAACTGATGACAAACATATAAAAAACAGAATTCAAGGAAGCAGAGGTGATGTTCTTGGGATGTAACATCGGTCATGGCAGGTTGAGCACCCTCTGGAACGTGAGGATGAAGGCTTCTGAGGAATTGCCATGCTCAACCTCAAAGAAAGAGTTTCTTTAATTCTTCAGACTCAGCGGACTCTATCAGAAGTTTGTTCCAAACTGTACTAGTATACTGGCATCGTTAACCGATTTGCTGAAGAAAAACACTACTTTTCGGTGTACAGCAACATGTCACGTGGCAATTGACCATTTGAAGCCGATATTAACCAGCAAACCAGCATTACCTGCACCAAACATCTAAAAAAACTTTTAAAGTAGCCATCGATGGTCGTTAAGTTGGAGGTGTACTCCAACGGGAAAAATGAGCATGGGGAAGAACTGCCAGTTGATAACTTTTCATAGAAAATCAACATCTATCAGAAGAAATGTTCCCCAATCGAAAGAAAAGCTATTGAGTTTGGTACTGGTGTTACAAATGTAATGTATGTGCCACGAATAATGGATCGGAGAGGTTATGTACACAGACCACAATCCGCTAAAACGTTGTATATATGTAATAATATGAGAGTATTTCGTTGGCTTCTTATGGAAGAGACGTTCACTTTAAAAATCATGCATGTTGTGGGTCAGTAGAATGAAATCACAGATACGTTATCGCAGATTCAACTGATGGTGTTCAGATGAGATTGTCTTTATTTCATGTTTTATATGTTTATATAGGAAAAAGCTAAGCCGAAATTGTATGAAATTTATCGATATGTTAGGGTAAAGTATTTAAAAATAAAAATGAAAACATATCTTCATTATGATGGTTCATTGTTTCCTGGAGAGGCGATGTGTTTTAAACATATTAGTGCACATTTAAGAGATTTAAAAGCAGCAGAACAACCAGACACAGAAACAAGTGTTCTCAATAAGACAACGACGTAATCCTGGGTCGAACAATTCAATTCGTTCATTGCCTGGAGACATAAATAGTTCGAGTTTGGCCACTCAGTTTAAATTTTAATCAGGAAAATATATAAATTTCAATTCAAATTTTAATTGCGTCTCTTGAAAGTCTTTAAAAATAAACAAGGACCCAATCAGATGCTCTGGAGTATGAGATGGTGGACTTTGAACAGTTGAGAGGAGGACTGCTAAGACCTTGCATGTAACAATCTTCTTGAAAAAATATATATGTGGAAAATAACTTTTCGATCCGTGATCTTTGACACAGAATCTCCCAACAGGGACAAAGAAGAGACAGGAAGATCCGAAGACAAGAACCTACAGCTACCTGGTTTTGATAAAGAAGTGCTGTTTTGTAAACATTAGCTGGGAGTTTTATCTGAATAGCATTATCGAATGGAACATCAAAATGGGTAATAGAAATACATTGGTTTTTTTTTAATTAATCTCTCTCTTACTTTAGAAATGAAGTGCTGAATGTTTACTTGGTGTCGTTCTTGGCCAATCGAATTGTTGCAGAGTCCTGTACAGCATAAATCGTTTCTGTGTTACTGGTTTTATCGTAAGCTGGAGGGTTTATGCTGTGTCATAACGAGTCTAAACAAATTTGGCAAAACCAGTGCGCATCTGTGCAGTTCATTGAGTGAACTGGAGATTTGCACCATTCATGACCTGGATGAAGTGATTCTCCCCGCCGTGATCTGAATCTCCAAAAGCGAAAGGCTACTCAGATTCTCCGCAGTTGACAGGGCTCGAACCTGCGTGGGAATGTCCCAATGAGACATCAAGTCCATCGCCTTACCCACTCGGCCACAACTACCAATGGATGCACTGGGCTCTCATTTCCAGGTCTCTGTCCCTGGGGAGATTAGCAGTAGTGAATCATTGTTTGGTTTATTTGAATTCAAAACCCACAGCTTTAAAATCGATGAAATGTGGGGACAAAGTGGGTCTGGGTGTTTTACCACGATAGGTGGGATCTATATTCAGCTTAAACGACGGCGGAAAATGCAGAAAATTACTCAGCGGGTCGAACCGGATCTTGGCTTGGAAAAGGCGATTCAACGTTTCTAGACTTCTTCAGAACGTCATCAGAACTCCGTTTTCTCCCAGTAGTACTGACAAACCTGTTGACATTCCCCAGAATGTTCTATTTTTTTTTCAGATTCCCAACATCCACAGTCCTTTGCATTAGCCATTGAAACGATACAGAAATTCCTTTGCGATTTTGGATAAGATTCCTGTTTGGGGCACATTTTCGTGACAACATTAAAAACACGGAGCTGTGCAGGAAAGAAAGCCAATGAAGTATGAGCAGTGAGAGATCCGACCCTGGAACGTCCCAAACCACCAACCGTTCGGTTAATGGATGAACGTGTTGACCAATTACGCAACAGAGACGGGGTGAACTGACTCATTGTCCGATCCAAAAACAGGCTTTTCACGAATTCAAACTTCAGCCTGCCCTTCACGAAGTGATTGATGTCCTGTATCAGTTTTTCTTTTGCAAAATAAATCCTGGGACATTCACTGCAGTGAAGTGGCAACAATCCTGCACCCGCTGGAAACACATCCACGTCACAGCACCCAACTTTTCTACAACAGGAGTCCAGCTCTCTTCGTGTCTTTTTCGTAACTTGTTTGTACCTGAGTCTTCGCGTGGTCTTGTAGCCGTGGCGAGGTTTCAATTCCTGACGCGCAGGAATGAAAATCCTTTCAATGTCTCACATTGGTTCATGTCTAGAGAACAGCAGAATCAACAGTCGTGGCCTCTGAAAGGCTGGCTGTGTTAAGTGGGACAATCCATATTTCATTCACCTGTGGTTTCACTTCCCAAAGAGATTCTAAAGTTTTCCAAAGCTGGAGACATGCACTCACTGTTATTTTCCCTTGTTTTGTTTTAACCTTCCCAGTGGCGATATTTTCCCCAAACTGCTTCGCAATTCTCCGCCTTGCATGATGTCCAGCGATGAGCAAAGCCCTTTTGTCGAGAAATTACTGAGGTTGGGATTCTTCTTTTTGGAACAAAGAAGGTTAACTGGAGATGTTTATGGTCTGTTTATAATGATGGGGAGGGTGCAGTGCGGATGGGTGGGTTGATGTTGTGGAGGAAATGTTGCCAACGATCAGTGTCAGTTTCCAGAAGACTGGGACTAAAGATATTTAATGAAAAACGAAATTTGAGAAGAATATATAGAGCCTAATCTCAGGGGAACCGGTAATCATTTAAGACACAGATGAGGAGGACATTCTGTCTTTCAGAGAGTAGTAAATCTGCAGAATTCTTTACACTGAAGGGCTGTCAAGGCTGAGTATAATCAAGGTTGAGACAGCCGCACAATTCGTCACTTTGGGAATCAAGAAGAATGGGGATAAGGCGGAAAAGTGCCATTAAGAATTAACCAAATCAGACGTGACCTCATTAAAACTTGGAGCTGACCTAATGGGACGAATGGCTTCCATCTGTTCCAATATCTTATCTGTCATTTGGAAACTGCGAGAGACAATCGTGAAAAAAGAAATTGCAGGACGTTGAGAAAAGATGATTAGGTTCAAACTGAGTCAACATCATTTGTTGAATGGAAAAACACACTTGACAACTTTGTCAGAGTCCTTTGATCATATTGCAAGCAGAGTTGATCAAATGTTTGTAGGCATTCCATAAGAGACCGTATCAAAAGCCATTGCACAAGGTCGGAGTTCACGGTGAAAAGTTTAAAAAAAGTCCAGGATTGTCCGTTGTTTAATTGAAGATACAGAATCTGGATTATTGCGTATTTTTCAAGTTGTAAAAAAGTAATTAGTAAAGTGCTGGAATGTGAGTCATACGACTTCCATGATTTATATCTGCCTTAATGACTTGATGGAATTGGCAGAGTGAAATGTCCGCAGTTTTACTGGCGATACACAACAGGTGGGAGGACATTTTGCGATGAGGACAGTGAAATCTGGAAATGGTTAGTGACAGGTTGAGTGGGTGGGAATGCAACAGGTGCACGGAGGAGGTTGCAGAGTTGATAGTTTGGAGGGGAGGGTGATGCACATGGGTGGGAAGGAAATGGGACAGATAGGACAGGTCATAAGGACGGTGCTGAGTTGGAAGTTTTGAAGTGAGGTCAGGTGGAGGGAGGGAAAATGTGGAAACTGGTGAAATCTTAATTGATGCCATGTGGTTGGAGGTCCCCGATGTGGAGATTTAGCTTTAGAACGTAGAACAATGAAACAATACAGCGCAGCACAAGCCCTTTGGCTTTCGATGTTGGCAGAACTGTGAACTAATCTAAACTCATCCCCCTATATTATCCCATCATCATCCATGTGTTTATCCAAGGATTGTTTACATCTCCATAATTTAGCTGAGTTAACGACATTGACAGGCAGGGAATTCCACACCCTTCCTTCTTTCTGAGCAAAGAACCTACCTCTGACATCTGGCTTAAAACTATAAACCCTCAATTTGAAGTTATGACCACTCGTACAAGCTGACATCATCTTCCTAAGAAAAATAGTTCCACCGTCTACCTTATCTAATCCTCTTATCATCTTGTAACTCCCGGGAGTAGTTTTGATTGCAGAGCTGTAGATGTGATTCAAGCCAACAGCTCAGCGAGCAGACCTGCACCCTCAACCTCAACCTGAGCTGCACATCTTTACAAACCTTGCAAAAATCTTGTAACTCTGTATCAAATATGCTCTCAGACTTCTTTCAGATGAGAACAGACCCAAGTCTCTCAGATTTTTCTGATAAGACTATTCCTTCAGGACAGGCAATATCTTGTTCAATCTTGTCTGCAACTTTTCCAATGTTTCCACATTCTTCCTGGAATGGGCGACCAGGCAGTTCAAAATATTCCAAGTGGAGCCACACAAGTGTTTTGTTTCGTTGCAGCATGACATTATGCTCAGGAACTCAATCCTTCACCAATAAAACCGATGACGTCGTACTCTTTCGCAGGAGCACCCTGGTTAGTACTGATGCATCTCAACACCAGCGACGCGGGTTCAATTCCTCCTTCAAGCGGCTATCTGTGTGGGTTTCCGCTCGGTACTCTTTTTTCCCCTCACAATCCAAAAAATGTGCAGGTTCGGTAAAGGGGTAAGTGTAGGAAAATGGGTCTGTCTGGGTCGCGCCTCGGAGGGTCGGTTTATACTTGTTGGGCCGCAAGGTCTGTTTCCACACGGTAAGTAATCAAAAAAAAATCAACCTGGCTTGAAACTATGTACATGGACTCCAAGGTCACTCTGCTCATCCACATTACCAAGAATCTTTCCATTAACTCAGTATTCTGCCTTCCTGTTATTGTTCCCAAAGTGAATCACTTCACATTTAGCTGCATTGAACTTTATTTGCCACCTCTAAGACCAATTTTGCAAATTATTCCAGCTCCCCTGCAACCTGCAACATTTTTCCACGCTGCCCACAACTCCAGCACCTTTAGTTTTATCCGCAAGCTTACTAACCCATTCACCCTATGCCTGCATCTTAGTCATTTACGAAAATGACAAACAACAGTGATCCCAAAACAGATCGTTGTGCCACACCACTCCTTACCGGATTCCAGGGTGAATATTTTCATTAGCCACCACTTGCTGCCTTCTCACAGAAAGCCAGTTTCTAATCCAAACAGCGAAATCATCGTCAATAACATGCCTCTGCATTTTCTCCAACAGCCTAACATGTGGAATCTTATCAAAGGTTTTACAGACGTCATGTACACCACGTCAAGTGCCCTACCCTCATCCACATGCTTGGTCACCTTCTCGAAAAACTCATGAAACCATGTGGACCCGCTGAAATCAAGTTGTTGCTGGCTGAATGATTATACATCATCTCGCTCATACTTAGCTCCATATTCTTTCCTACAAGAAAGGGAAGGCTTACTAGTCTATGATTACTTTGGTCATCCGTATTACCCTTCTTCAACAAGGCAACAACTTTTGCTATCCTCCAATCTTCGAGTGCTATTCTTGTAGACAATATCGAAAATAAAGATCAAAGGCAAAGGCTCTGTAATCTCCCCCTGGCTTCCCAGGAAATCCTTGGATAGATCCCAGCTGACCAAGGGGACTTATTTATTTTCGCACCTTCCAGAATTGTTAACAGGTCCTCCTTGTAAACCGCATTGCAAACCATCCAGTCTAGTAGCCTGTATCTCAGATTCTCCTCGACACCGTTGTCTTAAAGCAATATGAATACTAACGAAAAATATTCGTTAGCGCCTTCCTACCTCCTCTGAATCCACACACAATTCATCACTCCTATTTTTGACTAGTCCTCATCTTACTCTCGTCGTTCTTTGGTTCCTGATATACACGTAGAATTCCTTAGGGTTTTCTAAGATTCTATCCGCAAGCGACTTCTCATGTCCTCTCCTGTCTCTTCTGGACTCTCTGTACAGGTTGTTCCTAACCAACTTGTAACTCTCAATCGCCCTCACTGAGCCTTCAAGTCAAATCCTAACATAAGCCTCCAACTTTCTCTTGACATGAGTTTTAATTTCTTTAGTAAACCACGGCTGCTTCGCTCGACAACTTCCTTCATAACTAACAGGTACATACTCATCAAGCACACGCGATATCTGTTCCTTTAACAAGCTCCACGTTTCAATTGTGCTCATACCATCCGTTTCCTTCCACATCTAGTGCAAACTAAATCTTGCCAAATGTCATCCTAATTGCCTTTCCCTCAGATATAACTCTTTCCCTGCAGTACATAACTATCCCTTTCTATTGCTTAAGTAAACATACCGAACTGTGTTCACGATCATTCAATTGCTCACCTACCTTAACATCTAACACTGGGCCAATTACCCAGTAACAAATCCAATGTGGCCTGTGACTGTTAATAAAAGTTAGTCTGGCCTCAGGTTATGGACCTGTGTTGAGGATGAGGCAGGATTCATCAAAGTTGATAGGGACAAGTAGTTTTTCCGCTCACCTCCCTCTGTTTCCCACACTCGCAGGAGACTGCTATTATGATCTGGTGCAATTCACAGATGATATCTTTGGTTGCTTCGTAACTTCTGAACACTGTGCAAGTGAGTAAAATAGTACACGAGGACCAGGCTCCCGTTAGGGAGCCAAGAAAGCATGCATTGTCAGAGGGCCAGAACTGACGGAACGGCGCTTTCTCTTTCCAGTGTAAAAGGTCAGTGCTGAAAGGGCAGGCGCTTTTGGAGGGTCAGAGCTGTGAGAGATGACGCTGTCAGAGCATCAGTACTGAGAATGCAGAAACTCTCAGGTGGTTAGTGCTGAAGGATCGGTTACTGTAATAGGGCAAATTCTAAGGGAGTGGGCACATTCAGAGGGTTAGTGTTGAGGGAGCAGACACTGTTGGAGGGTCAGGACTGAGAGAGAGTAATGTCACAGGTTCAGTGCTGAGTAAGTGCCATCGTCGCCCGTTCAGTGTTGGGAGAGTGGGTGCTCTCGGAGGGTCAGTGCTGAGGGATCATATTTAATTTATTTCATGGTAATATTTCCAGAAACAAATAAAATGGCAGCTGACTATGCAAACTGTCCATCAAAACATTCAATGGCAAGTCCAAACATAAATAAATTATCTAAAACTTCTCTCATATTTGAGGACATCCTGCCTGTTTTTGTCACACATGCGCTGCCTGTCTGGTCACATACATCATCACTGTTATAGTCTCACACAACCTCCCCATGTTTTTCATACATTCTCCCACTCTACATCTTTCACACCCTCCATGTCTTTGTCACACACACCTTCACAGCATGGGACAAACTCGAAGTCTGCCAGTACTGGAGTAGACTTCAGTTTACCCACTCCCAGGGATACGATTGTGTATAAATGGTTAGAAGTTGGAGGAATCCAAATTCCACTGACTCAGCCCCAATCTCACTTCCCTGCCTGAACTGGGTTAAGACCGCAGAGAGACATGACCGAGAGAGAGACAGAGGGGGAGAGAGTGAGTCATAGAAATTGAATGCACAGAATCAGATCCTTCAGTCCAACTTGTCCACGCTGATAGTATATCGTTAATAACTCTCATCTCATATTTCAGCATTTGGCCTATATCTCTTCCTACTTATTTACCAATCCAGATGCATTATAAACTTTGTACTTCAACCAGCCTCTACCCCTCCCTCTGGCAGCTCATTCCACTCTTGCACCACTCTGAAGGAAAAATGCTGTGTGTGTGGAAAAGGATGCTCTCAGGCGTCCACGCTGCTGAGACACCTGTGGGTTCACACCGCTGAGAAGCCATTCATTCATTCTTTGTGTTGGAAATGACTCAAACAATCATACGATCTGCTGTGACATTTTGGCAGCCATGCAGATGATAATTGCTTTATAACACTGACTATAGCTGTTAATTTTATTCAATGATAAGTAAACGTATTGGTGAGTGGAGATTACATAAAGAGACAGGAGAGACAGATATGAAATGCTTCAATCCTTCACTAAATCTGTACCATGTGCAGATTGATTTCCGTTTCTTCCTTCACCAGGATTCCCTTCTTTTAATGTAGGAGGATAAATTACGGACAGAAGTATTTCCTTAACTTTCCAAACTGGTAAAATATTGCAGGACATACTCAGTTAATTTTCATCTGTCAACGTGTATTTTGGCAGGCTTAATAAATTAGATAAAAACATTTCCTCACAAACAGTGACCATCAAGTGTACACTGAAGATTATTGGATAGGGCATCGTGGAGGTCGGTGTCCAGTGAACTTCATTAGGGATTGGGTAGGGGAGCTCTGCTCTTTGTGATGTTTATAAAAACGTTGAATGAGGAAGAAGAACGGTGAGGTAGTAATTTTGCCGATGACATGGAGGTTGGTGGAGTTGTCGGTAGTGTATTCGGCTGTTGTGGATTGCAATGAAACATTGCGAGTTTGCAGAACTGGTCTGATATGTGGCAGATGGAGATAAACCCGAAAAAGTGTGGAGTCTTTCACTTTGGAAGTGCGATTGTCAATGCAGAACACAGGGTTAAAGGATTCCTGGCAGAGTGAAGGAGCAGAGGAATCTTGGGTCATATTGGCTCTCTTTAGAGCAAATGTCAGGCGTTGGTCTATCCCAATAACCCTGCAAGTTTAGACCGACCAAGGAGCTTCCAGTTTTATAAATAACGTTATGAAATTGTTGTTCAAAGTGACAATCAAAATGAAAACTTCCTTCTTATGTACATTAGGAGAACCTTTGAATGTAGTATCTACCCAGGTTGCAATTAAAGTCAAGGAAGGTGAGATGATTTGAACAAGTTGATGTACCTCCTTGGAGATATTTCGATTGTTTTCCAATAAATTATGTTTTAGGAAACTAGATTTGATAATCTCGTCATGACCAATCAGAGCAAGACGACGGAGACAGCTGTTGTGACTGACATTCCTTTCAATAAATGCACCTGGAATTTCTGACATACCACGATGTTTAGCTTTTAGTAAATGTGCTGATATGATGTGTTATATATGAAATAAAGAACGTGTGAATTCCCAGTGAACCTGCACTGGAATGGGTCCTAGATACATGTTACTCTTTGAGGAAAAGCCGGACATGAAACGATTTATGTGTCCCGGACAATCGCGCTGCATTTTGACATCATCGATACAGTGACACATTCTCCCATAAGGAACTATCTTTAACCAATCAGAAGCCGGTTAATTCTCACGGGGAAAGGGCAGGAATGCAGCGAGGATAATCAGGAAGAGTCTACACAATTAGATTGGTATGATTTAGAACTGTTTACATTTCGAACACACCTGAATAAAAGGGATGGCAAATTTTACACCAATGTTTAATCTGATGTTTGAAACCCATGCATCTGTGCCTCAGTATTTTATAAACTCACGGCACTCCTCAGGAGAAGGACGGGTCGAGTCGATCTGACCGCAGCAGTTGAAGATGGGGATTTTTAACATCAACTGATCTTAAGTTACTAAAGGTGTTTTTTTCACTTTCTTGCACAGTGAATTCTTGTAGGAATCAATATTAATGTGGAGATTTTTTTTGATATGTGGGAAACTGCAGCTAAGTCCTACTAATGCACAGTTGATCTGTTATAACCCAGCGAATGAAGACACAGAATCGAGATAACAGTTACATATTAAAAATGTCATAATTAAAACAGTATATGAAAAGCAGCATCTGCAATCAAGAACAAGGTCAGATGTCGTGCCTGAGATTTGTGGGCGGACAAAGCATGAAATACACAAATAAAATGAAGCTGACACACAAAATACAGCTTCAATGACGTAGTTGACAGGAAGAACTGCGGATGCTGGAGATTAGTCAGGAGCGTGTTCCTCAAAAAGGACAGCAGTTCAGGCATCTTCCGACAAGCAGGAAAATCGAAGTTTCAGCAAAAGCCCTTCATTTGTGTTGAGGGTTTGAGACTGGCGGGTGGACAGATTGAATGGCAGGGGCGTGGGGGAGGGGGAAAGGCAGCTGAGAGTGCAAAAGGTAGATGGAAGTGGGGGAAATGGTGATAAGTCAGAGGGAAGCAGGATGACAGGTAGGACAAACCATGAACGTGGTGCTGAGATGGAAGTTTGGAACTGGGATTAGGTGAAGGGAGGGGATATGGGGAAACTGGTGAAATCTATATTGATGACATGGGCCTGGTCGTTCCCGAGGGTGAAAATTAGGTTTATTTTCTCAAAAGTCAGGTGGTAAGGGAGTGGCAATGGAGGAGGCCCAGGACCGGCATGTCCTCGGTGGAGTGGCAGGGTAGTTGAAGTATTTGGCCATGAGGTGTTTAGTATAGGAGTCCTGAAGCACTCTTCGAGTCAGCATCCCGTCTTCGAAATGCAGAGGAGACTGCGTCTGGAGCAATGGATACAGTAACTGACATGTATGGAAATGGCGGTAAAAATCTGATGATGTGGAAGGCAGGTTTGTGGCTTTGGACCCTGGTTGGCGGGATGTGTGGACACAGGTGATAACCAGGGAATCCCTGCCCTTTTTTGGGGTTCGAGGGGTGTGTTTCGAATGTGAAGGTACAGGAAATGGACGAGATGTTTGGGAGGGCTTCATCAACAATGTAGGAGGGGAAATTGCGGACTTTGGAAAGGCGGCCATCTGGGGTGATCTGTGGTGAGCTAGTCATACAGTCGTAGAATCACAGAGATATCCAGCAAGGAAACTAGCCCTTCGGTCCAAGCCGCCCATGCTGTCCAGATATCCCAAAGTAATCTAGTTCACCTGCCAGCAGCCAGCCCATAACCCTCCTAACCCTTCCTATTCATATACTCTTCAAAATGCATTTTACATGCTGCAATTGTACCAACGCCCACCAATTCCTCTGGCAGCTGATTCTATACACGTACAATCCTCTGCATGAAAAAGTTGCCACTGAGATTTCTCTTATATCATTCAACTCTCACTCTAAATTTATGCCCTCTAATTCTGGACTCTTACACGTCATGGAAAATACTTTGGCTAGTTTTCCTATCTATGACCCTCCTAACTTTGTAAACCTCCATAAGGTCACCCCTCAGCCTCCAACGCTCGAGGCAAAATAGCCCCAGCCAGTTCAGCCTCTCCCTGTAGCTCAAATCCTCCAACCCTGGCAACATCCTTGTAAATCCTTTCTGGACCCTTTCAAGTTTCACCGCATGAATTAGGTGGGAAGGAAACCAGAATTGTACGCTATATTCCGAAAGGGGACGAAGCAATGTCCAGGACAGCCGCAAAATGGACGCAATTTTCTGAGCAATGTAGCAAAGGATACCAAACGCATTGTTCACTATCCTATCTACCAGCGACTACACTTTCAAGGAGCTATGAACGTGCACTCCATGGTCTCTTTGTTCATCAACACTCCCTATGTCCTGACCGTTAAGTGGAAAAGTCCTGCTGAGTTTTGCTTTCCCAAAATGCAGCACCTCGCAGTCACCTTAATTAATCACCTGCCCCTTCTCAGCCGATTGGCCCATCTGACAAAGATTTTGCTGTAATCTGTGGTAACATTCCTTTGCTGTCCATGACACATCCAATGATGATGTCATCTGCATGCTTACTGATTATGCCTCACATTCATATCATTTATAAAAACGACGGAAAGTCGAGGACCCAGCACCGATCCTTTTGGCACTCCACTGGTCACAGGCCTCCAGTCTGAAAAGCAACCCTCGGCCACCACACTCTTCCTTCTACCGTTCAGCTCGTTCAATATTCAAATGCCTACTTCTCCCGATATTCGTTGAGATCTAACCATGCTAATCAGTCTCCCATGGGAAACTTGTCGAACGCCTGAGTGAAGTCCATTTAGATGACATCTATCGCTGTGCCATCATGAATCCTATTAGTTACTGTTATGGAAAAGTATCCATTTAGAGTGGAATTTGAAAGAGAATGACTTTGGCAAATTTAATGCTTTGCTGAGTTTTGTAAACTATACTTTGGTGAGGTTTGCGGCCAGCTTGTCGCTGCTTCAATTTTGCAAACATTCAACTCGATCTTGCGAGAGTCGGACACAGTGAAAGAAGAAAAAAATCTGTTATGTCCAAGACCAGGGGATGAGAGAACAACAACTTGAGTTTTCCCAGTCGTTTCCCTTGAGTGTGAGATAAGAAACAGTGTAAGGCAAGTATCTGAACAATGCTCAGATAACCCTGACATTGAGGCATCGAGATGAAAGTACTGGGGTCAATTCTGCTGAATTTAAATAAAGCTCCTTTCTTTGCCCTTGCTCAGAGTTGAGTCAAGTCAATTTAATTTCCACGACAGTAAATTTGGGGGCTCGTCCCGGTATGTGGCGACTGAGTGGGATTCTGAAGATTCCTAGGAAGCGTAACCGCCAGCGTCATGAAGGTTTTTCTCTTCGTTTCGAGCGTTGAATTGGCCCTTTTGTGTGAACGACCCCGAATCTGTCGATCACACAAGCGCCGGCATTCGGATCGAATAGAATCGCGGTAACAGTCGTGACTTAAGTACTCCTACATAGACACACATTCTAAGAGAATAAATAAAGCAGGGACAGGGTTCAGTGAACTCTCGCATGGCATTACAGCAAAGTCCAAGGGAAGGAAACAGCCATCTCTGGAGTGTTTCAGAGACAGCACATTTAAGGGTGGTTTTAGACTTGGAGCCACCACTGGCTGAGTTGGACTCACCATAGGCGTCCTGGATGCGTGGTTCCTTGGTTAACGAAAACCAAGGCGTTGAGGCGGACTGTCCAACGCGAGAGGGGACCCCGGGGATAAGAAAGCAAGTCAAAGAGATAAAATAACGGTACCGCGAGAGAGAGAGAGAGAGAGAGAGAGAGAGAGAGAGCTGAATACTTTTCCAGTTACTCTAAAAATGCGCTCCGACAAGAGCAAACAAAAGGACAGTCCACAGAGTCCTTGAAAGGGCCAACCAAAAATGCAATACATGCGAAATAATTACGTCCTCCCGTGTGTAAAGCAGTTAGAATTGTGGATCAAGGAATGTGGTTTACCTGGGGGAGGAAGTTTTAGTAAAAATATTGAGGTCGATGATGGAGGAGAGAGAGGAGAAAAGGACGGGAAAGATAGAACATTTGAATTGGAACGCTTATAACATGAGGCTGATATCAGGGAAAGGAAATCTCGAGTAGGTGATAGATCAAGTACACGTACAAACACCAGCACACATGCAGACGCGAGCGCAACACAACCTAACGATGCTGTACAGTGTCCTAATTAAGTTTCATATTCTGACTTTTTTGTCTGCCCTCCGAGACCAACAGCTCCCCTACGAGATCCGCCTGGCGAAGGTTCCACGTCAGTGGCCACGGCCTCATGGTCTGCTGAATCACCAGTCGCACACCATACCTACAAAAAAATGAAGCAAGAAGCTCAAAAGAAGGAATTACACTCCAAGATGGAAAGGCATCCAGATGCTGGAATCTGAAACCAAAAGAGAAAATGCTGGAAAATCTCAGCAGGTCTGCCACCATCTGCAAGGAGATAAAAGAGATGACGTTTCGAGTCTAACTGTCCCTTTGTTAAAGACAAAAAAGGGGAGAATTAGGGAGCTATTTACGCCAGGCTGAGAGAAGGTGAGTCAAGGCTTCTGATACAAAGGTGATAATGACAGTGCACGGAGAGATAAAAGGGAGATTAGGAGCCATGAATGAGTAAGGCTGAAGCTAGTGCTATGTGACAAAATATGTGGGGGATGGGTCAAGCAGATGCAAAATTGAAAACAGGGGAGAAGCGTAGCAAAGGGGGAAGAGGAGAGGAAAGGTGGATTGACAGTGTGGGAAGTGACAGAAAGAGAGACTGTCAAGAAATAAGAGGTACGGTACAGAACAGGGGAAAAACATAAATAAAAAGGTAATTAAAATAAAATTATCCGAAGTTGTTTGAATTGCACAACTTCAGACAATTTTACTTCAATATTTTATTGATTTTCTTTATCATTTCACCTGCAATATCATAGAGCCATTAGATAAAACACAGTCCTCGGTCGAACTCGTTCATTCCGAACATATAACCTCAACTGATTCAGCCACGATTGCATGCATTTGACTCATGTCTCTCTAAACCCTTCCTATTCAAATACGCGTCCAAATTCCTTCAAAGAATTGGAATTGAACCAGCCATCAACAGCTCGTCTGGCAAATTATTGCTGACACGCACCATCCTCTGCATGAAGCCATTGCTCCTCATTGCCGTTCGAATTCTCACTCGACCACAACAGATTTATACGCTCTCGTTCGGCACTGCCCCACCTGATCGAAAACAACTTATCTACTTCCCCGATTCATGCCCCTCATGATTGAAAAACCTCCATAAGATCAGATCCCAGCCTCTGACGCGCCGGACAAAATAACGAGAGAGTGTTCAGCCTGTAAACAAATATCGTCTGGAGAAACGTACCTTCAACGATCGCTCACTGTGCTTCTGAAAACTCACAGACCTTTGGAGTCAGGGTTATGTGCTGCTGATAAACTGCTGCGAACCTTATGCTAAATGCATTTGAATTGTAATCTAACAGTGGGATTCTTTCTGCTCCCGAAGGATGCAGTTGCTTTAGAGTCAGCAACAGCGCAGAACTCAATTGCACATTTTGCTCAATGAGTCATGTTGCTTATGCACCTTTTCCATTTTCAAATGTAGGATGTAGCATGCTGTCAGATGCTGTCATCTTAGCAGCTGATCTGTCGCTGACAAATGCTACGGGAAGGCGTGATAACTTGCTAAATATGCTGTCAAACGAAGATTGCAAAAGCAACATGAGTCATTGAGCAAAACGTGCAATTGAGTTCTGCGCTGTTGCTGACTTCGGAAAAGTCAATGATTTTTTTTTTGAAAAGCTATGCAAAGAAAGGAAATACTTCAGACGATCGTGCGATCGATAACAAATCAGAATATGAATAGCCGCCGTGTTTCTGAGCACCAGCAATGTAGGCATTTGCTTTCAGCTACCAGCTGCGTTTTACGGTAAGCTCAGCCAGTCAGAGCGTGGGTTCAATCCCCACACTGACCGTCTCGTTACCTGTGTTGTGTCAAGTTTCGAGGCTTTTACTTTAACTGTCTGCAAGAACTTGTCACATGATCGATTTAGATGTGTATTTATTCGAAAGACGACCATCGCTGTCATAGAACATCAACTCGTTGGTCCCATGCCGGATCTCAGCTGCGTTGCTGTATTTCCAAACAATGTGTCCCACGAAACCACAAAATCACCAAGCAGAAAGCCTTACCGGCGCAACAATACATTTGACAGGGAGAGACGCACGACAAGACGGCCTTACCTATGATGACTGGTGGATGTTGTCTGAAGCAAATCAATCAGTCTCAATTGTTTTCACAAAGAAATGCAAAACATAAAATAGATGTAGTATTATGTCAACCTGACACAGTCTAGGAGGAGAACCAGAGTTCAGGCTTCAATTCAAATCAAAGATTCTTTCATCATATTTTCCTAGAACTCTGTTACTACTTTTCCCACGACTTCCAGAGGGAATTCATTCGTTTGCTCACCTCTCATGCATCGACACTGGAGTTATCATATCCCCAGCAATATCATAGAACCATTAATAAATGCAAATTTCTGCAGATGCTGAAATCTGAAACCAAAAGAGAAAATGCTGGAAAATCTCAGCAGGTCTGGCACCATCTGCAAGGAGAGAAAAGAGCTGACGTTTCGAGTCTAACTTTCCCTTTGTTAAAGACAAAAAACGGGGGGATTAGGGAGTTATTTACACCAGGCGGAGAGAAGGTGAGTCAAGACTTCTGATGCAAAGGTGATAATGACAGTGGACGGAGAGATTAAAGGGAGATTAGGAGCCGCGAATGACCAAGTCTGAAGCCAGTGCTATGTGACAAAATATGTGGGGGATGGGTGAAGAAGATGCAAAATTGAAAACAGGGGAGAAGCGTAGCAAAGCGGGAAGAGGAGAGGAAAATGTATTGACAGAGTGGGAAGCGACAGAAAGAGAGACAATCAAGAAATAAGAGGTACAGAACAGTGAGAAAAACGCAAATAAAAAGGTAAGTTAAATAATTGAAATAAAATTAGCTGAAGTTGTTTGAATTTAACAACTTCAGACAATTTTACTTCATTATTTTATTCATCTCTTTTATCATTTCACCTGCAATATCATAGAGCAATTAGATACGGACAGCACTGAAAACACAATCTTCGGTCTGGCTCGTCCATTCCGAACAGATATCCTCAACTGATCCAGCCACGATTGCATGCACTTGACCCATGTCTCTCTAAACCCTTCCTATTCAAATACACATCCAAATTCCTTAAAAGTATTGCAATTGTACCAGCCATCACCAGCTCGTCCGGCAACTTATTGCAGACAGTCACCACCCTTTGTGTGACGCTGTTGCTCCTCACTGCCTGTCGAATTCTCACCCTCCTACACCAGATTTATACCCTCTCGTTCTGCACTGCCCCACCTGAGCAAAAGGAACTTATCTATTTACCCGAAAAATGCCCCTCATGATTGAAAAACCTCCATAAGGTCATCTCCCAGCCTCTGACGCGCCAGGCAAAATAGTGAGAAAGTGTTCAGCCTGTAAGCGTTTGCACCTTTTCCATTTTCAAATGTAGGATGTAGCATGCTGTCTGAAGCAGTCATCTTAGCAGCTGATCTGTCGCTGACAAACGCTGCAGGAAGGCTTGCTAACCTGCTAAATATGCTGTCAAACGAAGATTGCAAAAGCAACATGAGTCATTGAGCAAAACGTGCAATTGTGTTCTGCGCTGTTGCTGACTATAAAGCAACTGCGTCCTTGGGAGCAGAAAGAATCCCACAGTTCGATTACAATTCCAATGCATTTGGCGTAAGGTTCGCAGCAGTTTATCAGCAGCACATAACCATGACTCCAAAGGTCTGTGAGTTTCCAGTAACACCGTGAGCGATCGTTGAAGGTACGTTTCAACCAGATAATATTTGTCAACATGACAAGCTGCAGCTGAGCTGGTGGCATTGCGATTGAAATTGCATGCGTCCGGACATTGTGCTTAATTTTGGATATCAGAGCAAATGGTTAGCTCGAGTGTGCGCGTTCGGAAAAGTCAATATTTTTTTTGTTAAAAAGCTTTGCAACGGAAGGAAATACTTCAGACGATCGTGCGATCGATTGCAAATCAGAAAACGAATAGCCGCCGTGGTTGTGAGCGCAGGCAATATAGGCATTTGCTTTGGTAGTTGAGGCTTCGTTGGTCGGTTAGCACAGCTGTTTAGAGCGTGGTGCTAATACTGCTAAAGTCGTGGGTTCATTCCCCACACTGGAGATGTGCAGTTCTCGTCTCGTCCGCTGTGCTGTGTCAAGGTTTGTCATGGCTTTTGCTTTCACCGTCTGCAAGAACTTGTCACATGATCGATTCAGATGTGTATTCGTTCGAAAGCCGACCATCGCTGTCATGGAACATCAACTCGTTGGTTCCATGCCGGATCTCAGCTGCGTTGCTCTATTTCCAAACAAAGTGACCACGAAACCACAAAATAACCAAGTAGAAAGCCTCAACAGCGCAATAAAACATTTGACAGGGATAGACGCACGACACGATCGCCGTACCCATGATGACTGGTGGATGTTGTCTGCAGCAAATCAATCAGTCTCAATTGTTTTTAAAAAGAAATGCAAAACATGAAATATATGCAGTATTAAGTCGACCTGGCACAGTCTCGGAGGAGAACCAGAGTTCAGGCTTCAATTCCATTCAAAGATTCGTTCAACTCATTTTCCTGGATCTCTGTTACTACATTTCCCGCGACTTCCAGAGGGAATTCATTCGCTTGCTCACCTCTCATGCATCGACACTGGAGTCATCATATCCCCAGCAATATCACAGAGTCATTAATAAAAGCAAATTACTACAGATGCTGGAATTCGAAACCAAAAGAGAAAATGCTGGAAAATCTCAGCAGGTCTGGCACCAGGAGAGAAAGGAGAGAAAAGAGTTGACGTTTCGAGTCTAACTGACCCTTTGTTAAAGATTTTGAAAAAAGGGGAGATTTACAGAGCTATTAACACCAGACTGAGAGAAGGTGAGTCAAGGCTCCAGATGCAAAGGTGATAATGACAGTGCACGGAGAGATTAAAGGGAGATTAGGAGCCGCGAATGACCAAGGCTGAAGCCAGTGTTACGTGACAAAATATGTGGGAGATGTGTGAAACAGAGACAAAATGGAAAACAGCGGAGAAGCGGAGCGAAGCTGGAAGAGGAGAGGAATGTATTGACAGAGTGGGAAGTGACAGAAAGAGAGACAATCAAGAAATAAGAGGTACAGAACAGTGAGAAAAACGCAAATAAAAAAGGTAAGTAAAATAATTGAAATAAAATTAGCTGAAGTTGTTTGAATTTAACAACTTCAGACAATTTTACTTCATTATTTTATTCATCTCTTTTATCATTTCACCTGCAATATCATAGAGCCATTAGATATGGACAGCCCTAAAAACACAATCTTCGGTCTAGCTCGTCCATTCCGAACAGATATCCTCAACTGATCCAGCCACGATTGCATGCACTTGACCCATGTCTCTCTAAACCCTTCCTATTCAAATACACATCCAAATTCCTTAAAAGTATTGGAATTGTACCAGCCATCACCAGCTCGTCCGGCAACTTATTGCAGACAGTCACCACCCTTTGTGTGACGCTGTTGCTCCTCACTGCCTGTCGAATTCTCACCCTCCTACACCAGATTTATACCCTCTCGTTCTGCACTGCCCCACCTGAGCAAAAGGAATTTATCTATTTACCCGAAAAATGCCCCTCATGATTGAAAAACCTCCATAAGGTCAGCTCCCAGCCTCTGACGCGCCAGGCAAAATAGTGAGAGAGCGTTCAGCCTGTAAGCGTTTGCGACTTTTCCATTTTCAAATGTAGGATGTAGCATGCTGTCTGAAGCAGTCATCTTAGCAGCTGATCTGTCGCTGACAAACGCTGCAGGAAGGCGTGATAACTTGCTAAATACGCTGGCAAACGAAGATCGCAAAAGCAACATGAGTCATTGAGCAAAACGTGCAATTGAGGTCTGCGCTGTTCCTGACTCTAAAGCAACTGCATCCTTCGGGAGCAGAAAGAATCCCACTGCTAGATTACATTCAAATGCATTTGGCATAAGGTTCGCAGCAGTTTATCAGCAGCACATAACCCTGACTCCAAAGGTCTGTGAGTTTCCAGAAACACAGTGAGCGATCGTTGAAGGTACGTTTCTCCAGACGATACTTGTCAAAATGACAAACTGCAGCTGAGCTGGTGGCATTGCGATTGAAATTGCATGCGTCCGGACATTGTGCTTAATTTTGGATATCAGAGCAAATGGTTAGGTCAAGTGTGCGGGTTCGGAAAAGTCAATGCTTTTTTCTTGTTGAAAAGTTTTGCAACGAAAGGAAATACCTCAGACGAGCGTGCGATCGATATCAAATCAGAAAACGAATAGCCGCCGTGATTGTGAGCAAGGGGCAAGTAGGCATTTGCTTTGGGCGGGCTTCTGCCTTTGTCGTTTAGCTCAGCCGGTTAGAGTGTGGTGCTAGTAACGCCAACGTCGTGGGTTCAATCCCCACACTGACCATGTGAAGCGCTCGTGTCGTTAGCTACCCTGTGCCAAGGTTCATTGCGGCTTTCAATTTCACCGCCTGCAAGAACTTGTCACATGATCGATTCACATGTGTATTCATTTGAAAGCCGACCATCGCTGTGTTGGAACAGCAACTCGTTGGTCCCATGCCGGATCTCAGCTGCATTGCTGTATTTTCAAACAAAGTGAACCACGAAATCACCAAGCAGAAAGCCTCGCCAGCGCAATAAAACATTTGACAGGGATAGATGCACAACTCGATCGCCGTACCCATGATGAATCTTGGATGTTGTCTGCAGCAAATCAATCAGTCTCAATTGTTTTCACAAAGAAATGCAAAGCATGAAATGTATGCAGTATTAAGTCGACCTGGCACAGTCTCGGAGGAGAACCAGAGTTCAGGCTTCAATTCAAATCAAAGATTCGTTCATCTTATTCTCCTGGATCTCTGTTACTACTTTTCACGCGACTTCCAGAGGGAATTCATTCGCTTGTTCACCTCTTATGCATCGACACTGGAGTTATCATGTCCCCAGCAATTTCACAGAGCCATTAATAGAAGCAAATTACTGCAGATGCTGGAATCTGAAACCAGAAGAGAAAATGCTGGAAACTCTAAGCAGGTCAGGCACCATCTGCAGGTAGAGAAAAGAGCTGACGTTTCGAGTATAACTGACCCTTTGTTAAAGATAAAAAAAGGGGAGAATTAGGGAGCTATTTACACCATGCTGAGAGAAGGTGAGTCAAGGCTCCAGATGCAAAGGTGATAATGACAGAGCACGGAGAGATTAAAGGGAGATTAGGAGCTGCGAATGAGCAAGGCTGAAGCCAGTGTTATGTGACAAAATATGTGGGGGATGAGTGAAGCAGACTAAATGGAAAACAGGGGAGAAGCGTAGCAAAGGGGCAAGAGGAGAGGAAAAATGTATTGAAAGAGTGGGAAGCGACAGAAAGAGAGACAATCAAGAAATTAGAGGTACAGAACAGTGAAAAACACAAATAAAAAAGATAATTAAAATAATTGAAAATAAGATTATCTGAAGTTGTTTGAATTTAACAACTTCGACAATTTTACTTCATTATTTTATTCATCTTTTTTATCGTTTTACCTGCAATATCATAGAGCCAATAGATATGGACAGCACTGAAAACACAGTTTTTGATCGAACTCGTCCATTGCGAACAGATATCCTCAACTGATCCAGCCGCGATTGCACGCAATTGACTTATGTCCCCCAAAAACTTCCTATTCAAATACACGTCCAAATTCCCTAAAACTATTGGAATTGTACCAGTCATCACCAGCTTGTCTGGCAACTTATTGCAGACACGCACCATCCTCTGCGTGAAGGCATTGCTCCTCATTGCCTTTCGAATTCTCACTCGACCACAACAGATGTACACCCTCTCGTTCTGCACTGCCCCACCTGAGCGAAAGGAACTTATCTACTTACCCGATTCATACCCCTCATGATAGAAAAACCTCCATAAGATCAGCTCCCAGCCTCTGACGCGCCAGGCAAAATAGTGAGAGAGTGTTCAGCATGTAAACGTTTGCATCTTTTCCATTTTCAAATGTAGGATGTAGCATGCTGTCTGAAGCAGTCATCTTAGCAGCTGATCTGTCGCTGACAAACGCTGCAGGAAGGCGTGATAAGTTGCTAAATATGCTGTCAAACGAAGATTGCATGAGCAACATGAGTCATTGAGGAAAACGTGCAATTGAGTTCTGCGCTATTGCTGACTCTAAAGCAACTGCGTCCTTCGGGAGCAGAAAGAATCCCACTGCTAGATTAGAATTCAAATGCATTTGGCATAAGGTTCGCAGCAGTTTATCAGCAGCACGTAACCCTGACTCCAAAGGTCTGTGAGTTTCCAGTAACACAGTGAGCGATCGTTGAAGGTACGTTTCTCCAGACGATATTTGTCAAAATGACAAACTGCAGCTGAGCTGTTGGCATTGTGATTGAAGTTGCATTCTTCCGGACATTGTGCGGACACCTATAAATACCTATAAACACAAATAGAAAAGGTAATTAAAATAACTGAAATTAAAATTATCTGAAATTGTTTGAATTTTACAACTTCGACAATTTTACTTAATTATTTTATTCATTTTTTTAATCATTTTACCTGCAATATCATAGAGCCAATAGATATGGACAGCACTGGAAACACAGTTTTAGATTGAACCCGTCCATTCCGAACAGATATCCTCAACTGATCCAGCTGCGATTGAATCCACATGACCCATGTCTATCTAAAGCCTTCCTATTCAAAGACACGTCCAAATTCCTTAAAAGTATTGGAATAGTACCAGCCATCACCAGCTCGCTAGCAAATTATTGCAGACACGCACCACCCTCTGCGTGAAGCCGTTGCTCCTCACTGCCTTTCGAATTCTCACCCTCCCACACCAGATTTGTACCCTCTCCTCCTGCACTGACTCACCAAACGAAGATTGCATAAGAAATATGAGTTATTGAGCAAAACGTGCAATTGGGTTCTGCGCTGTTGCTGACGCCAAATCAACTGCATCGGTCGGGAGCAGAAAGAATCCATGGATATCCAGTTTGAGGTGGTTCATGTCTCAGCGGTAATTGGAAATGAAGAGACAGAAGGCAAGTAATAGGACAGCATAGGGTGTCCTGGTGGATGGAGTGCATTGGAGGTGTTCAATGGGATCCTCGGAGGTTGGCGAGTGTCTACATTGTGAAAGTAAGCTCGTATGCATCAGAAGAAGTGTTCGACGTCCCGGCGTGTATTACATTCATTAATGCGTGGACAGAGGGGGATAAAGTTGAGGCCTTTCCTGAGGACTGGTCATTCATCCTCCTTCTGGGTGAGGTCAGAGAGAATTGTGAAAATTCGCCAAGACTTGGAGCTGGGGTCTGTCGTGGTGTGGAGCTTGGGGAAGAGACAGAGCCTGTAACTGGAGTGGGTGTGGTTTTAGGGGGAATGGGGGTGGAATCTTGAGCAGGGTGGTGTTCCCCTCAGGTTTCTGGCGACGGGGATGCTGACAGTGGGACCTGGGGGGTGTCAGCAGAATGCAGGTGATTTCGTTGATGGGGGTGGACCTGGTTGCAAACACGGCAGTAGGGGCCGGTGAAGTCACTGAGTGTTTGACATCAGTGATGATGTGAGGGATGGAAGTGTTGTCACTTGTGGTGTATGAGGAATTGTGAGGGGCGGAAATGGCACTTACTTTATGTTCACCATTAATTTCCTGTCACAAATCTGTTTGACAATGTCGTATTTTAATTAAACTCGCTCCCTTACTGTTTTCTGTTTTGGTCTTCATCCACATCTCCATGGTGTTCCAATATTTCAATCTTTCTCTTTGGACTTCCGATTTTCCATTCATCTCAGACCTGTCCCCCTCCTCATCTGTGTCCGTTTATAGCACACTGCATAATCTTGGAACCAGAGGAGCCTATTCCAATAAAATAGCTCAGTCTTCCCTGAGTATTGGTAGCAATGCTCACTGGTCAGAACCACTTCTGATGATACTATTGTGTGATCCTGATACATTCCTGCACTCTGCTGATATCACCCAGTTTCTCTCCATGTGATATCCCTCACTGTGTAGGTTTAATTACTGCCTCTGTCAGTGTCTCTCGCTCTTGCAGGTACTCCAGATCCTGGGCCAACAACATTCTCCAATCCAGAGGGAAGCAACTGCACAGGCCATTGATGGAGATTTGGATTTTCTAGATCTCTGTGGGACTCAGTGCCATTCTCTATGTGTTGCCTTCATTGCATAAGTATAATTTCCCATTCTGTCTATTTCTCTGTCTCCTGCAGGTATTTTTGATGTCACTGACTCAGCAGAATTCCCAATTCCTGTCTCGTCCATCAGCACATTGAAGATGGTTGGTCAGCCAGAGACAGATGGAGAGTGAGATCTGGAGCCTTCAGTAAATCCTACAGCCGGTAAGATCACTCACGCAGTATGCAGCACAGGGAGGAGTTCGTGGGCATTAATTCAGAACCTGAGGGTATGATATAGGAACAATGCTGGACAAGGAATATGACAAACATCTCAGGCTTCATTATCATCACCTTGTCTGTAAATTCATCTGTTCCACAAAACACGCCCTGTGTCTGTCAGTTTCTCTACTGTCTGTTTCATAGATGCCACCTTCCCTATCTCTATCAGCCCCTACAACCCTGTTTATCCCTGTCAGCTCTTCCTACCAGTACAACTCTTCAAGTTTCTGCCGTTGCCTTTAATCCTGGGTTCTGTCACATCTCTCCTTAACGGAAGAAAAACAACTCTTCAGTTCCTGAAGCCATCCCGGTCGGTGTGGTCCTTTCCAGTCCAGAAAAATTACTCCCTGTCTTTGTGAAACTTTTGAACTCCTCCTACGTTCATGACCTCTGTAACCTTCCCGTCATGACAACAAAAATACTCTCTACCTTAGTAACCTCCTCCAGCTGTTAGACTCCTCCTTGTCGCTGGGCACAAAGCAGGTTGACCCTGCTTCTCTCAGAAATTCGTTTCTGCATTTCTAAAGATGAGTATGAACTCTTCCTGTCTCTTAAACGCACTCAGTCTCTGTAAACTCTGTTGGTCCCGAATGATGTAATTTCCTTCGTCAACTACAAACCTTTATGCCTTTAATTTCCTCCAGACGCGACCACACAGTTTATTTCTATAACGTACATGAGTGACAGAGTCATAGAAACGTACAGCACGGAAATAGATCCTTAGGTACAACCCGTCCATGCCGACCAGATATTCCAACCCAATCTAATCCCACCTGCCAGCAGCCAGCCCATATTCCTCCAAACCCTTCCGATTCATATACTCATCCAAATGCCTCTTAAATGTTGCAATTGTATCATTCTCCAACACTTCCTCTGGCAGCTCTTTCCATACACGTGCCATCCTCTACGTGAAAAAGTTGCCCCTTAGGTCTGTTTTCTAGCTTTCCCCTCTCAAACTAAATCTATGCCCTCTAGTTCTGGACTCCCTGACCCCAGGAAAAAGACTTTTGTCTATTTATCCTATCCATGCCCCTCATAATTTGGTAAACCTCTGTCAGGTCACCCCTCAGCCTCCGAAGTACCAGGAAAAACTGCTCCAGCCTGTTCAGCTTCTCCCCATAGCTCAAATCCTCCAACTCTGCCAACATCCTTGTAAATCTTCTGTGAACCCTTTCAAGTTTCACAAAATCTTTCTGATAGGATGGAGACTGGAAGGGCACAAAATATTCCAACAGTGGCCTACCAATGCCCTGTACAGCCGCAACATGACCTCCCAACTCCTGTACTCAATACTCTGCCCAATAAAGGGAAGCATACCAAATGCCGCCTTCACGAACCTATCTACTGGCGACTCCACTTTCAAGGAGCTATGAACTTGCACTCCAAGGTCTCTTTGGTCAGCAACACCCCCTAGGACCTTAGCATTACGAGTATAAGTCCTGCTAAGATTTGCTTTCCCAAAATGCAGCACCTCGCATTCATTTGAATTAAACTCCATCTTCCACTTAGTCCAATGGCCCATCTGGTCCAGATCCTGTTGTAACCCTCTTCGCTATTCACTACACCTCCAATTTTGGTGTCATCTGTGAACTTACTAACTATATCTCTTCAGCTCGCCTCCAAATCATTTATGTAAATGACAAACAGTAGAGAGCCCAGCAGTGATCCTTGTGGCTCTGCAGTGGTCACAGGCCTCCAGTCTGAAAAACATCCCTCCACCACCACTCTCTGTCTTTTACCTTTGAGCCAGCTCTGTATCCAAATGCCAAGTTCTCCCTGTATTCCATCTTGCTTATCAGGCTCCCATGGGGAACCTTGTCGAATGCCTCACTAAAGTCCATATCGATCACATCTATCACTCTGCCCTCCTCAATCTTCTTTGTTACTTCTTCAAAAAACTCAATCAAGTTTGTGAGACATGATTTCTCACGCACAAAGCCATGTCGACTATTCCTAATCAGTCCTTGCCTTTCCAATACATGTGCATCTTGTCCCACAGGATTCCCTCCAACAACGTGCCCACCACTGAGTTTAGGCTCACCGGTCGATAGTTCCCTGGCTTGTCTTTACTACCCTTCTTAAACAGTGGCGCCACTTTTGCCAACCTCCAGTTTTCTGGCACCTCATCTGTGACTATTGATGATACAAATATCTCAGCAAGAGGCCCAGCAACCACCTCTCTAGCTTCCCACAGAGTTCTCGGGTACACCTGACCACTTCTTGGGGATTTATTCGCCTTTAACCGTTTCAAGACATCCAGCACTTCCTCCCTTGTAATCTGGACGTCTTGCAAGATGTCACCATTTATTTCCCTGCAGTCTATATCTTCCATATGCTTTTCGACAGTAAATACTGATTCAAAATATTCATTTAGTGTCTCCCCCATTTTCTGCGGCTCCACACAAAGGCCGCCTTGCTGATCTTTTTAGTTACCCTTTTTTCCTTAATATCTTTGTAAAAACCCTTTGCATTCTCCTTAATTCTACTTGTCAGACCTATCTCATGTCCGCCTTTTGCCCTCCTGAATTCCCTTTAAGTGTACTAACACTTCCTTTTTACTCTTCTCAGGATTCACTCGATCTATCCTGTCTGTACCTGACATATGCTTCCTTCTTTTTTCTGAACCAAACACTCAATTTCTTTAGTCATCCAGATTTCCCTATACTTACCAGCCTTCCCTTTCACTCTGACAGGAACATTCTTCTCTGGACTCTTTTATCTCATTTCTGAAGGCTTCCCATTTTCCAGCCATCCCTTTACCCGTGAACATCTGCCTCCAATCAATGTTCAAAAGTTCTTGCCTAATATCGTCAAAATTGGCCTTTATCCAACTTAGAACATCGACTCGTAGATCTGGTCTATCCTTTTCCATCACTGTTTTAAAACAAATAGAATAATGGTCGCTGGCCCCAAAGTGCTCCCCGACTAACACCTCACTCACCTGCTCTGCCTTATTTCCTAAGATTCGGTCAAGTTTTGCACCTTCTCTAGTAGGTATATCCACATACTGAATCAGAAAATTGTCTTGTACACACTTAAGAAATTCCTCTCCATCTAAACCGTTAACACTATGACAGTCTCAGTCAATGTTTGGAAAGTTAAAATCCCCTACCATACCTACGCTATTATTCTTACAGATAGCTGAGTTCTCCTTACAAGTTTGTTTGGCAAATTCCCTTTGACTTTTGGGGTGTCTTTAATACAATCCTATTGAGGTGATCATCACTTTCTTACTTCTCAGTTCCACCCAAATAACTTGCCTGGATGTAATTCTGGGAATATCCTCCCTCTGCACAGCTGTAATGCTATCCCCGATCAAAAATGTCACTTCCACTCCTCTCTTGCGTCTCTTTCTATCCTTCCTGTAGCATTTGTATCCTGGAACATTAAGCTGCCAGTCCTGCCCACCCCTGAGCCATGTTTCTGCAATTGCTATGAGATCCCAGTCCCATGTTCCTAACCATGCCCTGAGATCATTTGCCTTCCCTGTTAGGCCCCTTGCATTAAAATAAATGCAGCTTAATTTATTAGTCCTAACTTGTCCATGCCTGTCCTGACTGTTTGGCTCACTTCTGTTCTCAGCTGTACCCGTTACAGATCGAGCTCCCAAAATCCTCCCTGTGATTGTTACCACGTCCCATCCGTGCATTCCTCCAAATCCCTGTAAAGTCCTCCCATTCCTAAAACCCTCAGGGTATATATCACCTGTTCCACCTTCCACAAACCTCCCTATCTCTGTAAGACATCCCTCCCCCCCACCACCCGTCCCAGTTACTACAGCCCACTGTATCACTAAATGCCAGTAGTCACTATAATATCAGAGTAAGTGTGAAAGCAGGAATACTGTACTGGGTTAGATGATCAGTCCTGATCATATTAAATGCTGGGACGGACTCTGTAGTCAAATGGTCGATACCTGCTCTTCTCTATAAACGAATGATCGATATAACCTCCTTCAGTCCCCACAGCTCTCCCTATGTCCATAAATTCCGTCAGTCCCCACGACTCTTCCTATCTATGTACCTTGAATCGTTCACGACAAACCTCCCTAACTCCATAACCTCCAATATACCCCACTGCCCTCCCTATCTCCATAATCTCATCCAGACCCGATGACCCTCCCATTCAGAGTAACCTCCTTCAATCCCCATGATCCTCCTGATCTGTGCAACCTCCTTCAGGCCCAACAGCCTTCCAGATCTCTTTGGCCTCTTTCAGGCCCCACATCACTCCCTATCTCCATCATGTCCTTCAGTCACAACTGCACTCTCTATGTCCATAATCTCATACAGTCCGCACATTACTCCCTATCTCCATAATGTCCTTCAGTGACCATGAACCTACGATTTCGAAAACGTCTATGACCTGTTGACCCTGTAAGCTACCTTTTTCAGATTGAGAAACAAGAACTCCCACAACCCTTTCTGCTGTCAGTCTGAAACCAAACCGTGTTAGCCTGACAGTCAGTCGGGAGCTGGAATGTGTTAGAAAGGGTATGTCAATAGAAACGCATTTAATAAAAAGTGAACGTGGTTTTGAGCCTGTTGGATTGCATTTTTATTGTTGTGAGTATAAATGGAAGAATAGATACGGGTGTACGAGTGGCTGTGCCAAGGATACGGTTTATTTGAATTTTCGGAAACATTTACACAAGTTTCAATAAGGGCTACAGAGTAACTTGGTAGGAAAAGGGCACCTTAACTATCAGAAGGTGGGTGAGAAATTGGACAAAGTAGTGTTGTCAGAATTTACTGTGTAGAAAGACATGGAAGCTCCGGGAAATACATGGCGATGTCTTGGAAAGAATTGTAAAGAGATTAGATTAGATTACTTATAGTATGGAAACAGGCCCTTCGGCCCAACAAGCCCACACTAACCCTCCAAAGCGCAACCCACCCATACCCCTAACCTAACACGACACCTAGCATGGCCAGTTCTCCTGACCCGCACATCTTTGGATGGTGGGAGGAAACCCACGCAGACACTGCGCAAAATCCACTCAGCCAGTCGCCTGAGGCGGTGAATTAAACCCGGGTCTCTGGGGTTGTGATGCAACACTGCTAACCACTGTGCCACCGTGCCGCCCACTAATCCTCATCAGAGAAGACAAATTGCAAGAATCTTAAAATAATTAAAGGTAGATCAATCCTCAATAGCTCATTCGATCTATCCTAGAATATTGTGGGAAGCTAGGGAAGAGATTGCAGTGTCCCTAACAGAGATATTTGCTTATCAACAGACACAATGAGTTACCAGAAGACTGCAGGGCAGCTAATGCTGTTCCATTACTTCAGGGTTGCAGGGAAACAGCAGGAAATTACAACCCCGTGAGCCCAGTGCTGGGTAACTTGTTGGTGGAGATTCTGGGGGAAAGGAGCTACATGTATTTGGAAAGGCAAGCGCTGATTAGAGATAGTCAGCTTTGTGAGTGGGAAACCACGATTCACAAACTGGATTGACTCTTTGAGGAGTTGACCAAGCGACAGATGAAGGCAGAGCAGTCAACGTTGTCTATATGGACTTCAGCAAAGCATTTGACAAAGTTCCACGGGATGTAGAACATCTCATCAAGATGAAGAGGAACCAAGGAGCAGAAACAGGGCTTTAGCGAGTTACATGGGCCAGCACGGAGGCTCAGTGGGTTGCTCTGCTGCCTCACAGCACCAGGGACGCGAATTCCATTCCAGCCCCAGGCGACTGTCTGTGTGGAGGTTGCACATTCTCTCCACGTCGGCATGGGTTCCCGACAGGTGCTTAGATTTCCACGCACCAATTGAAGACGAGCAGGATAGGTGAATCAGCCATACGTTTTTCAAGAAAGGGAATAGAGATAATCCTGAGAACTACAGACCTGTCAGTCTTCTGTCTGTGATGTGCAGAGGACGCTGAGAGACAGGATTCATGATTTCTTGGCAAAACATAGTCTGATTACAGAGAATCAGCATGGCTTTGTAAGGGACAGATCATGCCTCACAAATCTTATTGAACCCTTTGAGAATGTGACAAAATGCATTTATGGCTCATTGAAAAAGTACAGAGCGTGGGATGCAGGGAAACCTGTCTGTCTGGATACAGAATTCCTGGCCCATAGAAGACAGAGGGTGATGACAGATGGAAAGCATTCATCCTGGAGCTCGGTGACCAGTGGTTTTCTACAGGGAGAGGTTACAGGACCTCTGCTCTTTGTGACTTTACGAATGACTTGGATGTCTGAGTGGAAGAGTGGGATAGAAACTTTGCCAATGAGACGAAGGTTGGTGGAGTGGTGAGTAGTGTGGAAGTCTGTTGGAGGTTGCAATGGGACATTAACAGGATGTAGAGCTGGAGTGAGAAGTGGCAGATGAAGTCAAATCTGGAAAATTGTGAAGTGATTCGTTTTGCCTAATACGAGGAAAAATACAGAATACTGGATAGTGTGGAGGAACAGATCGATCTTGGATTTCATGACCAGAGATCTGTCATATTTGCCATCCAAGCTGATAATGTTGTTAAGAAGGAATATGTTTTATTGGCTTTCATTAGCTGGGGGATTGAGTTTTTAAAGCCATGAGGTTATGCTGTGGTTCCAGAGAGCCCTATTTAGACGCCACTGAGAATGTTATGTTCAGTTCAGATCCCCTTAATACAGGAAGGTGTGGAAGCTTCAGAGAAGGTGAAGAGGAGATTTACCAGGATGTTGCCTGGACTGGAGAGCATGTTTTATGAAGAAAGGTTGAGTGAGCGTAGGCTGTTCTCATTGGGGTGAAGAAGGGTTGAGGGGCGAATTGGTAGAGGTGAATAAGAGGGTGTGAGGCAAAGATAGAGTGAATAGTGAGGAACCTCTTTATCCCATGGCATGCATGGTACAAGGGGGCATAATTTTAAGGTGATTGGAGGATGTGTATGGGGAGATTTCAGATCGAGGTTCTTTACACAGAGAGTGGTCGATGGGTGTAATGGTGCATTTGATAGAATCTTGGTTAGGCACATGGATGATAGTAAAATGAAGGGTATGTAGGTTAGTTTGATCTTACAGTCGGGTAAAAGGTTGGCATGGCATCATGGCCGAATGGTCTTGTGCTGTACTGTTCTGTGTTCTATGTTCCGTATGGTAAACTGGGTAATAAGCTGGGTAATAAATTCCTGAAGATGGGCTCATGCTCGAAACGTCGACTCTCCTGCTCCTTGGATGCTGCGCTTTTCCAGCAACACATTTTCAGCTCTGAACCCCAGCATCTGCAGTCCTCACTTTCTCCTAATAAGCTCAGATCAGTGTAAAAGGATATGGCATTCAGGAGGAGCTAGTCAACTGGATACAAATTGGCTTGATGGTAGGCGACAGAGGGTGATGGGAGACGTGTCGTTTCTCTGACTGGAGGCATGTAACCAGCGATGGAGTGGGTCCCCTGTTGTTTGTGATTTGGATAAATGGTTTGGTTGGGAATATTGGTTTCCTGGTAAGTAAGTGTTTTGGGTGATACTGCAATTGGTGGTAAAATGGACAGTGAAGAAGGCTGTCTGTGGTTCAACAGGATGAACAATACTGCTGTGATAGTGGGCTGAAGAATAGCAGATGGAGTTTAATTAGATCAATGCAAAAGTTCCATTTTGGTAAAATAACCCAGAGTGGGACTTGTAAAGTTCATGTTCGGGTCTTGGGTAGTGTTGTCAGTCAGAGACCCATGGTTGAGGTACACAGTTCGTTGAAAGTGGTGTCACAGGTAGACAGGCTGGTGAAACAGGCATTTGGGATGGTTACCTTCTTTGGGCAGAGCATTGAGAGTAAGAGCTGGGATGTCAAGATGCTGCCTGACCTGCTGTGCTTTTCCACTACCACGATCACCTAGACTCTGGCTTCCAGCATCTGCTGCCCTTGTTTTTACCATGTTACATCTGTACAAGAGGTCACCGTAAAAGCATTGCTGATATGTAGGAAGAACTCATCAGGTTCACTTACCTCGTTTAGTGAAGGATATCTGAAATTCAAACCTGGTCTGGCTAACATGTGACTCCAGACCCACAGCAATATGGCTGATCCTGTGCTATCTCTGGGCACTTCGCAGTGGGACAAAGGATGCTGGTCCAATCAGTGACACCCACATCCCATTAATGAATAAATTAAAATACACGTGTCCCTCCCTATCTCTGCAAACCCCTCCATCTTCAGCAATCTGTACTGGCTTTGTAACACCATTCAGACCCGAACCACTCTCTGTAACACTCTCACCACGTCCAGCAACTTCACTTCTCCCTGTTCCTGTCGTATCATTAAACCCTGATCATGATTCCAGTTCACACTGCCCTCCTCCTGCTAGCAGACCCTTTGCAATCCCTTTAACACTTACTCCTCAAATATCCTCTTACTTCATGATGCTAAGTCGTTTTTGGTGATCGTCTTAGCCTCATAATCTAATATGATCCATTTTGTCCTGAGTGAGGAATGGGTGGGAATTTCTTGCTGAGGTTTCATGTTTCAATGGAATGTCCTTTTGTTGAGTAATTTTCACTGTCCCTCAAATGTTTTCCATTGTTCATTTACAGACACATTTTTCAGTTTGTTTAGCTTGTTTATCTTGGTCAGTTCTCCTCTCAACCTCATGTAACTGGCTATTTTTGTTTCTAGGTGTAATTTGTCCTTTCTGTGATTCACTTTAAAAGTTTAAATTTCTTTAAACTGCACTTTATCACAATTTCCCAGAGGATCTCACCAGGTGACATTACTCAGTCACTAAGTTCCATCACACAATGGTCGGTCTGACATAATTACTTCCCTAGCCAGTTGCACAGTCTGTTATCAAAGAAACACTGAAAAAATATCTCCCAACCCCACTTCCAATATCACTGTTGTCAGTGTGATTGACAAGATTTTACGAAAATTGAAGTTTCACTGAATTATCCCCAAGCCTTTGTTAACAATTTCAATGAGTTCCTGTTTAATGCAGTGATGAGCAATGGAATACTGTTCGTTGGCTAAAACTGCTCTGCTGCTTGTGTGCTTGGCACATAGTAGCCAGTATTTCCATTCAGATTGACTCTACTTCATGATCTGTGGTGAAATGCTTTCGCCTTTGTTATCCATTATTGTTAGCGTTACCCATTTTGCCTGAGTTTGCACAAGATTGTGAACCAATTGAATATTTTTGTTCACCCTGTATCCATGTCTCTCTGTTGTCTGAATCTCTTTTTTCTGAGCCTTAACTCCATCGACGTTGCAGCGACGTTGTCTATTCAAAATAAAACATAATTTACTCTTTCCCACAATTTTCCGTCACTAATCTATTCACTGATGTACAATTTTAGTTAAACTCTGTCCCATCCTGTTCTTTACTGCTTGTCTTCAGCCACATTCCCATGCTGTCCAATGCTACACCTTTTTACTTTGGATTTGGAAAGCTCCTTTCATCTGAACCCTGTCCCTGCATCCTCTCTGTCAGTTGAAAGCTCTGTCCATAAACCTACCAACGTGATTGGGCAGGACACTGATCCCAGCACGGTTCCAGTAGGACCATCCAAATAGATTTTTTAAAAAATCAGGTATGGGATGTAGGTATCTCTGGTTGACTAGCCTTTCTTGCCCAGCCCTAGCTGCCCTTGAGCTGAGTAACTTGCTCGGCCATTTCAGAGGGTCATTGAGAGGCAAACACTTTGCTGTGGGTACGTCGTGCAGACCAGGTGAGGATGGGCAGATGTCCTTCTCGAAAGGACAAGTGTTTGGGTTTTTTGTACATCAGCAATGGTCTCACACTTATTTGTGGATTGTTAATTACTATTTTTAAAATTATCGATTTCAAATTCCACCATTTCTGATGGTGGGATTCCAGCCTGCATCCCCTGAACATTAGCTGAGGTTTGGAATACATGCTCTAGCAATAATACCACGAGGCCATCAGTTCATCTGCTCACAGGTTGCTCATTCCTGACCGGTTATATCAGTGCATCATGAAGCAAAACCTGTTCTTCCAACACAATTCTGTGTTCCTGATATCTTCCAGGACCCTGGTGATATCATTTAGTATCTCACTCTTGCCCTTGCTCTCGCTCTCTCTCTCTCTCTCTCTCTCTCTCTCTCTCTCTCTCTCTCTCTCCAGATTTTCCAGATTTCAATGTCTTCAATAATTTGTAACTCCTATAACCGTTCATACCTCTGTAACCTCCTCCTAGCCCAGTAGTCCCTCCACATATTTAAAATGTACTGCATTCCGGACTACCATCTCTATCGTTGTAACTTGCTTCAGTGTTTACAACATTCCTTATCTCGATAGTCTACTCCTCCAATAAATGGAGACAAAGGCATGCAGCACGGAAACTGTTCCTTCAACCCAACTAGTCCATGATGACCAGAGTCCATGAACGAGTTGCGTTTCCCTGCATTTGACCCGTATCCCTTCAAACCTACTCCTCCCCATGTACGTGCCCAAATTTTACATGTTAGAATTGTACGTTTCTCTACCATTTCCCCTGGAAGCTCATTCCCTAACTGCACCATCCTCTGTGAAGAAAAGTTTCTCCTAAAATCTCTTAAGTCTTTCCTCTCCCATCTCATATTTATGCCCACTAGAACACAGAACATGACAGCTCAAGACAAGCCCTTCGGCCTTCGATTTTGGGCCAACGTGTGGAACCAATCTGCAGCCCATTGAACAAATACTATTCCAGTTCTTATCCATATGTCTATTTAATAACTGTTCAAATGCCCTGAAAGTTGGCCAGTCTCCCACTGTTGCAGGCAATGCATTTCATGCCCCGATTACTCTGAGCAAAGAACCGACAGCTGGCATCTATCCCATATCCATTTATTTATTTAATATCTACCTCAATTTAAAGCTATCTCCCCTCGTGCTAGACATCGCCACCCAACAGAAAAGGCTCTCACTGTCCAACCCATCTCACCTGCTGATTATCTTATATATCTCAATTAATTGACCTCAAACACATTCGCTTGAACAAAAACAGCTTAAAGTCCCCCAGCCTTTCCCCATAAGACCTTCCCTCCGTATCAGGTAACTTCCTAGTAAATCTCCTCTGAATCATTTCCAAAGCTTACACATCCATCCTGTAATGCAGTGACCTGAACAAATGTGGCCACACCAGAGTTTTGTACAGCTGTAGCACGATCTCATGGTTCCGAAACTCAATCCCTCTACCAATACAAGCTCACACACTGAATGGCTTCTTAAACCTGGGTGGCAACTTTCAAGGATCTATGTACATGGACATAGAGATCTGTCTGTTCATCTACACTACCAACAAACTTACCATTATCCCAGTAGTCTGTGTTCCTGTTACTCCCTCCAGAGTGAATCGCCTCACACCTTTCCACATTAAACGCCATTTGCGAACTTTCAGTCCAGCTGTGCAGTTTATCTGTACCTTTCAGTAACCTACAACATCTTTCGTCACTATCCACATCTCTACCAACCTTCGTGTCTTCTGCAAATTTACTAACCCATCCTTCAATGCCCTCATTCAGGTCATTTATATAAATGACAGCAACAGTGGACCCAAAACACATCCTAGCAGGATCTATTAGTAACTGAACTCCAGGATCAATCTTTCTCATCAACCACTACCCTCTGCCTTCTTTCAGTGAGCCAATTTTTTGATCCAAACTGCTTAATCACCCACAATCCCAAGCCTCCATATTATCGGCAATAGCCTAAATGGGGAATCTTAACAAACACTTTACTGAAATACATATACACCCCATCAACTGCTTTAAGCTCATCCACCTCTGTCTTTGTTCTCCTTCTTAAAAACCTCAATAAGGTTTGTGAGGCACGACCTACCCTTCAAAAAACCGCGTTGACTATCCCGAATCAACTTACTCATCTCCAGATAAATATAAATCCTATCCCTTACAAGCCTTTCCAACACATTGCACAGAATCAAATTAAGGCTCACACATCTATAACTACCAGGATGGTCTCCACTCCCCTGCTTGGGGTGGCACGGTGGCGCAGCGGTTAGCACTGCTGCCTCACAGCACCAGAGACCCGGCTTCAATTCCTGTCTCAGCCAACTGTCTGTGTGGAGTTTGCACATTCTCCCCGTGTCTGTGTGGATTTCCTCTAGGTGTTCCGGTTTCTTCCCACAGTCCAAAATGTGCAGGTTAGGTGAATTGGCAATGCTAAAGTGCCCATAGTGTTAGGTGAAGGGACAAATGTAAGGGGATGCCTCTGGGTGGGTTGCTCATCAGAGGGTCGATGTGGACTTGCTTGGCCGACGGGCCTGTTTCCACACTGTATTCTAGGGGGACCAACATTTGCTCTCCTCCAGCCTTCTGGTACTATTCCTGTAAACAATGACGACATAAACATCAAAGCCAAAGGCATGGCAATCTCCTTCCTGGATTCCCAGAGAATCTGAGGATAAATCACATCCAGCCCTGGGGACTTATCTATTTTTAGACTTTGCAGAATTGCTAACACCTCCTACTTCAGCATTTCGATCCAATCTAGTTATTGGACTCCACCATCCTGAGGTAAAGACGTTGGCTCATCACGTTACCTGTATTCCTCATGGACAATGATACAAATATTTCTGCTCGGGTCCCTGCCACGACTTTGCCACAATGTACTGGGATACACATGTTCAGGACCTAGTGCTTTCTCTACCTTTGTGTCCTAAGACCTCCAGCACCACCCCTTCTGTGAAGGGAACTCTTTTCAAGCCATCACTGTGTCTTTAACTGACTTGTCCGCAGTAATTTCTGACATAACATGTTCATTTAGGGTCTCGCCCATCTTCTGTGATTCCACTCATGGATGGTCTTATTGATCTTTGCGGGGCCCTAGTGTCTCTCTAGTTGTTTTTTTGTACTTCTGTGCTCTAGAATTTCCTTGCATTCTCCTTAACCTAAAATGCCAATTCTATCTCATCCCCCTATGTTGCTTTCCAACCTGTCCAGCCTCTCAATTTCCGTCAAACCCTCCAGTATCAGTAAATTTTCGTCAATCTTTGCTCCATTTACAGTTTCAGGAAATGCTTCCTAAAGCAGGAGGATCAGAATTCTATGCAGGACTCCAACTGGGGACCCAGCAATGCCTTATACAGACATATCATGATGTTCCAACTCATGTAGTCTTTGATGTGACCTATGAGAGTAAGTCTGCTAAATGCCCTTTCCCCACCCTGTCCCCGTGTGATGCCACATCCAAGGAACAATGTAACTGTACTCCTTGGTCTCTCTCTCTGTTCGCCAACACTGCCCAAAGTTCGACCATTAAATGTGTTAGTCCTCCCTAGTTTGTTTTAACAAAATCCAGCACCTGAATTCAACTCCATTTTTCATTCCTTGGCCCACTGGCTGTTGTTCGAGATCCCCCTCGATAACTGTATTCCCTGCGCACTATAACCCGTGTTCTATCCGGACTTTCATCAACAAATTTACTAACAATGACTCCTATACTCTTACCGAAATAATTTCTGTAAATGATGCATAACAGTGGACCTAGTATTGTTCCTTATTGCACACCGCTAGCGATAGGCTCGTTGTCTGCACAACAAGCCTCTCCCATCACCCTCTGTCTCCTACTGTCAAGCCAATTTTGTATCCAGTTGGATAGCTCTCCCTGCTCCCATGTGATCTAACCTTACCAACCAGTGTTCCACGCTAAACCCTGTCCAAGGCCTTGCTGTGGTCAGTATAGACAAAGACTCCTGTTCTGTCATTATGTATCTTCTTAGTCACCTCTTCAACAAACTCATCGAGGAGAAAGTAAGGACTGCAGATGCTGGAGATCAGAGCTGAAAATGTGTTGCTGGAAAAGTGCACCAGATCCGGCAGCATCCAAGGAACAGGAGATTCGACGTTTCGGGCATAAGCTCGAATCTCCTGTTCCTTGGATGCTGCCTGACCTGCTGCGCTTTTCCAGCAACACATTTTCAGCTCTTCAACAAACTCAGTCAAGTTTGTGAGACACTACTTGTTCAGGCGTCCAGCTCATCCCCCGTGGCTGTCACTGATATGAATACCTCTTTAAGGGGCACTTCTTCCTGAGTTACTCCCATTGTCCTCAGATATATATGATTAGCTCCAGGGATTTGTCTATTTTTTACGCATTTTAAAATCTCCAGCAACTCTTGTTCTGATATGCAGAGTCTTTTGAAGACTTTATTTCCCTGACTTCCCCAGTCTTTAAGTTCTGATGTGAAATTTTCGTTAAGGATCTCACCCATCTCCTGTGGTTCCACAAATGGATTATCCCATTGATCGTCAAGGGGACACATTCTGTGCCTAGTTAAACTTCTCTAGTTAGTATTCATGAAGAACCCCTTCGGATTTTCCTCAGCATTATCAGCCAAATTTTTCTCAGGTCTCCTTTTTGCCCTACTCATCTCCGTCTTCAGTGTATTACTGTACCCACAATGTTCTTTGAGGAATCCAGCTGGCCATATATAACATGGACCGCCTTTTTCTTGACCAGAACCTCAATAACCCCAGTCATCCAGAATTTTCTACTTGTAATCAGCATTGTCCTTCACACTAACAGAAATATCCTCACCCTGAACTCTCATTTTATCTTTCTTTTGAAAGCTTCCCACCTGCCTGAGGTCCATTTACCTGCAAATAGTCTCCACAATCACTGTTAAAAGCTCTTGACCAATAGCTTCTGGATTGGTGCAGGCCAATGTTGATGTTTCACTTCTGGACCAGGACTGTCCTTTCCATAACTGTTTTCAAACTAATATAGTTGTGCTCACTTTGTCAACGTGCTCCCCAACTAACACCTCAGTCCCTTTCCCTACCTTGTTTCCCAAGGAGAGGTCAGATTTTGCCCTTTTCTCCAGGGGGAGGGTGAACAATCAGTGGTAACTGTGCACATCAGTACACATGACATAGATACAGTAAGGTGGGTTCTGGTCAAGTGAGTATTGGGACATAGGTAAGAAGTTGAAAAGCAGGACTAAAAGGGTAGTGAGCTCCAGATTACTCCCAGTGCCATTCGCCAGCGAATACGGAAATAGAAAGATAAGCCAATGAATGAGTGCCTGAGGAACTGATGGAGGGGGAAGGGTTTTATGCCTTGGATCATCGGGATCTCATCTGCACTAGAGGTGACCTGGACAAGGGGGACGGGTTAGACTTGAACCAGAGGGGTACGGGCAATCCGGAGGGAGATTTGCTTGTGTTACCTGGGAGGTTTTAATCTGGTTTTCCAGGGGATTGGGATTCTAAAAAAGAGAGAGACCATCGGCCAGTCAGAGGAAATTACACCAGCCACCGACAGAAAATTTCCTTTTCAGGATATCCAGGGGCACAGCCAAGGGAGGAAAAAGACTTCTGGTTTAAAGGGCATTTATTTCATGAGGCCTGACTGGTAAGGCAGGTGAGCTCAGAGCATGGATTGGCTCTGGGGACTGGGATATTATAGCCATAATAGAAACATGACTGAGAGAAGGGCAGGACTGGCAGCTCCGTGTTCCAGGATACGGAAGGTACAAGTATGACAGAAATACAAGTAAGTGAGGAGGGTGAGTTGCGCTTTTAATAAGGGAGAACATAACAACAGTGTTCAGAGAGGATATTCCTAAAGAGTTATCAAATGAGGCCATATGTTTAGAAGTTAGAAAGAAGAAGGGGGCGATCACTTTGTTGGGACTGTATTACAGACTCTTAAATAGCCAGGGGGTATGAGAATAGCAGATGTGTAGAGAGATTTTATAGCTGTAGGAATAAGAGAGTAGTATTGATTGGAGTTTTTAATTTCCTCTGGATTGACTTATGCATTCACAGAATGAAAGGCCCATATGGGTAACAATTTTTCAAATGGGTCCAAGAAAGTTTCCTTGACCAAGATGTAGATCGTTCTACTCTACTCAGATGTGCGCAACATTGAATTTCCCCTGATTAAATGAGATCAGAAAGTGACTGAAGTGTCAGTCGGAGACACTTTGAGTCCAGTGACCGCAACTGTCTTAGTTTTAACATAACTATAGAAAATGATAGGAGAGGACCACAGGTTAAGGAGCTATGCTGGAACACAGCCAGCTTTGGGGCCATGAAGCGGGCCCTAGCAGTGGTTGAGTGGGTGAATCTGTTTGAAGGAAAAGAAACGACAGGAAAATGGGAGGCTTTTAAGAGTGATACTGAAAATCCAGGGGCAGTACGTACCTGTTAGGGTGAAGGGAAAATGGCAGGTTTAGGGATCCCTGGCTGATGAGGGATACTGAGGCTCTGGTCTGGCAAATGAAGGTGGTATACATTGGTTTTAAGGTTTCTGTATCTACCGAACCTCTTCCAGCCCTAAAGACACAATCAATCTGTGGAGACCCTATAATCTTCTCAGGTCTTTGCCACACTCCGATCTGTCGAACCCACTCCAGTCCCTGTGACTGTTCCAATCCAGTTCCTAAATGACCTGCAATCTGTGTAACCTGCTCTCATCACTATCACCCACCCTGTCCAGGTAATCTCTTCCAGTATTTCCACCCATCTACTCATCTGCATAAACTTCTCCAGCTCTTACACCCCTATCTGTGTTAATGACAACCTCCCCTACAACCCTTTCCCACTTAGGCCAAACTGGAGGAGGTGACTAATGCTCCTTTATCTGTGTAACTGTCTCCAATCAAAATTGCTGCTCTCATCTCCAGGAAAATCTGTCAGATTCCATGCCCTCCTTGTCTAAATAACACCAGAACCTAAGAATTTCGATATCACTAAAGCTGTTCAGTCCCGATTACCATCCATATGTACGTTTTTTTTCCAGTCTATACAACCTGCATCATCTCTGTAATCTGCTACATTCCCTAAATAGTCCCTGTCAGTACACACCAGCACTTCCCTACCACTATCCTTATCCCTTTAGACTGCTCCACCCCTCCTAACCTCCCCATCTCCAAGAACTCCTGCAGGCCCTACAATTCTCCATATTTCTGTAACCTCTTTAGGCTCTTTGGTCCACTCTCCCTGTGAAAACACCTCCAGTCCCTACAACCTGCCCAATCTGTGTTCTCTGCTCCAGATCAGATCATTGCTGTCTCTGTAAAACCTCCACCTCTGACAACTCTTCCCATTTGTGTAACCTCGGTCCGACCCCATACTCTCCAGCTTCCTGAATCCTCTTCCTGCCATTGCAAGCAAAGTCATGTTTATGTAAAATCCACCAGTGCTTAAACCCTCCCCAACTCAGTATCCTCTTTCAGAGCTAACAAAACTCCAAAACTGTGAAACCTTTCATTGCACTACAATCCTCCCTCCCTCCCTCTTCAAATGCGTTCATTACCATGAAACCTCACAATCACTGAATCCTCCTTTTGGCACTGCAACCCTCGTAAGGCATTCAAAATCCTCCTGTTCTGATATCCCCTCCATATCTCTGTAACCCCCACCACGCTCCAGTGCCCTTTTGGGGAACGTGGCAGAGGAGGGAAGATTTTTAGAGTCCGGGCCTTGTTACGGAGGTAGAGTCCTGGGAATTACAGCTTTCGTCTAATGTCTGTGGTATGCAGATTATTGGAGAGGACTCTGATGGGCAGAATGTATGACTACTTAGAAAATCATAGTTCAATATTAGACAGTCAGCATGGGTTTGTGAGGGGCAGCTCATGCCTCACAAACCTTATTGAATTCTTTGAAGATATGGCAGAATATGTTGAAGCTCATTCAGAAAATAAGGAGGCATGGGATACAGGGAAATCTGTCTGTCTGGATACATGATTGGATGGCCCAGAGAAGACAGAGTACGGCAGCAGATTAACAGCATTGAGCCTGGAGTTCAGTGACCAGTGGTGTTCTGTAACAGTCGGATCTGGGACCCTGCTCTCTGTGACTTTGATAAATGACTTGGATGTGGATGTTAGTAAGTTTGCCAATCTGGTGGAGTGGTGGGTAATGTGGTGGGTTGTTGTTGGTTGCAATGGGACATTAGATTACTTACAGTGTGAAAACAGGCCCTTCGGCCCAACAAGTCCACACCCACCTGCCGAAGCGCAACCCACCCATACCCCCTATTTAACACTACGGGCAATTTAGCATGGCCAATTCACCTGACCCGCACATCTTTGAACTGTGGGAGGAAACCGGAGCACACGGAAGAAACCCATGCAGACACGGGGAGAATGTGCAAACTCCACACAGTCAGTCGCCGGAGTCGGGAATCGAACCCAGGTCACTGGTGAGGCAGCAGTGTTAACCACTGTGCAACCGTGCCGCCGATTGACAGGATGCAGAGCTGGGCTGGAAATGGCAAATGGAGCTCAAGCTGGAAAAGTGTGAAATGATTCATTTTGGAAGGTGGAATTTGAATACAGAATGCAGGGTGAAAGGCAGAATGCTTGGCAGTGTGGCGGATCAGAGAGATTGAGGTGTCCATGTCCATAGATCCCTCAAAGTTGCCATGAACGTTGATAGAGCTGTTAAAAAGACATATGTTGTGTTGGCTTTCCTTAGCAAGGGGATTGATTTTAAGAACAGTGAGGTTTTACTGCATCTTCATAGCATCCTGGTGAGACCACACTTGGAATAATGTGTTCAGTTTTGGTCCCCTGTTTACAGGAAGGATGTACAAGTTTTAGAGAGCGTACACGGGAGATTTACTAGGATGCTGCCTGGAGTGGAGGGCATTTCTTATTAAGAAAGTTTGAGCGGGCTAAGGCTTTTCTCATTGGAGTGAAGAAAGGGGTGGGACAATGTGGTAGAGGTGAACAAGATGATGAGAAACACAGAGAGAGTGAATAGTAAGAGGCTTTTTCTCCTATGGCATAAATGGCTGTTCCAAGCGGTGTAATTTTAAAGTGAATGGAGGATGGATAAAAGGATAGAGAATGGTAGGTGGTTGGAATGTACTGACAATGGAGGTAGTAAAATTCGATATCTTCTGGACAGTTAATAGACTCTTGGATAGGCATATGTATGATAGTAAAATGAAGGGTATGGAAGTTAGTTTGGTCTTACAGTCGGATAAAAGGTTGGCTTGGCATCATGGCCGAAGTGTCTTGTTCTGTGCTGTTCTGTGTTCTACGTTCCGTATGGTAAATGGGTAATAAGCTCAAATCAGTGTAAAAGGATATGGCGTTCAGAAGAAGCTAGTCAACTGGATACAAAATTGGCTTGATGGTTGGAGACAGAGGGTGATGGGAGACATGTTGTTATTCTGACTGGAGGCATGTGACCAGCGATGTCGTAGGTCTCCTGTTGTTTGTCATTTGGGGAAATGGTTTGGAAGGGAATATTGGTTTCCTGGTAAGTAAGGTTTTTTGGCTGACACTGGAAGTGGTGGTAAAGTGGACAGTGAAGAAGGTTATGTGTGATAAAATAAGGTTAACAGTACTGCTGGGAGAGTGGGCTGAAGAATAGCAGATCGAGTTTTTTTTTAAAAATACAACGCAGTACAGGCCCTTCGGCCCTCGATGTTGCACCGATTAAAACCTACCTAACCTACACTAGCCCAATAACCTCCATATGCTTATCCAATGCCCGCTTAAATGACCATAAAGAGGGAGAGTCCACCACTGCTACTGACAGGGCATTCCATGAACTCACAACCCGCTGAGTAAAGAATCTACCCCTAACATCTGTCCTATACCTACCACACCTTAAATTAAAGATGTGTCCCCTAGTAACAACTGACTCCATTAGCAGAAAAAGGTTCTCACTCTCAACCCTATCTAAACCCCTAATCATCTTGTACACCTCTATCAAATCTCCCCTAAACCTTCTTTTCTCCAATGAGAACAGCCCCTAGTGCCTCAGCTTTTCCCCATACGATCTTCTTACCATGCCAGGCAACATCCTGGTAGACCTCGTCTGCACTCATTCCAATGCCTCCACGTCCTTCCTATAGTATGGCGACCAAAACTGCACACAATACTCCAGATGAGGCCGCACCAGAGTCTTATACAACTGCAACATGACCTCAGGACTCCGGAACTCAATTCCTCTACCAGTAAAGCCCAGTACACCATATGCCTTCATCACAGCACTATTTATCCCTCTGCATATGTCCCTCTGCAAACCTCTCCAGCAGCAACAATCCGTACTTAGTTTGAAACACACTTCAGGCCCTGACCACTCTCTGTAACACTCTCACCACCTCCAGCACCTTCACCTCTCGCTGTTCCTACTGTGACATTCTACCCTCACAGGGATTCCTCTTCCAACTGCCCTCCTCCCGCTAACAGACCCTTTGCAAACCCTTTAAAACTTACTCCTAAAGCACACTCGCACTTCAGGATTTTAAGTACTTTTTGGTGATCTTCTCAGTCTCATAATCTAATATGATCCATTTTGTCAGGGGTGAGGGACAGGTGTGAGTTTCTTCATGAGGCTTCGTCTGTTTCAATGGAACATCCTTTTGTTGAGTGATTTACACTGCTCCTTCAAATGTTTGCCACTGTTCATTTACGCACACACATGTTTCAGTCTGTTTAGATTGTTTAGCTTGGTCAGTTCTCCTCTCAAACTCATGCAATTGGCAAGTTTTGTTTTTAGTTGTAGCTTGTCCTTTCTGTGATTCACTTAAAAATTTTATATTTCTTTAAAATGTACTTCATCACAATTTCCCAGAGGATCTCTCCAGGTGACATTACTCATTCTATTAGTTTCATCACGCAATGGTCGATCTGACACAGTTACATCCCTAGCCAATTGCACAATGTGTTATTTCATGGAACACTGAAAAAATTCTCCGAACTTCCCTTCCAATATCACTGTTGTCAGTGTGATTGTCAAGATTATACGAATTTTGAATTTTCACTGAATTGTCATTATGCATTTATTAAAAATTCCAGCGAGTTCCTGTTTAATGCAGCGATGTGCAATGAAATGCTGTTCATTGGCCTAGAACTGTTCCGCTGTTTGTGTCCTTGGCAAGTAGTAGCCAGAATTTACATTCAGACTGAATCTACTTCATGATCTAACGCCAAATGCTTCCTCTGTAATGCCTTTGTTATCCATTATTGTTAGCGTTGTCCACTTTGCCTGCGTTTGCACAAGGTTGTGAACCATTGAATATTTATGTCCACCTTTTTTCACTCTGTTACCACGTCACCCTGATGTCTAACTCTCTTTTATCTCTGTGTCACAAATCCATCTACCTTATGGCAGAGACTGTCCATTCCACAAAAAAACATAACGTACTGTTGCCTAAACTTTCCTGCATCAAATTGATTCGCTGACGCACAGTTTTAGTTAAACTTAGTCCCATCCTATTGCTTTCTGCTTGTCTTCAGTTACATTTCCCACGCTGTTCCAAAACTTCACCTTTTCTATTTGGATTTGGAAAGCTCCTTTCACCTGAACCCTGTCCCTGCATCCTCTCTGTCAGTTTAAAGCCCTGTCTCTAAACTTATCGACGTGATTGGCCAGGAGACTGGTCCCAGCACACTTCCAGTGGGACCATCCGAATGGTTTATTTTTAATCTCAGGTATGGGATGTGGGTGTTTCTGACTGACCAGTCTTTCTTGCCCAGCCCTAGCTACTCTTGAGCTGAGTAACTTGCTCAGCCATTTCAGAGGCAAACACTTTGCTGTAGGGACGTCGTACAGACCACGTGAGGATAGCAGATGTCCCCGAGTGTATTTTTGATGAACAACATTGTTTTGGACATCAGCAATGATTTCATATTTATTCATGGATTGTTGATTGCAATTTTTAAAAAAAATGATGTTTGCAAATTTCACCATTTCTGATGGTGGGATTCAAACCTGCCTCCAATGATCATTGGGTGAGGTTTCGGATGCATGCCCTCGCAATAATACCACGAGGCCATCACTTCACCTGCTCAAAGGTTGCTCATTCCTGAGCACTGATACCAGGTCATCAGGAACCTAAACCTGTTCTTCCTACATGATTGTTTCATTATGAAATCTTCCTGCCCTCTGGTGATATCACTCAGTCTCACTCCATGTGGTATCCCTCACTGTGAGGGTCTAATTGCCGCCTCTGTCAGCGTCTCTCACTCTTGCAGCTACTTCAGATCCTAAGCCAATTGAAGTCTTCATTCCAGAGAGACGCAGCAGCACAGGCCAGGGATGGAGACAGGGTTTTTCAGATCTCTGTTGGACTTAGTACCATTCTCCATGTGTATCCCTCGCGGGATCAGTCTAATTTCCCATACTGTCTATTCATCAGACGCCTGTAGGTATTAGGAAGGGCCTGACTCAATAGACTTCCCAGCTGCTGGGTGTCTCGTCCATCGCCACATTGAAGATGGTTGATCAGCCAGGGAGACAAAAGGAAGGGAGATTTGGAGTCTTCAATAAATCCTGCAGTGAGGTAAGATCACACACAGTGAATAGAGCCGTGAGCAAAGAGAGAACTCCAAACATCGGCAAACAAAACACGACATAGATACAGTGATGGAGGGGGAGCACCGTACAGCTCAATCAACACCCCTATAGTAAGTTCTGTTGTGCCACGACTCACTACTCGGCAACACTCTATCTATGGCATGACTTGGTGATGAGTAGCTTCAATAATTTGTAACTCCAAAAACAGTTCCTGTCCCAGTAACCTCCTCCCTTCCCTATACTCCCTCCACATACTTGAATTGTAATGCATTCCAGACTACTTTCCCTATCGCTGTAACTTGCTTCAGAATCTATAACGTGCCTTATCTCAATAGTCTCCTCCTCCAATAATGGGAGACAGGGTCATGCAGCACGGAAACGGTTCCTTCGATCCAACTAGTCCATGCTGACCAGACTCCCTGACCGAGTCGCGTTTCCCTGCACTTGACCCATATCTATTCAAAGCTTCTCCTCTCCATGTACCTGACCAAATGTCTTTCACATGTTGTTATTGTACTTTTCTCTACCACTTCCCCTGGAAACCCATTCAATACCTGCACCATACCCAGTGTTGAAAATCTTCTCCTCCTAACCCTTTTAAGTTTTTTCCTCTCCCATCTCCTACTTATGCCCTCCAGAACACAGAACAGAAAACATGACAGTACAGTTCGGCCCACAATGTGTGCCAACCTGTGGAGCCAATCTGAAGCCCATCTAACCTACCCTATTCCATTCTGACCCATATGCCTGTCCAATGACCATTTAAATGCCCATAAAGTTGGCGAGTCTGCCACTGTTTCAGGCCATGCATTCCATGCTCTGACTATTCTGAGTAAACAACCGACCGCTGGCATCTGTCCCATGTTTATTATTTATTATTAATATTAATTACTACCTCAATTTAAAGCTATTTGCCCTCATGTTAGGCATCACCATCTGAGGGACAAGGCTCTCACTGTCCAACCCATGTCACCCTCTGATTATCTTATATGTCTCAATAAATTGGCCTTAAACTCTTCTCTCAAACACAAACAGATTCAAGTCCCTCAGCCTTCCTCATAATACCTTCCCTCCGGACCAGGCAACATCGTAGTAAAAGTCGGAACCCTTTCCAAATATTTTAACATGCTTCTTCTAATGCGGTGACCTGGACTATAGGCAACACTCCAAATGTGGCCGCACCAGAGTTTTGTACAGCTGCAGCATTATCTCATGGTTCCGAAACTCAATCCCTGTACCAATAAAAGCTCACATAGTGAATGCCTTCTTAACAAACTTATCAAACTGGGTGGCAACTTTCAATGATCCATGTATATGGACACAGTGATCTCTCTGCTCATCTGCACTACCAAGTTCTGCTTTACCCACATCCACCTGTTTGGTCACCTCAAAGAATTCAACAAGGTTTGTGAGGCATGACCTACACTTCACAAAACCGTTCCGACTATCCCTCATCAACGTATTCATCTCCCGATGATTATAAATGCTAGCTTTTACCAGCCTTTCCAATACTTTGACCAGAATCGCAGCAAGTCTCACAGCTCTATAATTACCCAGGGTTGTCTCTATTCCCCTTCTTGGACAAGGAGACAACATTTGCTGTCCTCCAGCCTTCCGACACTATTCCTGAAGGCAATGACGACATAGAGATCAAAGCCAAAGGCTCATCAATCTTCTTACCGGCCTCCCAGAGAAGCCTAGAATACATCATATCTGGCCCAGGGGACCTCTTTTTACACTTTCCAGAACTGCTAACATCTTATCCTTGTGCAGTTCAATCCCATCTAGTTGTGGACTCCACTACCCTTGGGGAATGACACTGGCTACCTGTACCCTTCATCGTTTTATAACCGTTCTAAGGTCACCCCTCAGCCACCTACACCTAGTGGAAATGTGAAGGACAATGACATAAATATTTCTGTTCGCATCCCTGCTGATAGTTTGCCACAATATTCTGAAATACATTTCTTCAGGACCTAGGGCTTTCTCTACCTTTGTGTTCTAAGACCTCCAGCACCACCTCTTCTGTAATGGAGACTCTTTACAAACCATCACTGTTTCTTTCCCTTTGTTTCGTAGTCTTTGTCCACAGTACGTTCTGACATGAAACGCTCATTTAGGCTCTCGCCCATCTCCTGTGGTTCGACACTTTGATGGCCACACTGATCATTGAGGAGCCCTAGTGTCTCTCCAGTTGCTTTTTTGTACTTGTGTGCTGTAGAAAAGTCTTCACATTCTACATAAACTTATCTGCCAAATCTATCTCATTCCCCCATGTATTTTTCCAGCTTATCCAGCCTCTCCGTTTCTGTCAAACCCTCCAGTATCAGGAACATCTTCATCAATTTTTGCTCCATTTGCAGTTTCAGGAAATGATTCCCAGATCAGGATGATCAGAATTCTATGCAGCGTTCCAAAGCTGTGCTGCTTACCCCTAATCAATCCTTGTCGTTGCAAATGCATGTAACTCCTGTCCCGCAGAATCGCATCCAACAACGTCTGCATCAGTGACATCAAACGAATTGGCGTTGATGTCCCTGACTTTCACTTGCAGCCTTTCCTAAGTACTGGCACTACCTTAGCCACCATCCAGGCTTCCAGCTCATCACCCATGGCTATCAGAGATAGAAATATCTCTTTATGGAACCCCACGATTTCATCCTGTGCTTCCCGCAATATCCTGGGATATACTTGATTAGTTCCCAAGGATTTGTCCGTCTTATATGCATTTTAGAACTTTCAGTACCTCCTGTTCTGTTAAGTGGAGCCTTTTGAAGACGTCACTGTTCCTTATTCCCTGACTTTCCCAGTATTTTTCCAAGTTAAGTTCAAACGTGAAATGTTTGTTCAGGATCTCACCCATCTTCTGTGTTTCCACACTTGGATGGCCCCATTCGTCATCAAGGAGCTATACTCTGCCACTAGTTAATCTCCTGAAGAATATGCTTGAAGAAGCTCTTTGGATTTTCCTCAGCCTGATCTGCCAATGCTTTTTGTGGTCCCCTTTGTGTCCTCCTGATTTCCCTCTTAAGCGAATTACTCCACCCGCTATGTTCTTCAATGGATTCCCTTAATCCAGCCACCTATATGTGACACGTTCCCACTTTTTGTTCACCAGAGCCTCAGTACCCCCATTTATCCAGTGTATCTCACTTGTGTCAGCATTGTTCTTCACACTCGCTGAACTATGGTGTCCCTGAACTCTCATGTTATCGCTCTTTTGAAAGGTTCCCACCTGCCTGATGTCCCTTCACCTGCAAATAGCCTCCACAATCAATTGCCAAAACCTGTTCACTAAGACCTTCTGGATTGCAGCAAGACGAATTTTGATCTTTAACTTGTGGACCAGGCTTGTGCTTTTCCATCGCTACTTTCAAACGAATACAATTGTGCTCACTTTGCCAAAGTGTTGCCCCACTAATGCCTCAGTCCCTTTCCCTACCTTGTTCCCCAAAGGGAGGTCAGGTTTTACCCCTTCCTGCAGTCTAACCATTTACATTCTGACTGAGACATTTTTCTTGTACATGTCTAACAAATTCCACCCATTCAAGCTCTGAGCACTCTGGCAGTCCCAGACTAGGTTTGGAAAGTTACAATCCCTGACCATTCCACCCTATCATTCTTACCGATATCTGAGATCTCCCAACATATTTGCTGCTCAAAATCTCGCTGACTGTTGGGGGCCTGTAGTACAGTCATATCAAACTGATGACCCATTCCCATTTCTCAACTGCACTATTACAGCTTCAATGGGTGTTCCCTCGGAATATCCTCTCTAAGTGCTGCAGTGATATTTCACTGATCAAAAACTCCACCCCCTCCTCCCTCACCACCTGTTCTAAACTCCCTATGCACTCTGTACCCTGGAACATTTACCTCCCAGTCCTGTACCACTCTCAGCTGTGTTTCTGCCATACCAATCGTATTCCAGTCCCATGTTTTCATCCATGCGCCGACTTCATTTGCCTTAATTGTTAGGCCTTTTATTTTGAAATAAATGCACTTTAACAATCAGTTTTCCCTCAATGTCTGCTGTGCTCGTTCTGGTGTTTCTACTTAAGTTCCGGTCTTGAAATTCTGTCCCAGCCTCTACCTTCAGACTGCAGCCTGGCAGCATCCACCTCACTGTGGACAACACCCTCACCTTTCATCTCATTTGCAAACCTACTAATGATACCTTCTGCTTTCACATCAGAGTTCTTAATGTATATAATAACCAGCAACAGATCCCACACCGATCCCTGTGGTACACCCGCTGGTGAAAGAATTTCAATCGTAAAAACAGCCCTCGACTAGCTGTGGGTCCTGTTTGCCAAATGGCCTTGGATCCCTTTGGTCTGTTGGACCAGCCTTCTATGTGGGACCTCGTCAAACAATGTAATGAACTCCATGTTACCCACATCATCTGCACAGCCCTCATCAAAATCCTCAATCGTAATTTCGAATAAAAATCCCAGCTGAATTTGGGAAAGGATCTTACTCTAACAAATTTATTATGAGTAACCCTAATCGATCTCTGCCTTTCCAAATTTTGATTCACTCTGTTCCTCAGAATTGTTCCCAATAATTTCCCTCCCCCTTCTGTCAGACTACCTGCTCTGTAATTACCTGGCCTATCTCTGCTGCCCTTCTTGAACAAAGGAAACACATTAGCTATCGTCCAGTCATTCAGCACTTTACCTGTGGCCATCAAAGTATTAAATATATCCACCAGGGCCCCAGCAATCTCTTCCCTTACCTCCCTTAGCAGTGGGGGTTACATTTCATTCGGCACTGGGGATTTATCCACTTTTAAGCCTGCAAAATCATGTAATACCTTCTCCTTACTGATCTTAATATGTTTGAGAATCTCACCATCCCAACTGATATTGTGGGGATAACTGAGACGTGGCTTCATGTGGACGGGGCCTGGGGAATGAATATTCAAGGCTACATGTGCTATCGTAAGGACAGACTGACGGGCAGAGGGGGTGGGATGGCCTTGTTGCTAAGGGAGGACATTCAGTCCTAGCGCGGGGGGACCTAGAGTCAAGGGATGTAGAGTCAGTGTGGATAGAGCTGCGAAATACTAAGGGTAAAAATACCCTCTTGGGAGTCATCTGCAGGCCTCCAAACAGTAGTCTGGATGTCGGATGTAAGATGAATCAGGAGCTGAAACTGGCCTGTCGCAAAGATGTTACGACAGTTGTTATGGGGGATTTTAACATGCAGTTAGACTGGGAGAATCCGAATGGTATTGGACCTCAAGAAAGAGACTTTGTGGAGTGCCTCAGAACTGGATTCTTAGAGCAGCTGGTGCTGGAGCCGACCAGGGAAAAGGAATTCTGGATCGGGTATTGTGTAACGAATTAGAATTGGTCAGAGACCTCGAAGTGAAGGAGCCATTGGGAAGTAGTGACCATAATACATGAAGCTTCAATCTGCAATTTGAGACGGAGAGGCTACAGTCGGAAGTGACAGTACTTCTGTTGAATAAAGGGAACTGTGGAGCTATGAGGGAGGAACTGGCCAAAGTTCAATGGTGCAATATCTTTCCAGTGATGATAGTGGAGGAACAATGGCGGATATTTCCGTGTATACTGCAGAAGTTGCAGGATCAGATCATTCCTAAAAGAAAAACAGATCCCTGGAGGAGGCATGGGCTGCTGTGGCTAACGAGGGAAGATAAGAAGCATATAAAGTTAAAAGAGAAAACGTATAACATGATAAGTGGGAAAACTGAGGACTGGGAAGTTTTAAAGAGCAACAGAGGATTCCTAAGAAGGAAATACGCAGAGGAAAATTGAGGTACGAAGGTAAACTGGCCAATAATATAAAGGAGGATAGTAAAAGCTATTTTAAGTATGTGCAAGGCAAAAAAAAAACGGTTAGGACTAAAATTGGCCCCTTGAAGACAGAAACAGGGTAATATAATACGAGGAACAAAGTAATGGCAGAAGAATTAAATGGGTACTTCAGATGTTTGTTCACTGGGGAAAACACAAGCAATCTCCCTGAAGTAACATTGGCTGAACGATCTGAACTTAAGGGAATGTATATTTGCCAGGATTTGGTGTTGGAGAGACTGTTAGGTCTGAAGGTTGATAAGTCTCCGGGGCCTGATGGTCTACATCCCAGGATACTGAAGGAGGTGGCTCGTGAAATCGTGGATGCGTTGGTGATTATTTTCCAGAGTTCAATAGATTCGGGGTGGGTTCCTGACGATTGGAGGATCGCTAATGTTATACCACTTTTTAAGAAAGGTGGGAGAGAGAAAGCAGGAAATCATTGACGAGTTAGTCTGACCTCAGTGGTTGGAAAGATGCTGGAGTCTATTATAAAGGATGAAATTACGGCACATCTGGATAGTAGTAACAAGATAGGACAGAGTCAGCATGGATTTATGAAGGGGAAATCATGCTTGACTAATCTTCTAGAATTTTTTGAGGATGTAACTCTGAAGATTGACGAGGGAGATCCAGTAGATGCAGTGTTCCTGGACTTTCAGAAAGCTTTTGATAAGATCACAAACAGGAGGTTAGTGAGTAAAATTAGGGCGCATGGTATTGGGGGCAAAGTACTAGATTGGATTGAAATTTGGTTGGCTGATAGGAAACAAAGGGTAGTGATGAACGGCTCCATTTTGGAATGGGAGGCAGTGACCAGTGGGGTACCGCAGGGATCCGTGCTGGGACTGCAGCTTTTTACAAAAATGTTAATGATATAGAAGATGGTATCAGCAATGACATTAGCAAATTTCCTGATGATACTAATCTGGGTGGCAGTGTGAAATGTGATGAGGATGTCAGGAGATTACATGGTGACCTGGACAAGTTAGTTGAGTGGGCAGATTCATGGCAGATGCTGTTTAATGTGGATAAATGTATGGTTATCCACTTTGGTGGCAAGAACATGAAGGCAGATTACTACCTCAATAGAATCAATTTACGTAAAGGGGCAGTACAGAGAGATCTGGGTGTTCTTGTACACCAGTCAATGAAGGCAAATATGCAGGTACAGCAGGTAGTGAAGAAGGCTAATAGCATGTTGGCCTTCATAACAAGAGGAATTGAATATAGAAGCAAGGAGGTGCTTCTGCAGCTGTACCGGGCCCTGGTGAGACCACACCTGGAGTACTGTGTGCAGTTCAGGTCTCCAAATTTGAGGAAAGACATTCTGTCTATTGCGGAAGTGCAGCGTAGGTTCACGAGGTCAATTCCTGCAATGGCGGGATTACCTTACACAGAAAGATTGTAGCGATTGGGCATTGGGTTTAGAAGACTGAGAGGGTATCTGATTGAGACATATAAGATTATGAAAGGATTGGGCACTCTGGCAGCAGGAAACATGTTTCCGCTGATGGGTGAGTGCCGAACCAGAGGACACAGCTTGAAAATACGGTGTAGACCATTTAGGACAGAGATGAGGAGAAACTTCTTCACTCGGAGAGTGGTGGCTTCGTGGAATGCTATGCCCCAGAGGGCAGTGGAGGCCCAGTCTCTGGATTCATTTAAGAAAGAATTGGATAGAGCTCTCAAAGATAGTGGAATCAAGGGTTATGGAGATAAGGCAGGAATAGGATATTAATTAGGAATGATCAGCCATGATCATATTGAATGGTGGTGCAGGCTCGAAGGGCTGAATGGCCAACTCCTGCACCTATTGTCTATTGAAATCTCCAGCTACAATGCCTTTCTCCTGTGTGAATACAGATGGGAAGTATTCATTGACGACCTCACCTACTTCCTCTGGCTCCATGTACCGATTGTCCCTTTGCTTTCTAACAGATCCCACACTTTCCCCAGTAACTTCTTATTCTAACTATACTGCTAAAATACCTTATGGCTTTTCCTTAACACTATCTACCAAGGATGTTTAATGGCCATTGTTTGTCCTTCATTTTTAAGGAGCCCCCTTGCAGACTATATACTTTCGAATGGCTTCACCTGAGTTTATTGCACTGTATTTTCTTTATCAAACTCACGAGATCGCTTAACCAGTATTTGCTGCACTTGCTGCTTTGACTATTCCCTTGTCAGGACCACACTGGCCATGAATTCTCACTGTATCACTTTAACATATCGGTCCACATGACACAGTTAGTCAAGCGGATGGGATCCTGTGAAAAATGTACAGGGAGTGAGGAAAGAAGTTAAAAAGCATTACCTCAAGGAGTGTGATCACCAGATTCCTCCCAGTGCCATGTGCCTTTGAAGATAGAAGTAGCAAGATAGGCCAGATGGAGGTGTGGCTGAGGAGCTGGTGTAGCGGTAGAGTTGTCAGTTCCTGGATTATTGGGATCTCTTCTGGGGTAAAAGTAACCTGAACAAGGGGGGGTGGCGGGTTTGACTTGAACCAGAAGGGCACCAGTATCCCTGGGTGGAGATTTGCTTGTCTTACCCTGGAGGGTTTGAACTAGTTTGGCAGGGGTTTGGACTCTGAGTAAGAGAGGTATTATCAACCAGTCAGGGGAAAATACATCAGCCATCAAGAGCAAGTTTCTTATTCAGGATATCCGGGGCACAGTATAGGGAGGGAAAAGACTTCTGGTTTAAAGGACATTTATCTCAACACACGAGGTCTGACTGGTAAGGCAGACGAGCTCAGAGCATGGATTGGCTCTAGGGATTGGGATATTATAGCCATAACAGAAACATGGCTGAGAGAAGGGCAGGCCTGGCAGCTCAGTGTTCCAGGACACACGAGGTACAGGCGTGACAGGAGGACAAGTAAGTGGGGACGGGCAGCTGCCTTATTGATAAGGAAGGACATAACAACCGTGCTTAGAGAGCATACTCTTTCGGGATGATCAAATGAGGTCATATGGTTAGAAGTTAGAAACAAAAACGAGATGGTCAGTCTGCTGGGATGGTGTTCTGGATCCCCAAATAGCCAGTGGGTACGAGAGAAGCAGATGTGAAGAGAGATTGCAGGTACCTATAGAAATAATAGAATAGTATTGGTTGGAGATTGTAACTTCCCCTGTATTGACTGGACCACCCAAAGTGAAAAAGTCCTGTATGGGTTGGAATTTGTCAAATGTGTCCAAGAAGGTTTCCTAGATCAATATGGAGAGGGCCCCACTCTACGCAGGCACCTGAAAACGAGACCCCCCTCAGAAAACGAGGTCAGACAAGTGACTGAAGTGTCAGTCGGAGAGCAGTTTGGGTCCAATGACCACAACTGTCCTCGTTTTAACGTTGTCATGGAAAAAGAGCAGGCAGGTCCACAGATTAAAGTCTTAATCTGGAGCAGGGCCAATTTTGGGGCTATTTGGCGGGATCGAGCAGAGGTCGATTGGTTGAATTATAATCACACAACACCAGTTTATGTCCAACAGATTTAATTCAAAGCACCAGCTTTCGAAGTCATGGTGATCATTCTGAATGATGAAAACTAAAACTAAATTTGTTTGGTATTACATTCCATCAGACTGCAATCCTGTTGCTATAAATTCTGTGCCTGAGTATTGTGCTCGAGAACCACCTGATGAAGCAGCGCAATGAAACCCAGTGCCTCCAAATAAACCCGCTGGACTGTAAGCTGGTGTTGTGTGATTTTTAACATTGTCCATCCCAGTCCAACACCAGCTCCTTCACATCACACTCCCATCCACTGAGTGGTCTGTTTGAAGGAAAAGGAATGACTGGCAAATGGGAGGCTTTTAAAAGTGTGATCTCAAGAATCCAATATGTACCTGTTAGAGTGAAGGAAAAAATTGGCAGGTTTAGGGAGCCCTGGCTGATGAGGGATATTGAGGCTCTGTTCAAGAAAAAGAAGGCAGCACACATTGAAGTCAATGTTTCTGTATCTACGTAACCTCTTCGAGTCCTAAAGACACTATCACTCTGTGGAGACACAACAGTCCTCTCAGGTCCCTGCAGCACTCCCGATCTGTATAACCCACTGAAAACCTGTGATTCTCCCGATCCAGTTCTGAAAAGACTCACTCCCTGTGTAACATCATCCCATCGTTAACACCCACCCTTTCAATGTACGCCCCTCCTGTATCTCCATCCATTTACTCATCTCCACCACATTCTCCAGCTCTTATGCCCTTACCTTTGTAAATGTCACCCTCCCCTACAACCCTTTCCCGTTTGACCAAACTGGAGATGGTTACTAATGCTTCCTTATCTGTGAAATTGTCTCCAACCAAAATTACTGCCCTTCTGGAAAATCTGTCAGACTCCACACCCTTCATATCTAAATAATCTACTGAAGTAAAACTTCCTATATCTATAAACATCTTCAGTCATGACTACCCTCCATATCTCTGTTTGGTCCTCCAGTCTATACAAGCCGCTTTATCTCTGACATCTGCTCCATTCACCGAAAATCCTCCCTGTCTGTGTAAACCGCACCATCCTACTAACACCCTTCTCCCTGTAAACTGCTCCATCCCTCCCAACCTCTCCATCTTCATGAACACATGTAGACTGTACAACTCTCCACATTTCTGTAACACCCTGTGGTTCTATGTGCTCCGTGTGAAACCACCTCCACTCCCCACAACCCTCCCAGACTGTGTTGTTTTCTCCAGATCAGGCCATTGCTGTCTCTGTTATCTCTGACAATCCTAGTAAACCTCCCTAATGTATCTATTCAGTCAGATCCCATCTTCTTCAGCCTCCTGAAACCTCTTCCTGCCATTGTAACCCTCCCCATTTAGAACACAGAACAGTACAGCACAGTACAGGTCCTTTCGCCCTCAATGTTGTGTCAATCTTTTATCCTACTATAAGACCAATCTAACCTGCAGACCATTGAAAGAACAAAGAAAATCACAGCACAGGAACAGGCTCTTCAGCCCGCTAAACCTCCGCTGATCCAGATTCTCTTTCTAAACCTGTCGCTTATTCCGTCGCCTATTTGGTGAGAATCTGTACCATTTTTCTCCCTACCCATTCATACATCTGTCTGGCTACACCTTAACTCACGTTATAATTCCTGCCTGCACCATCTCCGCTGGCAAAATGTTCCAGGCCCCATCACTCACTGCGTAAAGACCTTTCCACACATATCTGCCCTAAACCTTTCCTCTCTCACTGTGAACTCGTGACCCCTAACAATTGAGCCCCACACTCTGGGGGAAAAATGATTCTCGTTATCCATATTGTCTATACATCCCATGATTTTGCAGACCTCAATCAGGTCCCCAGTCAACCATCATCTTTCTAATGAAAATAATCCAAAACTATTCAATATCTCCTTATTGCTCGCGCCCTCTATACTAGGCAACATCCTGGTGAACCTCCTCTGCACCCTCTCCAAATCATGCACATCCTTTTGGTAATGTGGAGACCAGAACTGTACGTAATATTCTAAACCAAAGTCCTATACAACTGTAACATGACCTGCCAACTGCTGTACTCAATACCATGTACAATGAAGGAAAGCATGCTGTATGCTGCATTGGCCACTTTACTGACCTGCGTTACCACCTTCAAGGAACAATGGACCTGAATACCCAGATCTTAATTTTCCCCAGGACCTTCCCATTTACTGTATAATTCACTTTTGAATTGGATCTTCTGAAATGCATTACCTCGCATTTGTCCGGATTGAACTCCATCTGCCATTTCTCTGCCCGCCTCTCCAATCTATCTATATTCTGTTGTAATATCTGACATTCCCCTTCACTATCTGCTACTCCACCAATCTTAGTGTCATCTGCAAACTTGCTAATCAAGGAACTGATACCTTCCTCCAAGTCTACCAACATTCAGCTCCTCACCACACCAAACGTACTGGGGAAGGATCCTGACCCTAACAACTATGAGAGACTGACCGACCGTGTCCAAGCTCCCGGACTGTGATCTGAGACTCCTCTTGACTCCCTGTGCTAGTCACCGTGACTGACTGTGGACAATGATACCAAGCTTCCTGGGTTTGGTATCATTGACCACCAAGAAAATGCAGCAGGCTGGTGAGCCTGGTAGCTCTAGCTGAGAGGTAACACTGTTAAAGGCAGAGTGAGGTAAGGCAATAATTATGTGAGCATTCAAGTCAGCTCAAAGTGAATGCGTACAAACACGGGGTGAGCAGCCCAGAGGGACAGTCCATGAGCTGGGTGTGTGTCCCTGAGCACAGTGTTCCTGCAGCAGCATTGAGTGTGTATAAACACTCAGTGAGCACCCCAAGGGACAGGCCATGAGCTGGGTGTGTCCCTGAGCACAGTGTCCTTGCAGCAGCATTGAGTGTGTACAAACACGGAGTGCACAGCCCAGAGGGACAGTCCATGAGCTGGGTGTGTGTCCCTGAGCACAGTGTTCCTGCAGCAGCATTGAGCGTGTATAAACACTCAGTGAGCACCCCAAGGGACAGGCCATGAGCTGGGTGTGTCCCTGAGCACAGTGTCCTTGCAGCAGCATTGCAATGAGAGCTGTCGGTGCACCCTGAGCTGCAGCATTGAAGTATGGAAGTGTACTGTCAGTGGGCCGGAGGTTTAATGGGATGGCATGGTGATGCTGACATGTGTCAGATGCCAGCATTGGAGGATATGTAGTACAGGAGAAAGTGAGGTCTGCAGATGCTGGAGATCAGAGCTCAAAATGTGTTGCTGGAAAAGCGCAGCAGGTCAGGCAGCATCCAAGGAACAGGAAATTCGACGTTTCGGGCATAAACCCTTCATCAGGAATGAGGAAAGTGTGTCCAGCAGGCTAAGATAAAAGGTGGGAAGGAGGGACTTGGGGGAGGGGCAATGGAGATGTGATAGGACGTCAAGGTGAGGGTGATCGGCCGGAGTGGGGTGGGGGCTGAGAGGTCAGGAAGAAGATTGCAGGTTAGGAAGGCGGTGCTGAGTTCGAGGGATTCGACTGAGACAAGGTGGGGGGAGGGGAAATGAGGAAACTGGAGAAATCTGAGTTCATCCCTTGTGGTTGGAGGGTTCCCAGGCGGAAGCTGAGGCGCTCTTCCTCCAACCGTCATGTTGTTATGGTATGGCGATGGAGGAGTCCAAGGACCTGCATGTCCTTGGTGGAGTGGGAGGGGGAGTTAAAGTGTTGAGCCACGGGGTGGTTGGGTTGGTTGGTCCGGGTGTCCCAGAGGTGTTCTCTGAAACGTTCCACAAGTAGTATGTAGTACTACTGTGCAGTGCCCCCTGAGACGCTGGTGTCCAAGACAGAAGGCCACAGGAGCGAGGGTCATGATGGCGTCACCAGATACCAGCTCTAACATTCATGTCAAATTGTCCATATTCAGTTTCAGCACAGTGGGAGGGAGGACATGAACCTGAAAATTAATGAGGAGAGATCTGCATGAATGTGGCTGCTGATCATCAGAAGTTATTCAATCAGCAATTGGCCACTATCTTGCTGAAATTTTGTCTTGAAATGTACAGCACAGGAACAGGCCTTTCGGCCCACTAAGTTGCACTGATACTTGATGCCTTTAGAAGTTATAAAATGTTGTATATCATTATATTCCCTGCTAACTCATGCACATGTCAAGATACCATCATTGCTGTTGTATCTTCTTCTACAGCCTCCTCCATCAGTGCATTCTGGGCACTTTCACATTCTGTCTGGAACAGAGCAAAAAAAAAAGACTTGCTTCTCATATATCCTTTAAACTTTCCCCCATTTACCTAAAACTTTTGCCCCCCCCCCCCCCCCCCCCCCCCCCCAGCAATTATTATTTCTACTCTGGGGGAATAAAAAGACTGCAACTGTCTATTCTATCCATACCTCTCATAATTTTGTAAACCTGTAATAGGTTCCACTTATGTCTATTATCCTCCAAACCAGACAACATCCTAGTAAACGGTTTTCAAACCCTCTCCAATACCTCGACATCCTTTTGCTGATCTGGTAATCAGTCCTGCACACAATATTCTAAATGATGCCGAAATATAGTTCTATTCAGCAGCAACATGTAACAACGGTTCTCTGTGTTGCTATTTTCAGGGAACTATGGACCTGTATGCCCAGATCCCTTCAATGTTGAAGCTACTTAAAAGTCTTTCATTTATTGTTTATTTCTCTCCTGCAGCAGACTTTCTCAAAGGTATCAACTCGCAATTGCCCATTTAAATTACATCTGCTTTTTCTCCATCCAAGTCTCCAGCCCACGTATATCCTGCTGCTTCATCTGCCAATCATCCTGACAACCTGCAACTCCCCCAATCTATTCACGCATATCCAGACTGAAGAAAAACACGCTTCCACCACGACTGACTGCTATGACCAAGCAGTTCTCTGTCTATGTTACTGACTGACCACTAATCCTACTTCACATCCCCTTCTGTATGAGCCTGCTGTAAGGAACCAAATCAAAGGCCTTGCAGAGGTCCAGATGGCCAAACTCCAGCTCCATGCCCTCATCAATCACTCTTGCCACTTTCTCAAAATATTCAATCGTGTTTATGAGACACAGTTTTCCCCACACAAAACCATGTTGCCCATCGTGAATAAGTCCATATTTTTCTAAATGTGAGTCAGTCCTATCATTTAAAATCTCCAATATTTTCCCTACCACTGACGTAAGGCTCACCAAACTAAAATTTCTGTAATTATCAGTGTTGCCCTTCTTCTACCAAGGAACAACAGTGGTCATTTTCCAGTTCTCTGGAACCTCTGCTGTCACTGAAGCGCAAACCAAGTGTGTGCACATGGTCTCAGTAATTTACTCCCTCGATCCCCTCAGTATTCTGGGATTAATCCCATCATATCCTGGAGACTTGTCGACCTTAATATTTTTCAAAACACCCAACACGACCTCCATTTTTAACGTCAAAATGACGCTGGATGTCAGCATATCCATCTTTTGACTCACCATCCACTATGTGGGTGGCACGGTGGCACAGTGGTTAACACTGCTGCCTCACAGCGCCTGTAGAGCCGGGATCAATTCCCGACTCAGGCGACTGACTGTGTGGAGTTTGCACGTTCTCCCCGTGTCTGCGTGGGTTTCCTCCGGGTGCTCCGGTTTCCTCCCACAGTCCAAAGATGTGCGGGTCAGGTGAATTGGCCATGCTAAATTGCCCGTAGTGTTAGGTAAGGGGTAAATGCAGGGGTATGGGTGGGTGGCGGGTCGGTGTAGACTTGTTGGGCCGAAGGGCCTGTTTCCACACTGTAAGTCTAATCTAAAAAAAAAATGTCTTCCTCCTTTGTGAATACCAATACAAAGTATTTATTAAGGACTTCACCCCCTTCCTCCAGCTTCGCATATTAATTCCCTCCTTTGTCCTGCTCAGACGTACTCGTTAATTGGCTACTCTGTTCCTCCTGATAAACTGCTTTGGCAATTTCCTTAATCCTGTTTTATAATGACATTTTCTCGTGCGTTTTCGTCCTCCCAACTCTTTTTCTTTACGTTTTTCCTGTCTTTTATCATGTTTTACGAGGCTTCTGAGTGTCTCCAGTTCCCAAACTCTTACATGTGCTTGCTTTTTCTTGTTGAATGAACTGACAATTTCTCTTTTCATTAAACTTTCCCAAATCTTGCTATCCTTACCACCCTGTCCCCATGACCAGATCTCACATCCCTGAATATAGTAACATCGAGAAGGGTCTGATGGGTTTCTCAGACAATTCTCCCAGATTTATCACAATAGCCCCCATTGTTGTGGTCCTTTAAGCTTCAATTGAAACTCAGAACCATATACGAACCTTCAACAGTTTCTATTGCTTGCCTTTTATATTCCTTATTTTACTTTTCCTTCTCTGGTCTGAAAAGAAATCTGCTAAAGATGAATTGATATTTCTTGACGGCATCATCTCACAAACACTGTTTGCTTTCTAATTTAGTTTTGGATCTCACCCCTCCACATTCCACACTCCTCTCGGCATTCTGTAGTATTACGTTCCCGTTGTGTGATGGAAGGTTTCCTGTTCTGTTTTTGAATTCCTAGATTTCAAGGGATCTCTGGATTTAGCAGCCTGGCCCTTTTCACTTAATGAGAACACATTTTTTTGAACCACTTAAATCTCTTCTCAGACTACGGCCACTGCTCTGATTCTGATTTATCTTCTTGTTACTTGTTTCTGTTTACTTGAAAAAATAAAGTTAGACAGTGTCTTCTTAGTCCAGCTTTGTCCTTTACAATACTTATGTTAAAATCAAATGAATTATGATCACTATTCCCTAAATATTGTCCTTTTCTTTCCATCTGGCAGTGGTAATGACTGCGTATGGTGCTACCTGATGAAATCGTATGGTACTCATCCTGTTGCTGAGTGTCGGTGGTAGAGGGAGGGAGTCGTTGTGATTGGGAACAATTTATTTCGGCGGCTCAGTGTTTAATTTTGTCAAAATGTCTGAGTACTTATGGAGTTGCACTCATCAAACAAGTGGAGATTATTTGATTACATTCCTGACTTGAACCTTGGAGATTTTGGTCAGGCTTTGGCAAGGCAAAAGAAAAGTTACTTGCTGCAGGATTCCTAACTTCTGATCTGATGTTCTCACCGTAGCAGGGAAATGGTCTTGGATTAACCTTGAAATGTTAATGCCAATGGATTCAACAATGGTACTGCCTTTGAATGTTGAGTGGCGATGATGAGTTGGTTTATGATGGTCATTTCTGATATTTGTGTGGCACAGATGTTACTTGCCACTTGTCAACCCCAAGCCTGGCTGCTGTCCAGCTCTCGCTGCATTTGGACTGATTTTTGTGATCTGAAGAGTTGGGAATTGTGAACTCATGAGCCACATCTGATCGTATGAAGGTGTGAGCTTGCAGATAGCTGGTTTTTCAAAGTCCCTGCTGCCTTTGTTTTTCTAAATGGCAGTGAGTTTAGAAGGTACTGTCCAATAAGCCTTGGAGCAGTGAGTCTTGTAGATGGAATACATAACTATTGCTGCGCATCAGTGGGAGATGGATGGATGGCCGTGGAAGTGATAGTTATTAAATGGGCTGGAATTTGACCTTGGATTACATTGCAATAATAACCATCACAGGTTTTGGGGAGTTAGTAGGTGAATTCCCAACCTCTGACCTCCTCTTATAGGCACTGTTATTAATATGGTTAGTTCAGGGCAACTCCTGGTCAATTATAGCACCCAGGATGCTGATAGGCACTGTGTTGGGGACTCAGTGATGGGAATGCTATTGAAAATCAAAGCGTGATGGTTTGATTCGTTCGTGATATATTTGCTTAGTGTTTGAGTGTCGTGAGCATTACTTGCTGTTTGTCAGACAAAACCCGGATGTTTTGCCAGGTCTTGTTGCATTTCAGCATGGCCTGTTTCAGGAATGGTATAATCAGTGACCATTCCCCCATCTGACCTTACGATGGAGAGAGAGTCATTGCAGCAGCTGGAAATGGTTGAGCCTCGGACACTCTCTTTCCTGAGGAATGACTACAGAGCTTTCCTGGAGTTCCACTTACTCACACTGACAACAGGCATTTTTGTTGCTGGGGGTAATTACTCGCACTGACAACAGGCATTATTGTTGCTGGGGATAATTACTCAAACTGAGAACAAGCATTATTGTTGCTGGGAATAATTCCCACCAGGAGAGTACTTGTCCCAGATTCTGATTAACAATAGTTTTACTCGGGCTCATATTGTCACACGCTGTTAAATGTTGTCTCGATGTTAAGAGTAATTACTCTCACTGCCCCTTTGGAGTTCCACTCTTTTAAACTGAGCTTGCAGTGGGTTCATGATCTGAGGTTGCCTGAAGGGTCACTAACTGAATGACACTGAGCAGATTATTGCTGATTGATCCCATTATTGCTGACGCTTTCCATCACATTTCCACGGTAGACCATACACCGATGGGTCAGTGACTGGCTGCAATGCAAGGGCCCTGCTTTTTGATCACATGACACACTCGGGCAGTTTATCACATTGTTTGTAGGTGTCAGTGTTATTGCTGGAATGGAACAACTTGGCTAGAGAAGTGTCAGTCTTTGGAGTTAAATCACAGTTAACTGTGTCCCAGCCATTTCTTGACATTGTGTGGAGTGAATCGAATTGTCTGAAGATTGGGGTCAGTGATGCTGGGGCCTACTGAAGGAGGGTGAAATGGATCATCTGCTCAGCCCATCTGGTGAAAGTTGTTACAAAAGCAGCAGTTTTATTTTATTCCTATGTGCTGAGCTCCCCAATAATTGGGGATTTCATTGTTGGAGAGCAGCAGTCTCCTACTCCAGTGGTCTCTTTCATTGTCCACTATCTTTTATAACTACATGTGATAGGACTGCAGGGATAGATCTGAACCATTGATAGTGGGATCACTGAGTTCTGTCCAACACTTGCAGCTAAAGGCAGTAAGAGTTTCTCCAGGTTTTCCTTCATCTCGAGGTCTGGCTGGTGCTGCTCCCAGCATGTTCTTCTGCACTCATCACTGACCCAGTTACTGAAGAGTGGGAGATCTTTTGGGCCAAATGGTTAATGCAGAGTGGGAGGTATGTTGGCCGTGATGGTGACTCTACGTTGGGAGGTATGTCGGTCCAGGACGTTTCTGCTGCCGTTGGGCCATTGTACTCTGCAAAATGCAAAGTTAGCCCTTGCACCCTATAAGGGCTGTGCAGTGAATATTGTTACCGATATTTGAAATGGAGAGGTGTATCTGCAGAGGCAGATCAGTGATGACGTGAACAATTATATGTTTCCCTTTTATTGGTTACCCATAACCTGCCGCAGAGTAGTCTAGCCGCCACAGGAAGAATGCGTAAACTCCACATAGAAAGTTACCCAAGGCTGGAATCGAATGTGGATCCCTGGTGCTGTAAGACAGCAGTGCTAACCACTGAGCCACCATGCAGCCCTATACTGACTATATGCCAAGGAGCTGCCCTCTTCTGCCTGGCTGTGCCCTTTCAGTGGGACAGAACCTACCAGAGAGGATGGTGATGTTGCCTGGGACATAATCCTGTTCACATAATCTTGCTTCTCAGACAATATCCGATTGCTACTTGATTAGTCTGTGGGAAATACATAAAAGGTCAATTTTACGTTTTGTATAGTGAAGAGTTAATATCACTTTATTTCTTAAAGTAAACCAAACGTCTTTGTTTTTCAGTTGAAAACAATTGAAGTGAACAATAATTGAAATGCCTGAGCGCACACCTAACTGTTACAGTTCAGTGACTGTAGTAAACAGCCAATTTATGTTCAGATCAGTGAACACAACATCTTGCAGGGAGCAAGACTGTTGAAAATGACTTTGAGAAAAAGCCTGAATTAAGGCACAGTGTTACTGGCCCTCACCACGACTTCCAAAATACTGGCCATCTCCAAAATCTATCCAGTGAGCTTCCAACTGGAGCTGGGCAGTTACTCACACAATCCCTCACAATAGACTGGTTAGATGTGTGTGGGGCAGACTGGTCAATGGACTAGCACATGGCGCTTGTCCAGACGCAGTTCAACATTTGTAACAATGATCTGTAAACAATCATGTCTTGCAAGTATATCCCATCTGCGTGCTTCTAGTCTCTGTAATTCTGCACCTTGCACTCGATCCTGAATGAAAGTGTTGTAAAGGTAATGGCATCTTACGTCGAATCCCTCATAAACCATATCCAGTGTATTTTAGCCCACGATGTCAGTTTCCAAACAAAATAGTACAGCTCCATTGATGGATAGGATGATCCCAGGCCAATGTCGTTGTGTGTGAATTGAGCTGGAAAACTCTGTGTAAATGTTTACAGATTGTTCTAAACATTAATAGCAAAGTCTCTTTACTGGAGGTCCGACATCTTTTCATGATAGCAACTTTTGGATTGTCCAATATGCACAAAATCCAGCCATTTATTCCGTTCACTTTTACAACAATATGATGAAAACAGTGCACAACTCACAGTAAGGAGAATTGAAATGATTAATCTCATTCTCAAACCCAAGACCAGATTATTATTTAGTACAAGAACTTTGCAAATATGCAATTATTTTCCTTTATATTAATGTTGTGAACCAATAGTGGACTCTTCTGCTCCTCAGATGCTGCCTGAACAGCTGTGTTTTTTTCGGAAGTACTTTTTTTTTACTTTGATCTTCAGAATCTGCAGTCCTCACTTTCTCCCTGGTAATATTCACTCATAATCATTTTTGTGGTAACAAATTCACTGTGTGTTTAAACATGTTAGTCAGATATGAATACATTTTGAGTTGTTTATGTCTATCTCAGAGCTCAGATTATTTTGTGTGTGAATGTCAATGTCTTTGTGATGCTCAGTATGTAGGCCGTGCCTCTGATAGAATGACAGATTAACCCTTCAGCTGTTCACAAAAAGCAAGTTACGGACTGAACCCCACCAGCCTGAGCTCACAAAACCTACAGCATAGTGTCCAGAATTGGGCATGTTTGGACAATATTTTTCATTTTAATTTATTCTAAAGAATATAATTGGGCCAGTATTTATTGTCTGTCCTTTGTTGCCCTTGAGATGGTGGTGGTGAGCTGCTGCACTGAACCACTGCAGACTTCCAACACCATTCGGGAGGGACCTTGAAACAGTAACACTGAAGGAACAACAATATACTTCCCAATAAGGATGGTGGGTGGCTTGGAACAGAATGCAAAAATCGTGGGGGTCCCACGTATCTGCTTCCCTTGTCCCTCTTGATGGTCTGACGTCAGTGGTACGTTGTAAGGAGCATTGGTAAATTTCTGCAGAGCACCGTGTAGATGGCGGGAATTGCTGCTACTGAGTGTCAATAGATGGAGAGGTGTAGCTGCACTCACCCAGGGAAATGGGGGCTATTCATCACACTCATATTCAACATGCATCTTATCGATGGGGGACAGGCTTTCAGAGATCATGAAGTGAGTTATTTCTGCAGGATTCATAGCACCTGACACATTCCTGTGGCCAATTAATTTACGTACGTCAAAGTGTGGGGCTGGTAAAGAAAAACAGGTCAGGCCACATCTGAGGTAGAGGAGAGTCGATGTTTTAGCATAAGCCCTTCACAGAAGGATATGTCTTAGGAAGAAAGGTTGAGGGAGTGAGGGTTTTTCTTACTGGAGCGAAGAAAGACGAGAAGTGACTTGATAGAGGTGTACAAGATATTGAGAGACATAGATAGAGTGGATAGCCAGAGCCTTTTCCCATGGCAGAAATGGCAATCACCAAAGGATATAAATTCAAGGTGACTGGAGGAAGGTTGAGAGGAGATGTCAGAGGTAGTTTCTTTATTCAGAGAATATTCAGGAATGCACCGCTAGCAGTGGTTGTAGAGTCAGGTACATTAGGGATTGTTAAGAAGACTCTTGGATCGGCACATGGAAGTTATTACATTGAAGGTTATGTAGGTTAGTCTGATCTTAGAATAGAATAAAAAGGCCAGCAGAACATGGAGGGCTGAAGGGCTCTAATGTGCTGTACTGTTTTATTTGCTAACTTTCACTCAGTTTGTAGATTCTCATCAGTTGGCGAATGTTTGAGGGAGTGAGGTGTGCGAGGGAGTGAGGTGTGTGAAGTCAGGAAGCTGGGGAGGGGCGTTAGACCAAAACTTCCAGTTATGGTGTGCATTGTTATATTCACCTGAGTGTCAGCACAATATGTGTGGTTACCTAGACGAGAAAATAGCCACTGAGTTCAGTTATTAAAGTGATTCTTGGCTTGCTGTTTGTCTCCTGGGTTTCTTCAAATACATTCTGCTGGGTGCCCTATGAATTAGTATCTGACCATTCACAGACATGTACAATTTTATTTTGATACTGGTGAATGTGAAGGTTAATTTACTGGATTTAGTTTCAGGGTGTTCACTGTGAGACACAAGATGCTGCAGAAGACTGTCAATTGGGAACGTATTCACCCAGTGTCTGGTCCAGAGGGCAGATGTTATGGAGTCTGGGGGGTAAGCCAGAGATCATCACCATAAGTAACTTGGGAGATGCCATTCTGGCATTCCATGTCCATACATCTGCTCGCTGGGCCAGGCTATGACTGGGAATGAATTTGTAACATCTGGTTCCTGGTCAATAATTGGTACCTACACTGAGAGCATTGATAGGCTATTGGCTAGCTTGCTCCTGTCCAAATTGCGTTCCGAATGGATCACTGTGAGGGAATGTTTGAATGACTTCCCTGACCCAGGTTGGAAACTCTCTGGTCAGATTCAGGAGCAGGTCAGTGTCTCACTCAGTGCTACAGGCAGCTGTACTGTCCGATAGCACTGTCCCCGAATTCAGACATTTTGGAATCCACTTTTAATCTCGGTCATGATGTAAAATGATGTGTTTACTGACCTGAGCAATAATCACGAGTTTGCCATGTTTCTGAATTGGGTAATAATAAGGTATGAGCTGAAAATTATTCAACTGAACAATAACGCACAATCTCTGAAAATAATTACATTGATTCTACATTGATAGAATTAAATTTTAAAAGCAAACAACCTTTTATGATTCAAAAATAAAAATGCACGTTTTGTTTAGTATCGAAAAAGAACAAGTTGTCTGATTATTTTGCCGATCACAATTACACATTAAATATCAGTATTAAATACATACATTGTCGCTCTATCATTTGCAAAGTGTTTGACCTCTGACTGATTGTATATTCAGAGTGAGCAAATGATTGAATAATCAAATCTTCTTATCATTCTTACACATTGAAATATAATCAATCGATTTCATTTCTCACTGAAATGTGTGAGCTTCAGCTATTTGCCAACAATTCTATTAGTTTTAAAATAACAATGGAAAAGGATAGATCAGGACTTCAAGTTGAAGTTCTAAATTGGAGAAAGGGCAATTTTGACATTATTAGGCAAGAACTTTCAAAAGCTGATGGCGGCAGATGTTCGCGGGGAAAGGGAATGGCTGGAAAATGGAAAGCGTACAGAAAGGAGATAACGAGAGTCCAGAGACAATATATTCTTGTTAGGGTGAAAGGAAAGGCTGGTAGTTATAGAGAGTGCTGAATTACTAAAGAAATTGAGGGTCTAGTTAAGATAAAGAAGGAAGCATATGCCAGGTACGGGCAGGATAGATCGAGTGAATCCTTAGAAGAGTATAAAGGAAGTTGGAGAATACTAAACAGGGAAATTAGGAAGGCAAAAAGGCGACATGAGATAGCTTTGGCAAATAGAGTTATGGTGAAGCAAAAGGATTTTACCAATACATTGAGGACAATAGGATAAATAGAGAGAGAATAGAGCCCTCAAAGATCAGCAAGGTGCCTTTGTGTGGAGCCGCAGGAGATGGGGTAGATACTAAATGAGTATTTTGTATCAATGTTTACTCAGGAGAAAGACATGGGAGATGTCGATATATAGCGAAATAGTTGGTAACATCTTGAAAAATGTCCTTATTACGGAGGGAGAAGTGCTGATGTCTTGAAACGCATAAAAGTGGATAAATCCCCAGGACCTGATCGATCAGGTTTACCATACAATTCTGTGGGAAGCTAGGGAAGTGATTGCTAGGCCTCTTACTGAGATACTTGTACTATTGATAGTCACAGGTGAGGTGCCAGAAGACTGGAGGTTTGGAAAAGTGGTTGCCACTGTTTAAGAAAGGTGGTAAGAACAAGCCAGGGACTATAGACCAGTGAGCCTGACGTCAGTGGTGTGCACGTTGTTGGAGTGAATCCTGAGAGACAGGATGTATATATATTTGGAAAGGCAAGGACTGATTAGGGAGAAATGGCTTTGTGCATGGGAAATCATGTCTCACAAACCTGATTGAGTTTTTTTGCAGAAGTAATAAAGCGGACTGATGAGGGCAGAGCAGTGGATGTGATCTATATGGACTTCAGTAAGGCATTCGATAAGGTTCTCCATAGCAAGGTTAGATCTCATGGAATACAGTGAGAACTAGCCATTTGGATACTGAACTGGCTAAAAGTAGAAGACGTTGGGGGGGGGGGGAGGGTGGTGGAGTGTTGTTTTTCAGATTGGTGGCATGTGGACTGTCACAAGGATCGATGGTGGGACCACTACTTTTAGTCACTAATATAAATGTTTTGCATGTGAGTATAAGAGGTATAGTTAGTAAATTTGTTGATGACACCCAAAATGGAGGTGGAGCGGACAGCGAAGAAGGTTACCTCAGATTACAACGGGATTTTAATCATGTGGGCCAATGGGCTGAGGAATGGTAGATCGAGTTTAATTTAGGTAAATGCGAGATGTTGCATTTTGGGAAAGCAAATCTAGCAGGAGTTATACTCTTAATATTGTGAGATCCAAGGGAGTGGTACTGAACAAAGAGAACTTGGAGTGCAGGTTCATTGTTCCTTGAAAGTAGAGTCACAGATAGATAAGACAGCGAAGAAGGCATTTGATATGGTTTCCTTAATTGATCATAGCATTGAGTACAGTGGTTGGAAGATCATGTTGCGGCTGTACAAGAAGTTGGTTAGGCCACTTTTGGAATATTGTGTGCAGTTCTGGTCTACTTCCTATCAGTAGAATGTTGTGAAACTTGGAGGGGTTCTGAAAAGATTTACAAAGGTGTTGCCAAGGTTGGAGGGTTTGAGCTATAGGTGGAGGGTGAATAGGCTAGGGATATTTTCCCTGGAATGTCGGCTGCTGAGGGGGTGACCTAACAGAGGTTTATAAAATCATGAGGGGAATGAATGGGGAAATAGACAAGGTATTTTACCTGGTGCGGGGGAGTCCAGAACGAGAGGGCATAGGTTTAGGTTGGGAAGGAAAAATATAAAAGTGATGTAAGGGGCAACTTTTTCACACACAGGGTGGTACGTGTATGAAATGAACTGCAAGAGGAAGTGGTGAAGGTTGGTACAACTGTAACATTTCGATGGCGTCTGGATGGGTATATGAATAGAAAGTGTTTAGAGGGATATGGGCTGAGTGCTGGCAGGTGGGACTAGATTGGGTTGGGATATCTGGTCGGCATGGACAAGTTGGACAGAAGGATCTGTTTCCATGCTGTAAATCTCTATGACTCTGTGACTCTAATTTAGCAATGACAATAATTTGACATGCACTGTCAAATAAAAAAATGTTTTATATTATAAAATTGTCGCATACAATTAGTTGAAAACTTGCAATATTTAGAATGAATGATAAAGAACAAAGAACATTCCAACACAGGAACAGACCCTTCGGCCCTCCAAGCCTGCGCTGATCCAGATCCCCTATTTTCTAAACCTACCAACTATTTTCTAAGGATCTGTATCCCTCTGCTCCCTGCCCGTTCATGTATCTGGCAGATACATATTCGATGACACTATCGTTCCTGCCCCTACCACTTCCGCTGGAAACACGTTCCAGGCTGCCACCACCCTATGTGTAAAGAACCTTCCACATATATCCCTCAGGCCCTAAATGTTTCCCCTCTCACATTAGAACTCAATTACTAGGGGTCATGAGTTCACATTCTGGCGGGAAAGTTTGGTATCCGCCCTGTCTCTCTCTCTCTTTATTTTGTCGATCTCAATCAGGTCCTCCTCAACCTTTGTCTTTACAATTAAAATAATCCTAGTCTACCCAACCTCTTTCCATAACCAGCACCATGCATCCCAGGCAACATCCTGGTGAACCTACTCTGCGCTTTGTTCGAAGCATCCACATCTTTTTGGTAATGTGGTGACCAGAACTATATACAGTACTCCGAATGCGGCCAAACCAAAATCCTATGCAACTGTAACATGACCTGCCAGCGCTTGTACTCAATACCTGATCCAATGAAGGAAAGAATGCCATATGCCACCTTGACTACTTTACTCACCTGTGTTGGCATCTTCAGGAAACAATGGACCCGATCACCCAGATCTCTCTGTACGTCAATTTTCCCCAGGACTTTTCTGTTTACTGTATAGTTCACGCTTGAACTGGATCTTTCAAAATGCATGACCTCGCAGTTGCACAGATTGAACTCTATTGCCATTTCTGTGCCCATCTCCCCAATCTATCTATATTCTGTTGTATTCTCTGACAGTCCCCTTCACTATCTGCTACGCTATCAATCTTGGTGTCATTTGCAAACTTACTAATCAGGCAACCGATACCTTATTCCAAATCATTGATATATATCGCAAACAACAGTGGTCCCAGCACAGATCACTGTTGCATACCACTGGTCATAGGTCACTATTTTGAGAAATCCCCTTAAGCTACTACTCTCTGTCTCATGTTGCCCAGCCAGTTCTCTATCTATCTAGATAGAACACCCTGAAAACCATGCGACTTCACCTACTCCATCAGCCCACTATGGGGAACCTAACAAAATACCCTACTCAAGTCCCTCAGTATCTTCTCCAGCAGTTTCCCTGCCACTGATGTCAGGCTCGCTGGTCTATAATTACCTGGATTAACCCCGCTACCCTTCTTAAACAAAGGGACAACATTAGCAATTCTCCAGTCCTCCGGGACCTCACCAATGTTCAAGGATCCTGCAAAGATATGAGTTAAAGCCCCACTTATTTCCTCTCTCAATTCCCTTAGTAACATGTGGTAGAGCCCATCCAGACCTGGGGGCTTGTCTACATTGATACCTTTTAGAATATCCAAAACCTCCTCCCTCTTTATGTCGACTTGACCCAGAGTACTCAAAGATCTATCCTTAACCTGAACATCCATCATGTCCCTCTCCTCGGTGAATACAGATGCAAAGAACTCGTTAAGAGTCTCACCAATTTTCTCTGACGCCATGCATAACATTCTTCCTTTGTCCTTGTGTGTGCCAAAGAGCTCTCTAGTTACCCTCTTGCTCCTTATAGGTGAAAACAAAGTTTTTAGTATTTTCCTCCACCCTGTTTGCTAAAGATATCTCATGACCATTTTTGGCCCTCTTAAATCGTCGATATTTACTGTGTTATGTGGTTAGAGAAAAAATATCACTTGTTTGTGTGAGTGGGAGCTCAGACCTTTACTAAGTGTTTTGTGCCGTCTTTGAAAGCCGTCACAGTGCAAATAAAAGCAAGAGAAGAAACCTCCTGGGAAGAGTAATTTTCAGCCACTGTCCCCCCAAAGTACTTCTGAGGTAGAAAGGAGTGAGGGTTTGTAACAAGGGCACAACAGTAACTATGGGTGGTTTGAACATGCAAATTGACTCTTAATCGTCTCGACAACGATGTCTTCGAATAAAGATTCATGGAGTGCATGAGAGACTATTTCTTCAAGCAGAATGTCATGGCACCAACGAGAATGGGCTAATTTAGATTTGATACTACGTAACAAGGAAGGATTGGTGGATGTGCTTTGCCTTGGACAGAGTAACCACAACTTGCTGGAGTTTCACATTCAGATTGAAAGAGTGAAGACTGAGTCATACATGAGAGTCGTAGGGTTAGGCAGTAATAATTAGACTGGCCTTAGGAAGAATTTGGTCTGAGTGGACTGGTGGAAGAAAACAACAGTCAAAGGCAGGACAGCTGAACAAATTTGGGAAATAATTAAGAAGATACTAAAGACCGAAGAGGAATTGCATAACGGGGAAAAATCATTCATATCTTGAAAAAGGAAGTCAAAGATAACATGAAGGCAAATCATAGGGCATATCATAATGCACAAGTTAGTCACACTGTGGAGGATTGGGCAAGTCAGTGGCCTCGTGGTGTTATCACTGAATTCTTATGTGATAAACTCAGATAATATTCTGGTGATCTGGGTTCAAATCCTGCCACAGCAAATGGCGGAGCGTGACTTCAAATCTGGAAGTAAGGGGCGGATGGTGGTTATGAATCGATTGCAAAAAAAAACTCACCTGCTCACTGATGTCCTTTAGGGAAGGAAACTGCCATTCTACCATAGATTTGCCACTCTCAGACTGAAGGCATTTCTCCTCATCTCCATTCTAAAAGATCTTCTCTTGACTCTCAGGCTATGTCCTTGAATCCTTTCTCTATCCCCCTTCATCCTTATAAACTCCAGCGAGTATAGACCCAGAGACCTCATATGTTAAGCTTTTCAATTCTGGGACCATTCTTATGAATCTCCTCTAAACACGCTCCAGGGACGGTACAACCTTCCTTAGTTATGGGCACGAAACGGTACACAATACTCCAATGTGGTCTGACCAGAATCTTATCGAGCCTCAGAAATCCAACCCTGCTTTAATATACAAATCCTCTCAAAATAAATGCCATCACTGTATTTGCCTTTCTGATCGGGCGGGCCACCTGAAAGAATAATCTTATGTTGGGCAATAATAAATTAACCATGGAGTTACAAAAATGAACAATGATTAATGCATACTGGGAAATGGATCCCAGCCTTGACTAAAGTCTCTGTGGTAATCCGCATGCTGCCAAATCTAGACAGGCTGCACTTCCACACCGATGGTTTGCAAACAAACCTGACAGCTCCAGACCCTGTAATAATGTTGCCCTTCAGCCAACCCATGGTTGAGTCTGATTGATCAGGGTAAATGAACCTAATCATTCCAATGACACATCTTCCTTGCCTTCCTAAAAGGGCGTGAAGACTTCGAAGGATAAAATCACCACAAAACCCCACACAGTGTGGTAACTCGAGAATAACCACGGAAACACCTCCAAGATCATCAGAAGAACAAGAAGACATCACCAAGTCGAGCCCGGTCAACTTCTAGTGGGGTGGTTTGTGATCATCCAAAGTTAAGTTAATGCATAAGATAATTTGCAGCGGTTATCATTGCGTTATAATACATTTTATTGTTATAATATTAATTGTGTTCAATAAAAAAATATTGTGTGAATGAGTTAACTCAGTTCTTCTGCTGAATATAAGATTTCAAAAACACTGTGCGCCAGATACAACACCTGCTGACTCAACCTGCAAGTTTATCTCGAGACAATCCTGGACTGGAACTCGCAATTCTCTTTGCACTTCAGACTTCTGATTTTTCTCTTCACTTACAAAGTAGTCCATGCCTGCCTTGTTCCTACTAATGTGCATCACTTGCACTTTCCCAAGTTGTACTCCATCTGCCACCTCTTTGCCCACTCTCTTAATAGTTATTCAGTTTCTCATCTATTATTTGTTCCACACGACTATCTCTCCCGCGTCATTTTCCAGTGCACCAATATCCACTTCTGCTTCTCTTTTGCCCTTTATAAAGAAACTCTTACAGTTGTGCTTTATATCGCTGGATAGCTTAGCCTCATATTTAATCTTGTCCATCCTTATTTCTTATTTTGTTGCCATCTGTTCTTTGAAAGCTTCCAAATCTTCTGGTTTCCCACTGCCTTTTGCTATGTTATCTGCTTTCTATTTTTCTTTTACACTAGCCATGACCGTCCCAGTCATCCATGGTTGCCTCATCCTTGCTGTACAGTGCATCTTTTACCTCGGGTTAAATATCTGCTGTGACTCCTAAATTGCTCCGAGAAACTCCCGCCATTATTGTTCCACTGTCTTTCCTGCTCGGCTCCTCTCCCAGTCAATTCTACCCAGTTCCTCCCCTGTGCCTTTGAAGGTGCCTTTATTCAGCTGTAATATTAACTCCGATTCTACTTTCTCCCTCTCAAATTGAAGAGTACGTTCAATTATATTATGATCATTTCCTCCGAAGGTTCCTTCACCTTAAGCTTCCTTGTCAAGTCTGCCTCATTGCACAGCTCTAAATCCAGTATTGCCCGTTCCCTCGTTACCATCACCATAAGCTGCTCCAAAAAGCCATCTCGTAGACATTCCACAAATTCCTTTCCTTGCAAACCACTACCGCTGATTTTCCCAGTCTACCTGCCAATTGAAATCCCTCCAGTCACTGTCACTTTGCCTTTCCTACATATCGTTTCTATCTCCTCGTCTATCATGCGCCCCAGCTTCTGATTACGATTTGTAGACCTGTATTTAACTCCAACTACGGTTTATCACCTTTACGGTTCCTCAATTCTATCCACACACATTCCACACCATCTGACTCTATTTTAAGTAATGGAACTGAGTTATGCAACTGCAAAACACTTTAGCATTGCCTCACATTTATTGTTTAGACATGGAATAATAATATTTCATTGTCAATTACATTGCAATATGACCACAGTGTATTTCTTTGGCCAAATATTCTGCCTGTAGTACGGAAGAATACAAATTTGAAACTGTTCGAGAAGGAAGATATGAAGAGGACATGAGTCTGTAAGGAGATTAAGGTGGGTCAAGTGAACAGCCAAATATTGGTGTATGGAATATAGTAGGAAAATGTGTCTGTGCTAAAAGATATTGGCTGGTTGAATGGAAATGTGTATTATTTCAATGGAGAGATTGGCTTTAGGCACAGAGGAACCGGGCACCTGGATTACAAAGCAAAATCTTTATGTATACATCAAATTCTTAAGGAGGTAAGATAAGTGTTGCAACTTCCTGAAACAGAATACATTTAAAAGTAGGGACAATTTTCTACAGATTTGCAATATAGTGGTATAAATACATCGAGAGAGCGATGGCCACAATGATATGAAATGCAAACCAGAGAAGATTCACTCAGTTGACTCCTGAGAGGAGTGTTTATTTTCTCCTGAAATCTTGAAATGACTGGCTCTTGATCTGCTGGGATTTAGGCGAACAACATGTGATCTTGTTTAACCTCAGAATATTCCAAGACGTCTTTTCAAGTTGAATTCTAAAACAATATTTCAGCTTGTGTGAGAGATTACAATGGCCTATAAAACTGAAAAATGTCTCTGTTAAGAAGATGGTGATTTGGTGTCATCCTCTCAGAGTGTTGTGTCTTTGTACAATTCTCTTCCCAGAGAGCGATGGAGGATAAGGCATTGAATATTCCTAAGGCAGAAACGGGCAGATTCTTGACTAAGAGTGATGCACTAACATTGCAAAGGCAAATGAGGAATGTGTGATTGAGGTCACAATCAGATCATCCATGATCTTATCGCATGATGGAGCTGTTTTTATTCCTTACTCTTAATGCTAGTTTCTACATTTTTATTGTCTTTAGATACTGAAAATTTATGACACGATTTTCCTGAACATGAAGACTTTTCCTTTTAGTTAATTGGGCACAGTTTTCCATGTGTGACTTTCAAACGGCACTCAAAAGCGCTCAGGAAAGATTCATGATGTTGTAGAGAGGTCAGGAGCATAGGAAAAAGGGAAGGCCTCGCTTGAAACTGCTTTAGAAATCAGATTAGGTCGAATGGATAACTTTTATACAGCAGATTACTTTCAGTTGTTCTTGTGAGGTGCGTTTCATTACCAAGGCCAGCATTCTGTTGCCTGTGTTTAATTTCTATTCAGAATATGGTGATAGAACCCAGCGGTTCTTGTGGTGCAGGAATACTAACAGGAATGTTACAAAGAGAGAAACAGGGTTCTTAAAACATTAATAGCGAAGGGAGAATGATATAGCTTCAAATCCTGTGTGCCCTTGGAGATTGTATTCCTCACTATTTGATGCTCACAAGCGACGGAAATAATGAGACTTCATTCTCTGTTTCCAACAATTAAAGTGGTAGACTCATACAGCATACAAACAGGCCCTTCAGCCCAATACATCTCTGCCAGCCAGAAATCACCAAACTACATTATTCCCAGTTACCTGTAGATCTATAGCCTACTATTTCCTGGCATTTTGTGTTTAAATGCTGCATTACCTTGTATCTATGACCTGAGATTTTGGTCTTTCAATTTCTGCACGAAATGGTTTCACAGAAATAGATCAACTTCAACGACAGCGACAAACACAGCGGATCAATAAGATGTCCTCATTGTTTAATAATTATCAAAAATCGATTTGTCTTTTTACTTCGTTTGGGATTTTAATGGATCTACACCAGCATTAATTGCCCTTGAGACTATCCAGTCCAGTTGGTGTTGGTCCATCCAAGTGGCTGTTGAGAGGTAGTGCCAGCTTTGCATCTTATGTGCAGGTTTAGCGGGGAGTAAATGTTACTGGTGGTGGAAGGACTGTTACACAAGCCACCATATTGTGATGAATAGTTCGCAGGAAAACAACCTCTTTGTCAAAGCGAATATATGAGAAGGACTTTATTATTCTTCAGAGAAATAACAACCTTACACGAGAAGTCTATATAATAATGAAGCGAAGTCTGTTTCCATGTTATTGGTGCCCTGAAAATAATGGTGTTAAACAGCTGAAATAATGCTGTTGCTGTCGTTGGACGATTATTGCACTGAACGTGTGAAATAACATGGATGTTTTCAGAGATGTATGGGCTGTTCTAGATTGAGTAAGTACGCATACTCCATGGGATGATAATGTTTTGTAATCTCGCCACTTACTGAGCACAGTTGGATGGAACAAACCAACACGTCTCATTGTTTGCTGCTTCACAGTACATCAGAGCTTTCATGGCTGCCACCACCTGAAATCATATATGAAAGACAAGGCCCATCGAGTCTGCACCATCCAATGCTGATATAAGTGCTTTATAAAGTTTGTGATGTTTCCTTCCTTATCCACCCTCTCAGGCAATGCATTCTAGACACAAACCATCGTCTGTGTTCAAAACAGATTCCAAAATCCTCTCTTCATGTCTTGTCTTTCATTTTAAACATGTTCCCCCTTGTTTTTGATCCTTTGATTCAGGGGAACAGCTGCTGTGTGTTCATTCTGCTCATACCACCCGTTCTCTTATACATCTCTGTCAGGTTCAGTTTCCTCGCACAGTGTACACAGGTTCAGTAGATTGACCATGCAAAATTATCCATCATGCGCAGCTAGGTGTGTTAGCTGTGGGAGACGCAGAGACAGGGTAGGAGTCGGGTTAGTCATGGGAAATGCAGGAATTGGGTATGAGGTGGGTCTGGGTGCAATGCTCTGCAGAGGGTCAATGTAGACTTGATGGGCCATGCCGCATACAGTCACAAAAATAAAGGTTAAATCAAACAAGGAAAGATACTGGGGTTTTGATCCAAAAGGAAACAGAGTGCTGGGGAAACGGAGGAGGTTTGGCAGTCTCTGTCGAGAGAAAAACAGAGTCAGCATTTTGAGTCCACTCACCATGCATCAGACATGAAAGCAGCTGGGAAACAGTGTAATATGTGTTGGTGGATTGAGTTGAATATATGGAGAAATAGAGACAGAAAAAATAAACATAGTAACTGTGGATACTCAGCTGAAATGCAAGTAAATTGGGAGATCATTTTCACATACTGTTCAACTTTCCCATATTCCTGAGTATCATGCCCATGTAGATACATATCCAAGTCCCTGTTTCAATGGAGTTCTGTCCCCTCTATCTCTCCATGATGGGTGTGGTCATCTTCTTTTCTTTATTAATGAGACATGGGTGTTGTTGGCTGGGTAAGCATTTATTTCTCTTTCCGAGTTACTTTTGAGAAAGTGCTGGGAACTGCATCTCTGAACCACTGCACATCGACGTACTGTAGACTGGCCGTGCTCAGGTCTGTCTGGTTTCACTTCGTTGAGACCTTGTAGTGTATAACTGAATATCAGACTTGACCATTGCACAGAGCATTTGAGAGTCTACCACTGCTGACGGTCTGGAAGCACATGTAGGCCAGACCAGTGACATTCCCTTCCCTGAAGGACACTAGTGAGCCAGATGTTCTTAGTTTTGACGACATCAATATTTCATTAGATGGTTAATTCCAAATATTTTATTGAATTCAAATTCTACCATCTGCTGTGGCGGGATGGAAGTCCGGGTTTGCGTCAACACCTAGGAAAGGTATACCATTGGGAAATATTTGTGGAGATCTCAGAATTTATAGTCTAGAGAAAATGCTGTTAAACCATCACCTCCCATAGCATCCACCCCCGCCCCCCCCCCCCCCCCCATCAATAGTGGTGTTGTTGTTATCGTGACTGAGGTACAGAAAAATGTGCAGTTACATTGTCAACTATTTCCATGGAGAGCAGAACTACTCATATGTCAGGGACGGCTCAGAAATGTAACAGTTTATCAGCCAGGAATAGAAATAGAAATGGTAGGCATCTTCTACACTGAGTGGGCGTGCCATTTATGTAATATTGACTTGCTCCTGACATTGGAAAGTCAGTGTAGGTTCTCTGGTTGGTTTTCTTGAGTTTTTGTTGTCAGTTGCTGCATTCATTCAGGGAGACTAGAGGGCCGGGTGTGCCTACTCTGTGCAAGGTATGGGGATATATTTTACAGTTTATCTGGGTCTGCGGAGACTGTGTAGGAGGAGCAGGGCACTGCACTAGTCTTTCTGAAATTTCTACAACTATTTCCAAATGGTATACCTTTCCCAGGTGCAAAGTGTGAAGCCAGTTTATTTCAACAATGAGGAGGTCACAGAGCTGTGCAGTCTCACACCAGGGAGAGGACTGCACTCAAAATGCCCATCGCCCATTTTGATTCAGGCGCTTGCCAGGCAGGAATGTGGGACCTATCCATTATGCCAGAGTCCCATCCGCTCACGTATTCACGAGGTGACAGAGGCCATCTCTGCCCGGTGAGGAGAGTACATTTGTTCTGTCCAAACAGAAGAAGCAACAGAAAATCGTTTTGGAAATATTAGAGAACAGGGTGACTGCGAAAGCGAGGAACTTCCGGAAATGTAGAATTAGTAAAGTTGAAGCACTGGAAAAACTCATTGTTTTGAAGGTTGGTAAGCTGCTGGAATGGATGAGTGATGAATTTAGTGGCTACAACGATAAGCTTGGAGAATTGATCTTGCTGGTTAACTCTTTTCGGAGCTGGTGCAGACAGAATGGGTCAATAGCGTCCTTCTCTCCTGCCTTTTCCTTAATTATATGAGGGTAGTCAAAGCTCTTTGGACTCTGTAAAGGATCCTTCAGACTGGAAAATGACTACTACGACCATATATCTTTGTACAACAGGACGAAGGATGCAAACAGGAAACCAACTGGGGGATAAGATTATGTCATGAGTGAGGAAATTTTGAGCAATTTTTGGAATTAACGATAAATAGATCATTGGAGAACAATGATATGATTGAGCAGCGTCAACCTAGATTCTGGACAGGAAAACTATCTTTGAAAAACGTACTGGAGTTTATGGAGGATGTTGGTTGTGACATCGACGTGTGGGAACTAGTGTGAAAGGTGTATTTGGATTTTCAGAAGAAGGTTGACACGGTTGCGCACAGGTGAGTGAAAAAGTTACAGTCCTTGGGTAAGGAGGAGATGTCCTACATGGATTGAGAATTGGATGATGGAGTGAACACAGAGGCTAGGGTCCTCCTTTAGACAGAAGGCCACGACTGATTGGGTATCACATGCATCAGTTCTTGGAACACCGCTATTTGTAAAACAAAGAAGTGATTTGAATGTGAACAACACATACAGTCCTTGACATGTTGTATTTATTAGAAGGTGAGAGGTTGGGAACTGCTTTTGGCAAAAAGGACTTGGATGTCCTCGGTCATTAGTCATGAACAGAATTCATGCATGGCATCCATTAATCAAGACAGGAAATGAAATGCCAGCCTTAATAACAAAATGAATCATTTGTAGGAGTTGTGTCGTGTTGTTGAGGTAGCATTTGGGCTATTGTGGAAAGACTCTCTCTCCTTTATACATCCTTGTCATAGAGGCAGTGCAAAGTGATTTTATCAAAATAGTCTCTTTGAAGATGGTTCATGAAGAGAGTGTGAAAGATATGGATGCTTAATTTGTTGCATGGTGAGAGAATAAGAGTTGACTGCAGTGAAACCTGAAGATCATGGACAAACACACATTCTTTCCATTGAAAGACATTGCTGGCATGAGAAATTGCATTTTTCCCATGATACGTGCTTCTTGATAGTTTATGTAGCTCTGTGGAGCTCCTATGTTGGTTGGGAGAGAGCTTCAGGTTCTGACTGCACTCTCACCACCTCTGTGTGCAACTGGTGTATGACCCTGCACTGAGCGTCACATTGTTGACAAATCTGTCAGCAGCGACAATGCCTTAATCTGAAAGAGTTAGCCATTCGCAATAGCTTCTGCCCTCCATAGAGTTCAAAAGTCTATCTTCTCAGAGATGGAAGATACTTCATTGAGACTTCACATGAAACATTTATCTTCCCTCTTCACTTGCAGCAAACCATATTGATGTATCAATGGAGCCCGGAGAAACACCATGGAACAGTCTATCCGTGCAGTCTCTGCTTCATTGGTTGGCATGTTGGGGCGTCGATAACATCCTCCTATTTCAGAAAAAATGGGCTTGAGGACCTCAATGGCCGCCTCCTGGTGTCAGGAGAGAAGCTCAAGGGCCTGATTTGGCAATACCTGGTTCCTGTTTAACAGATCGATGTGTTTGACTGGGCTCCTTCTCTTCCTGAGTAATAGGCAGGAGGGATTGAATGGGCTATCCCTATTCTTATCCAATAGTATTGATGGGCTGAATGAGCTCCTCACATTCCTGTGAAGTGAGCTTGAGGTGCTGAATGATCTCTTCCCTTTACTGTGGTAATGCACAGTGTCCCGCAGCACTGTTGCATGAATGTTACAGATATTTTAATAGCACAAGCTTGAATGCTGCCCGGGTCTTGCTGAACATGGACACAAACTGCTCCAGGAGCTGAGGGAGGACATGTTATTGCGAACATTGTGTGACCTTCATTGACCTTCCCCACTTCTGAGCTTATGATGGGAGGAAAGAGATTGAGGTGCAACTGAGGATGCTTGTGCTGTGGATCTCCCTTGGACATGTTCTGGGACTGAGGTGGTGAATGTCCTAGAACCACAGCCATCTTCTTTGTGTTGAATCACTATAACCATAGAACATAGAACATAGAACACAGAACAGTACAGCACAGAACAAGCCATTCAGCCCACGATATTGTGCCGACCAATGATCCTCATGTAAGGTAAACCGAATGTACGAACCCTCAAATGTCTTTGACCATATGCATTTCCAGCAGTCTCCTAAATATCCCCAATGACCTTGCTTCCACAGCTGCTGCTGGCAATGCATTCCATGCTCTCACGACTCTCTGTGTAAAGAACCCTCCTCTGACATCCCCTCTATACTTTTCACCAAACAGCTTATAACTATGACCCCTCGTGTTAACAATTTCTGCCCTGTTAAAAAGGTTCTGGCTATCAACTTTATCTATGCCTCTCCTTATCTTGTTCTCTCTCTTCCTTCTTTTTTCCAATGAAACAAGTCCAAGCTCAGTCAACGTCTCTTCGTAAGGTAAGCCCTCCATTCCAGGCAGCATCCTGATAAAACTCCTCTCAACCCTCTCCAAAGCATCTATATCTTTCCTATAATAGGCCGACCAGAACTGGACACAGTATTCCAAGTGCGGTCTAACCAAAGTTTTATAGAGCTGCAATAAGATCTCACGGTTCTTAAAACTCAATCTCACTGTTAATGAAAGCCAAAACACCATATGCTTTCTTAACAACCCTGTCCACTTGAGTGACCATTTTAATGGATGGATGTACCTGCACACCAAGATCCCACTGTTCCTCCACACTGCCAAGAAACCTCTCTTTAATTCTATACTCAACTTTCAAGGTTGACCTTCCAAAATGCATTATTTCGCATTTATCAAGTTGGAATTCCATCTACCACCTCTCAGCCCATCTCTGCTTCCTATCAATGTCACGCTGCAGCCTACAACAGCCCTCTATACTGTCAACGACACCTCCAGACATTGTGTCGTCTGCAACCTTGATAACACATCTTTCAATTTCCTTCTCCAAGTCATCAATAAAAATTACAAAGAGTAGAGGCCCAAGAACAGAGCCCTGTGGAACGCCACTCACAACTGACATCCAGACAAAAGACATTCCTTCCACTACCACTCGCTGTCTTCTGTTGAACGGCCAATTCTGTATCCAGACAGCTAAATTTACCTGTACCTCATTCCTCCTGACGTTCTAAAGACCCTACCATGGGGAACGTTATCAAATGCCTTGCTGAAGTCCATATACACCACATCCACCGCCCGACCTCATCAACGTCTCTAGTAATATCTGCAAAGAACTCAAGAAGATATGTGAGGCATGACCTGCCCCTCACAAAACCGTGCTGACTGCATTTAATCAAGTCATGCTCTTCCAGATGGTCATAAATCCTATCCGTCAGAATCCATTCTAACACCTTGCAGATTACAGACGTGAGACTTACTGGTCTGTAATTGCCGTTGATTTCCCTATTTCCTTTCTTGATGAGAGGAATTACAATTGTTTCCCTTCAGTCCTCAAGTACGACTCCGGTGGAGATCGAGGATGCAAAGATCTTCACAAGCGGCGAAGCAATTACATTTATTACTTCCCAAAGCAGCCGAGGACAAATCTGGTCTGGCCCTGGCGACTTGTCAATCTTAATGTTTGTCAAAATTTTCAGCACATCAGCTTCCTCAATGTCTATCCGTTCCAGCATGCTTACCTGCTCTTCAATGGTTTCATTCACCACGAGGTCCTTTTCTTTTGTAAAGACAGAAGCAAAAAACACATTTAGGGCTTCCCCTACGTCCTCAGACTCTATACACAAGTTCCCTATGCTATCCCTGATCAGCCCTACTCTTTCTTTGTTCATTCTCTTATTCCTCAGATATGTGCAAAGTGTATTTAGATTCTCCCTAATCCTTCCTGCCAAGCCTTTTTCGTGCCCCGTCCTGGCTCTCCTCAGACCATTTTTGAGCTCCTTCCTCACCTGCCTGTAATCCCCTAGGTCTGAACAAGACCCTAGCTTCTTCCACCTTACATAAGCTGCCTTCTCTCTTTTGATGAGAAGCTCATCCGCTCTCGTCACCCAAGGTTCCTTTATCTTACCCCTTATTGCATGTCTCAAAGGAACACATTTATGCATCACTTGCAACAACTGTTTCTTTAACAGTCTCCACATGTCAAAAGTGCCCTTTCCATGGAACAATTGCTCCCAGTCCATGCTTCCCAACTCACGGCTGATAGGATAATAGTTTATTTTTCCCCAATTTAATATCCTCACACTGTGCCTGCTTCTCTCCTTTTCCATAACTATGTAGAATGTGAGGCAGTTGTGGTCACTATCACCACAATGTTCTCTCACAGCAAGATCTGACACCTGCCCCAGCTCATTGCGGAGCACCAAATCCAAAATGGCCTCTCCCCTCGTCGGCCTGTCAACGTACTGAGTTAGGAAACCCTCCTGAACACACCTTACAAAAACAGCTCCTTCCACACCATCTGCTCGAAGGAGGTTCCAATCTATATTGGGAAAGTTGAAGTCACCCATTAGAACAACCCTACTACGTCCACACTTTTCCAAAATCTGCCGAACTCTGCTTTCTTCAATCTCTCTGTTGCTATTGGGGGGCCTGTAGTAAACCCCTAGTGAGGTGCCTGCTCCCTTACTGTTCCTAATTTCCACCATACTGACTCAGTAGGCAGACCCTCCATGACAATGGTAACCTCTGTAGCTGTGATACACTCTCTGATTAGCAGTGCAACACCCCCTCCTCTTTTCCCCCTCCCAATTTTTTTAAATGTTCTAAACCTGGAACATCCAGCAACCATTCCAGCCCCTGATAAACCTACGTCTCTGTTCTGGCCACCACATCATATACCAGGTACAGATCCATGCTCTAAGCTCATCACTTATATTCCTGATACTCCATGCATTATAGCAAACACACTTTAACCGATCCCTTGATTCTTTCCATGGAAATCCCTTCCCAATCGCTGCACTACCTCTTGCTATTGCCTCATCTCCATCAACTCTCATCACCGGTATATAGCTCAGGTTCCCACCCTCCTGCCATACAATTTAAACCCTTCTGAACCACTCGAGCAAACTGTCCACTCAGGACATTGGTCCCCTTTCAGTTCAGGTGCAACCGTTCTTCATGTACAGGTCGCACCTTCCCCTGAAGGCATCCCAATTATCTACATATCTGAAGCCGTCCCTCCTACACCAGCAGCGCGGCCATGTGTTAAGCTGCGCCCACTCCCTGTTCCTTGCCTCACTATTTTGTGGCACCTGTAGTAAACATGAGAACACTACTCTATACGTCCTGCTCTGCAGCTTCCACCCTAACTCCCTGAAATCACTTTTTTATATATCCTCGTTCCTTTTCCTGGTTATATAATTGGTGCCAATATTTAACACGATGTCTGGCTGTTCGCCCTCCCCTTTCAGAATCTTATACATCCGATCGGAGAGGTGCCGGACCCTGGTACCAGGGAGGCAACATACCTTCCGGGAATCCCAACCCTGTCAATTCTCCTAGCAACCAAGTCTCCTACCACTAGCGCTTTTCAATTCTGCCCCCTTCCCTTCGGGGTCATAGGGCCTTGCTAATATATATGGTCACTTACTTTTCTTTCCGGCAGACCCTCTGGTCCGCGTCACTTCCGCCGCTGCTCACGCTCCTACTGTGGAGGAAGCATTTTGCTGGCCAATACCGGTAGGTAATTATAAAAATCTCACTTACCGTAGCTGTAGCCTTCCTGGTTAGCCCTACCTTCGCTGCTGCTCCCGCTCAAAAAAATAACAGTGGGAGATTCCTCCTAATCTCCATTATGTTCCATTTACTTCACGTTCCTTGATACCATCATCAGTCAAATACAGCCTTGTTAGCTGGGCCAGTCACTCTTACCTGGTGTTCATATATTTTATTGATGTCAAAAGGTCACAGTGTATGTGTGCGGTGTGTTTCCTTCTCACAGAGGTGAGTGACCATCGGGATTTCTCTATCCCAGAGAGGTTGGGGGGATAGATCATTGAGATAGTTGGGACACAGGGACGGATGGATGTTTGGCACGGCAGGCACTGCAGGAGGTGCGGCCTACACCAGATCATCCATGATCCTATTGAAGCGAAAGGCAGGCTGTAGGAGCTGAATAACTTACTCCTGCTTCTTATGTTCTTGCATTCTGTTTTTGGAAGTTTCATCGTTGTTATTTTCCTCGATGTTCTGTGAAGGAATGCTGTAATCAAAGAGACCAAAGGATTTTGTTAGCAATATCTGGGTACGGAATGAGGGCTGTAATCACTGTGAATCTGGATCAACAACATGACTAATAAATGGAGACAGGGGAAATTCTGTAAAGAGAGAGGAGGGGACTGTTTCACAGTAACGCCCACTCTTTTCCCAAGAGCGTTTTCTAATCCATACCAAATCATATTTGATTGTATTCAGTGGCTGAATGGTCTCCTCGGATTTTGTGCACCAGGTAGTAGGAGTAAGTGATCTCCAACTGCTCGTGAGTAGCAGATTGAGGGGCTCAATGAAATGGGGCAAAGTAGGACTGAGGAACATGAGTCGGTCCCTGCCCCACCAGGAACTAAGGGTGTGGTCTCAGCCCCACGTTCCAATCTGCAGTTCATTATCCTTGAGTCACTTTCCTGTCAAGTATTTAACTAACACACCTTTGATTAAATGCAAACACACAGGTACCACAAACCTATGAGGCAGAGAATTCCCACTCAAATGGCCTTTTGAGAATTTCTCCTTATCCTTGTTCCTACTGAGGTTAGAGTGTCATTGCTTCTTTTTCTATTCCCTCCCCTCAGAATGTCACGACAACTTGTCAGTGTAACTAAGTGTGTGATATGGTAAATGATATCCATCTCAGACTGGGTCAGGTTCAATGTTAGGACAGTCAGACAGGTTTCATAAATTTGTTAAAATAACTAATCTAAAACCAAAGCAAAGTTACTCAAAATACGATGAAAACATAAATGATATAGAGTTTGGACATTGACAATATGTACATCAACATTTATTTTTCTATAAATGTGAGGCACAGAAATATGCACAAAAAGACACAGACACACAGACACGCACAGAAACACACACTCACAGACACACACACACACGTCTGAAGGCATTCAGAAAAAAATGAAACTCTGCAGAATATTAATTCGAAAGAGCATTGTCTAAATAACAGTTAATTTCATGACAAAAGCAAAATTGAGATTGTTTCAATTGTTATTCAGCCTCACAGAAGCTGCGAGCACTGGGTTTCTTCTGGAACAGTTGGATTTGGCTGAATTCCCTTTGCTGCAGGCAGTGGAGAGATTCCAGTGAATCCTCAACAGAAACCCTCAAAGAGTGCTAAAGATGGCTGATTGGTTTTCAGCTCGCATATGTTGCTGTAGAGAAGTACAAGTAGAGACTGTGAAATGACCGTTGCTTCTACGACAGGTTGCATTTGCTCCCCCTCTGATCTGAAACGTGCAATACTGTGATCCAAACACCAACCTGGACTAGGTAAGGTCTGGTTGAACATTCTCCCGATTGAATGACTACATCCCTTTTACCTGCTCCATTTAGGAATGATTTGTAATTTATCATTTGAAGGTATATTTATATGTGTCTGCATAATTTTTGTACAATATATTAAAGACTTCATAGTACCTGTGTTAAAATGAGTATGTTGATTTCTAAAATTAAATCCTTAGTTTTATTGTCTCATCCCTCAGCTACGCCCCAATACATTCTCTTTGGGGTCCTATATGGTTCAGTATGATCAGCTCACATTCTCAGGCCTGAAGTACTCTGACCTTGTACAGGCCATGAGGAGCATGGATGCGGGTTCAGCCAAGATTATTTTCCAAGGCTGGAGGAATCCAAACCAGAGGGCAAAGATTTAAAGTCAGAGGGGAAAATTAAAAAATGCCTGAGTGGCAACCTTTTCACACAGAGGGTAGTGCGTCTATGGAGCGAGCTGGCAACGAAAGTGGTGGAGGCTGGTACAATTACAACATTTAAGAGGCAATGGATAGGTATATGAATAAGAAGGGTTTAGAGAGTTATGGGCTAATGTTGGCAAATGCTTTTAGATCAGATTGGAATATCTGGTTGGTGCAAATGAGCTGGACTGAAGGGTTTGTTTCCGTGCAGTATGACGCTATGATTCTATCAGGCCTTCATTCTAACAAGGAGTAAAGTGAAGCATCGGTGAAAAGCTTCTAAAACAATTGCATATCTTTTCTTTCAATTTCAGGGTTCATTACTAGATACAACACATTCGATGTCGTCTCAGCATTGTCATGCACAGATGCAGTAAAACATCCTGGTGATTATACCCGATTGCCTTTGCATGAACCAGCAACATTCAATAATCTTCCTTAATCCCTTGCTGAATCTGCTGACTAGGTTTATGTGGCTCATGTACCGAGGCACACACATCCCTCCATACCAATGCGTTCTGCGATGTTCTCTTCATTCAAGTAGGTTATTTATTATTTTTTCTGTCCTGATCACTGACTTCCCTTAGCCTTGTTCTACTGCTTTCTGCCAAATTTGCTCACTAACTTCCCCTGTCGGTATCCCATTGCAGAGTCTCCATATGCTGTGAAATGACTATCTTGGTAAATGAACTATTTGAGCTCCAATCTAATCAGTCCCCTCAGCCAAGTCATAGGTTTGGATTGTAAATTGTTGATAATGTCACAATGATCCCTGAGGCACTCCACCAAGTTACAACTTTACAATATAGACATTTATTCTGAATGTTTATTCCCTGATAGTTTACCAGGTTTCCCCTGTAGAAAGGTAGGATGGCCTCATCCTACATTATGTAGTGGACTTAGCGGGCTGAATGACTTCAATCTATTCCTGTGTAAATCCTTAGAGGGCAGGATTGTCTCCACCTGTCTCATTATAACGATGTTAACAGGCTGAATGGGATCTTTCTTTACCTCTGTAACATTATTGTGTGGTTGAGAGAACAGCATATGGGTTCGGGGAAGCAGCTGGCCATTCAGCACCTCACGCCTGCTGCACCATTCAGAATGTGCATTGTTGATGTGAATGTGACTAAACATCCCCTTCCTGTCAGTTCCAATAAGTAAGGATTCTCTTGTTCATCAAAGATCTATGGAACTAAACCTTGTTACTTCAGCATGAGAACACCACAGATCATACAACCCTATAAAGATAAAGGAACACCCCTGTCTCAGTCGGAAATGGGAAGGTCCTTATTCTCAAAATGTGTTTCCCTGAAACGAATCACCACTCTTTTAATATAAAAGGAGTCGACAATTAGGAACATATGTCGACCATTCAGCCCCTCAAGCCTGTCCACTTCTCATTAACTCTCCTAAATCAAATACTTACCAAATTCAACCTCCACTGACGTCGTAGAAAGACAATTCCAGTCATCACAAGATCATATGAGCAATGAATCCTGGAGCAGAATTAGGCCATTCGGCCCATATTGTCTGCAATGACATTTGATTTAGGCTAAAATATTTCTCAACGTCATTCTCCTGCCTTCTCCAAGTAACCATTGATAACTTATTAATAAAAATGTATATGTCTCTGTATTAAAAACAGAGTGTGCCTGTATGTGCGGTTAGGTTCGTGTGTTTGTGTGTAAATTTGCATATCTGTGTGCGTATCTCTGTGTACATATGTTATGTGTGTTAGTGTCAGTATCGCAGTTTGTGTGTACCTCTGTCTGCATCGCTGTGCAAAGTTGCTTTTGAAGTAAATATATTCAAATTGGGATCAAAGTTTGCCTCCTCTGTCTTTGTCTGTCCCTGTTATTCGCAGAGTTCATAGAATTCCTAAAGTGTGGAAACAGATTCTTCGACCCAACACATCCACACTGACCCTTCGAAGAGTAACCCACCAGGACCCGTTCAATTACTATCCTATGTTTACTCATGAATAATGCCCCTAACCTGCACATCCCTTTAGCATGGCCAATTCAACTAACATTCACAACTTTGGACTGTGGGTGGAATAGGAGAATCCGGTGGAAACCCTCGCAGACACGGAGAGAATGTGAAACTCCACACAGACAATCGCCCAAGGGTGGAATCCAGCCCGGGTGCCTGGTGCTGTGAGGCAGCAGTGCTCACTTCTGCGTTTGGTGATTAGATTCACACAATACTATCCTCTGCTGGCCTCTCCACATCACTGCATCAATGGCAGAGTTTTCTACTCTCTCAGAAGATAACAAATCCTTGGCTGTGAATCCCTCAAATTGCACGGCCGTTTGATTTTTAAATAATATCTTTGGAAGCATAGAGCAGTTTTGTCCGATACTGAGCAATGCCATTTGTGCGTCATTAGCAACACTACTGGGCCTTTTTCAGGACTTTTCAATACGTTCTCACGTAAGTTTTAAGCATTGCAAGTCAGAGAGTGAGAAATTAATTCATCTCATCTCCTGACAAAATGGTTAACTCAGAGATGAACATTTCCATTCTGACAGGCCCAAGTATATTTGCAACATTCCACCTACCAGCATTGTGTGTGTGAGCTTGCCCGTGCGTGTGTGTGCATGTATTCATAGTGCTGTCAGTTTGGATCGTGCTTTGAGCTCTCTCACTCTCTCTCCCTCCCTGACCTGAATCCTCGAGGGTTGTCACTCTCTGCCGCTGTCACTGCTGTAGGGTGGGGAGGCCAGCTGAGGGAGAGATTGTTTCATTTTCAGCACTACAGAGACGGTCAGACCTACACTTACATATAAATGCTCACAGAGTCAAATAAAGACACACAGGTACAGGGCGGGGGGGGGGGGGTGTTGGGGGGATGGTGGAGACATGGATATCGGACACGCCATCACCCAGCTATTCCCTTTCCGTCCTATTCCAGGCTGTTTCTCTTGGAAAGCGAGAAATGGAGGGAGGGATTAAAGGTGGGAGTGGGGATCCCTGCTGTTCGTGCTGGTGTGGGTGGAGAAGGTGATGTCTCCAAAGGGAGTCAGTCCATAGTGTTGTATCCAAACAGTGTTATTAGTGAGAGAGGTATAGTGGAGAGGAAAGAGAGAGAGAAGGAAGGTGCTGTTTGCAGCAATGAGAGTGGTGGAGCATGAGCCTTGTTCGGGGGTCGGTGCTATAACAGATATACAGTGACTGTGAGGGAGCAGAGAGAATACAAAGACTCTTATCGTGAAAGAGCGGGGAAGGTTATTGATCATTGTCCTGTATTGATGCACATTTCTTCAGACTGCAGATACTGCACTGAGCTGGTTGGTGAGGTCAGACCATGCTCAGTGGGTATGGTGGTGGGGCTCCCTCTGGGAAGAGAATGGTCCTCCTCTGTACTAGCTCATATACCAGGACCTCCGGGTCCTTGTCGACAAACCGTGGTGTAATTGCTCCTAACCTGCCAGGCTCAGGGTAAAACGTGCAGGGCAGCTCCAAGCTGATAAATCTCAACCATGTGGCCATTGGCCTCTTAAAGATGGCACCATTTTCGGGGATCATGGAATATCCAGTGGTATCTGGGCGATGGTGAGTACCTCCAGCCATAATGGGTGGGAGAATCGGACTGGCATTGAATGAGAGGGGCACCATGGGGTGGGGTGGGTAGTTAATGAGGTGCAATCAATAAGATAGCACCAGGAGACTAGCTCAACCTCGTGCAGGCAATCCCTCTGTCACAGTCAATGAAAATGACACTGAGACAAATTATTGTTAGATTCAACCCAATGAGTCGAATACTCTGCTGACCCCATTCCCTGTTACAAAGCTGCAGCTGTTTGACCAATGCTCTCCATCACAGGGAAGGAGCTAAACGTCACCTTACTCTTGGGAAATAAGGCAGTGGGAAGGGGGTGGTTGAGGTATCAGTGGGGAGCACTTTATGGTAAGTCATCATAATTTTATTGGTTTCAAAATAGAGATGGAAAAGGATGAACCAGGTATAAAAATTTAAGTTCTAAATTGTTGAAAAGTCAATTTTGATGATATTAATCAAGAATTTTCCAAAGTCGATTGGGGCAGATATGCACAGAGAAAGGGTTCAGTTGAGAAGAGGGAAGCCTTCGAAAATGAGACGTCAGGAGGACAGGACATTATGTCCCTGTTAGGGTGAAGGGTAACGCTGGTACGTGTAAGGAATGCAACATGATTGGAGAAATTGAGGTTCTAGTCACGGATAAGAAGGAAGAATTTGTCAGGTATAGCCAGCAGGAATTGAGATATTTTTTCTTAATTCATTCACGAGATGAGGGCGTCCCTGGCTAGGCAAGCAACTATTACCCATGCCTAATTACCCAGTGGGTAGTTAACAGTCAACCACATTGCTGTGGGTCTGGAGTCACATGTAGGCCAAACCTGGTAAGAATGGCAGTTTGTTTCCTTAAAAGGTGTCAGTGAACCAGATGGATTTTTCCGACAATCGGAATGGCATCATTAGCCTCTTAATTCCTGATTTAAAGTGAATTACTAGAAGAGTCTGAAGTCAACAAACAAATACTTGAGAGAGAAATTAAGGGAGTATTAAAAGGGTAAATGTGATAGCTTTGGCAAATAGATTTAAGGAGAATCCAAAGGAGTTCTATAAATACATCAAGGACGAAGAGTAACTGTGGAGAGAATAGGCTATCCTTAAAGATCAGCAATGCTGCCCATGTGCAGAACCACTGGAAATGAGTGAGGTCCTGAACGAATATTTGGTATCGGTATTTACTCCGAAGGAGGATATGGAAGATAGAGAACTTGGGAAATAGGTAGTGACATCTTGGAAAGTGTCTGTATTACAGAGGAGCTGCTGGAGGTTTTAAAACATGCAAAGGAGGGAAAATATCCTGGCTTTTATTAGATGTACGCAATACTCTGTGGGAAGCTAGTGAAGTGGTTGCTTGGCCCCGGGCTATCATCAATATCGACAGGGAAAGTGCCGGAAGACTGGAGGTTGGCTAACATGGTGCCATTACTTAAAGGATTTAAGAAGGGTAATAAGGAAAAGCCAGTGAGCCTGACGTCAGTGGTGGGTAAGTTGTTGGAGAGGATTCCAAGGCATATGATTTTCATGCATTCTGAAAGGTAACGCTGATTAGGGATAGTCAACAAGGCTTTGAGCAAGCAAAATTGTTTCTCACTGACTTGACTGAGATTTTTTTGAAGAAGCGACTAAGAAGATTAGTTGAGGTAGAGAGGTGTACATTGTCGATATGCACATCAGTAAGGCGTTGAACAACATTGTGCTTGGTCATCTGTTCAACAAGGTTGTTTCATATGAAGTACATGGAGAACCAGCCATTTGGATACAAAATTGGCTCAAAGGTTGGAGACAGTGGGTGGTGGTAGAGGGTTGCAATATCCTGACAAAGGTTTGCAATGTTCTCAATGCTTTGCAGGCAGTCTACTTTATGGAGTAGTCCACGAGCACGGCCTGCATAGCTCTCCATCTTAGCCATTACCTTACCCCAGTTTATGGTGTCTGGGCTGGTTCTGTGAAGCAGATTCAAAATTTTAGGCAATGGCCCATTTCAGCTGATCTGGCAACGTCTTTCAATGTGTGCATTCTTGTGATTGGGTCCACTGTTGTCTCACTTATTCAGTTATTCCAATCCCCCCATCCCCTTATCCATATTTTCACCAAGTTATAAGTTAATTAAACATTTGTTGTTTTTTTTCTGTGTCTTTCCCTGGCCTTGGCTTTTGTCTCCCTCATGTATCGAGTACTGGCATGGTGAAGCTCAGAAACATTGAAATGATGTGTGCCCGGCTGTTGTTCACTTCCCGATATGTTCCATGTGGTGTTCTATGGACAGGTGTTCCAGGAGCTTTGACTCATGTGTTTGAAACTTGGTTTGCACCTGCCCACGGAACATCTCTGTTTGTCTCTCTCAGTCAAACTGTTACGCTCAGTTACTGTGCGGTCAGTAACATGAGGAAGACCCTTGAGTAAAACTGTAAAGACCCAAGCATCTAACCTGTAGCTGAGGGGCTTGTGACTGACTCCTGTTATTGAAAAGTTAGTGGAGGGGCTGGGGATGGTTTGCTGGAGGTTGTGCTGTGAGCTGCCTCAGACATTCCTGGCAACCTGAGGTTTTGGTGACCCAACTCTGGATGGAGCATGGGGACTGTAGTTACAGCATATGGGTCTGCAACATGAACAACAAGTGGAGCAGAGGCTACAGTGAGGGGAAGCTCTGAAACCACGAAGTGAGTGTGTGTGGGGAAAGTATCTGTCTGTATCTTAGCCTGGACAAGCACACACTCTCACTCTCCCCGTTACGTACAACGATGCACACTCTCTATATGTGTTCCTCACACACATTCACACTCCCTCCCTCACGTTCCACACACGCACTCCACTCTGTCACACACTCATACACACACGGTCTCTCTCTCTCTCCCGCGCACACATACCCACACACACACACTCTCCGCCTCACTCTCTCTGTCAGTGTCAGTGTCAGTCTCTCTCTCTCTCTCTCCCCTTTGCACAGACACGCCCCCCCCCTCACACATATGCACACACACTACTCCTATTTTGTAAATAAAACCAGTCTGACTCCAGGTCAAGACACAGACAGAGTCCAAACAAGGCCTCACGCTTAGAGTACATTGTCTCACCACAAGTGTTACTTCATTTACAGTGATGGTACCTGAAGGTTTATCCAGGCAGTGACTTGAAATAAATTCTGCGATTTGCATATTAATCAATCAACCTTGCGCCTCCATTCTAACTGATTAAGTATTTAAGAGCCATCTTAGGTGTGTACAATTCATGTGCATGATTTGTACAACTCTTTTATTTTTCCCTTATAACTTCTGTGTTTCAGGTCTTCCTTTCTCTTACACCTGACGAAGGAACAGCGCAATTAAACGTTGTGTTTACACATAAATTCATTGGACTCTAATCTGGTGTCATTTGATTTTGGACATTATCCAACCCAGTCCAAAACCAACGGCTCCGTATCATGTATTTTACTGTTTAGCTAATCCTCTACCCTAGCAAGTAAATTGTTCCTAACCCGATGTGTTCTTGTCTTGCATATTAATCTTTTGCGATGCACGTTACTCACTGATGTCTGGATGCCCAGATATAATACATCTATAGGATCTCCATTATTTACCTTGCTTGTTACGTCTTTTAAAGAAAGTTATTCAAACATGATTTATCCTTCACAAAACTATGTTGACTGTGCTGGATTGTGGCTTGGCTTTGGAAATCCCCTGTTATTACTTCCTTCATAACGTATTCTAATATTTTGTCTTCAATCCCAATAGTTTTTTTTCAATACTTTTCATTCCCCAATGAAGCTGGTTATTCAAAGTCCTTTCCTTTCTATAACCTTTTCGTTTCCTTTCACAATTCCTGTGTAACAGGCACAAGGCTGTAAAAGATCTGCTCCAGTTGCTGTATAAGAGGCACGAGTGACTAAATGGACGCATTATGTTCCGGTTTTACACACACGATGGGCTGAATATCCTTCTGGTGTTCTGACATTAGTCCTGATGGCCTGAATGTCCTGCACCTGTTCCTGACCAAGCCGCTCAAGACCTCAATATCCTCCTCCTGGTGCTCAATGACAGGTTTGGGGAGTTATGAAATCTCCCTGCTCAAATGTCAATTTTCAAGGACTGAACTACGTAGCATAGTGGTTAGCATTGCTGCCTCACAGCACCAGAGATTTAAATTCAATTTCAGACTACAGTTTCCTCCCACAGTCCCAAGATGTGCATGTTAGGTGGATTGGCCACGCAAAATTACCCATAATGTTCGGGGATGTGGAGGCCATGTGAATTAGTTATGGACAGTATAAGGTTACACGATTGGGTGGATTGGGAGGTGGAATTGGATGGGATGGTGCTCGGAGGATCAGTGTGGAGTGTCTGGGTCAAGTGGCTTGGTTTCACACTATAGAGTTTTTATGGTTACCATCTTCACTGCAGAAACCAGTTAAGGGAATAATTTCTGAGTTAATTCCAATATTCTTTCCTCAGGGAGGAGATTAAACCTGTGCACAGTACTCCAGATGTGATCTCACCAAGATCTGGTACAGCAGCAGCAACACTTTATCAGCCTGCTGTAAGGTTCCCACCTAGGTTAGAGCTGTCTCAGCTGTCTGGGGGAATACAGAGCATTGTTGAAAGATCATTGTCCTTCTCTACTTCACCAGCATAACGGGAGATCTGGAAAAAATCTCACAATGAAACTTGAGAGGAACAGGTAAGATGTGGTGAGATAATTTAAATGATGAGATATGCCTCGCCAAACATCTCGCCTGAATCTACTATTAACCTCCCCAGAGCCCACATCACTCAGATTCCACAGAATCTGGTGAGGTGGATCTTCGGAACAGCAAGGAGAAGTAACATTCATCAGAGTTTTGTATCAAAGTGAAAGATGCAATACAAATGTAAATATGTCATAAATCAGAAAATTAGACCTACAGGTTTGTGGGTGCTGCAGTAATAATGGACAGCTTGAAGTTACATCTAACCAGTGTTTACCCAAGTGAATGAGTACGTATGAGATGGATTGCTTTAGTAGTATGTTGAGCAACGAGCTGTTGATCAGGCAATTTTGGAGTTGGTGATGTGCGATCAGAAAAGCAAATCGAAGAATTTGCTGTAAAGGAGGTTTTGGGAATCGTGGTCTTAATATATTGAATTTTATATGACGTCTGAATACAAAAAAAAGTGTTTTTTTCTTATATTGCGATTATATACATGAGTCATGAAAGCCATTAAGATTTGAGAATAAAGTTGGCTTTAGTAAATTTGAAAAAATACATTAAATGGATCAATGAAAGACAGGCAATGTCTGTTTTTTTTCCTACAGAAACTCTGTAAGGTCTACTTTATACATATATCCCTCCAAGGCATCAATCGCAAAAGTGAAAGGTGATTCAACGATGGTGAACATAAGAAGTTAAGAATTGCATTGGATCGATGGAAGTGCATGAAAAAAATCATATATTGTGGATTCATTGAAATTTTGGACGGAACGAAGGAAGACTGCTAAACTGATCATTAGAAGGAGAACAAGAATGCAAACTAACCAGAAACAAAAAGACCGATGAAAAACTCTCATGAACATTTGAAAGGAAAATAAGAGCAAGGTCAAATGTGGAAGAGTGAATGTGTGGACAGGATAATTTATTGTGCTGAACAGAAACAATGATAGGGCGAAACTAACCAATTGCTTTATGTCTGTCTTCACGGAGGAAGGTCCAGATCATCTCCCAGAAATACCAAGTGACCATGGGACTTGTGCAACTTAAGACTAAAATCATTCGTACCAGTGAAGAGATAGCATTTGAAAACATAACAACATTTATAAGTCTGACAGAATAAATGTACTTCATACCAGAATTTCAGAGAAAGCAGGAATGGACATAATAGCTGCATTGCGAATCACTGTATGCTTTCCATATTTAGTTTGGAAGGTTATAAATGCATTCCAAGGATTTGCAAAGTGTAGAAGAGGGAGAATGATGAACTACAAACCAGTTGACTTATTGTTCACAGTAGGAATCTGTCCGAATTTATTATAAAGAATGTGATATTGGACACTTGGAATGTTATAGCAAACGTCTAGAAAATTATGCTGGATTTCTGAAAGCGAAGACAACATCTACAAACATTTTGCTTGAAGATGTCCCTTGTCGATATAAACAATGGAGAACAAGTGGATTGAGTATAGTTGGATATCAGGAGGATTTGAAAAAAAATCATACGATAAGTTAGCCCTAAAACAATAAAGCAAATTGTATTGGTCAGAACATATGTAAATGGGGGAAGGTAAAAGTTAAGTTCCATTTTGTTTGAAGGGAATCAGGATATAGACGATGAAGAACTCTGTGCCCTCTCTCCACTAATGCCATTTAACTCGCTGTGACCTCTAGCATTGGTTTCAGTACAGATCCCAGCTTCTGTAGTAACTCGCTCGAAGTTGAAGTGATGTTCTGCACCAGTGACACATCGTGTTGGTGTGACTGTGCCTGGACTATTGTGAATGGTTTTAATTTTCTGATCTAAGTAAAGCATACTGATCACATATACTCAATGTACATTCTCTAGCTTAATTTAATGAAACTTTACTGGCATTACTGAACGACCAAATATTTATCTTTTCCCCTAGAGGTTAAATTCAGCTTTTTTTTTCAATTCGTTTTTATCAATATGCACTCATCATCGATGACAAAACCAGACGATGCTTGGAATGTTCAGTATTTCTGGCAATATCTGTTGTGAGAAAGCAGATTCAACATAGTGTAGAGGAATGGGTCTGGTTTGTTTTTTTTTTGCCAATAGTTGTTGGTTAGATGCATTAGTCAGGGTTAAATGCGCAGTAATAGAGTAGGGGAATGGGTCAGGGTGGGTTACTCTTTGGAAGGTCAGCGTGGACGTGGTGTGTGAAATGGCCTGTTTCCCCACTGTAGGGATTCTACGGTTGTATGATTTCTTCATAAAAAGGGCAGTCAGTGCCAAGATCAATAATGTCTCTGAGCAGCCAGCCGTCGTGTTTCACATTGATACGAATGATATCGGTAAGAAGAGTGAAAGGTTGAAAGGTCCCGCAAAGAAAGTTCAGGGAGTTAGGAGTAAGTTTGAAAGCAGGATCTCCAGGGTTGTAATCTTGGGATTACTCCCTTTGCCACCTGAAAATGAGACAAAGAAGAGGAAGATAGTACAGTTGAATATGTGGCAAATAGCTAGTTTGGGAGGATTGTTTCTGATTTTTGAACGATTCGAATTGCGTCCAGTTCACGTGGGAACTGTACAAAAAGGGGAGTATGCACTTTAGTTGGAGGGGCCCCAACATCCTGGAAGGGAGGTGTGATCGTGCAGATTTAAAGTGATGATACAAGAGGATGGGAACCAAAGCAACCGGTTAGAAACTGAGCAGAAAGTAAAGGTTAGTCGAATAAACAGCAGAGCTAGTTTAATGACCATGCTGAGGGAAGAAATCATAATAATTTAAAAACTCTTAAAGTGGTCTCATCATTAATCTGTAAACTGTAGAAAAAAACAACTTTCCTATTTCTGAATGTATTTGGTTTACAAATATTTGAAGATTTATATTGCCTGCCAAAAAATGTGACGTTGATGTGGAGGTTGTTTTGTGATCCAGGTACCCAGTTTCTCATCCTTCAGTTTCACAATCTGTTCATTGAAATAATACACTGTTATCCCATTCAACTCGCCAAGGTACTGCAACAAATACATTTTCCCAACTATGACCCAAAGACCAATATTTATAAAGAGCAAAGAACTAAGAAAACTTACAGCACAGGAACAGGCCCTTAAGCGCTCCAAGCCTAAGCTGATCAAAATGTACTGTCTAAAACTGTCACCCAATTCCTCAGCGTCTGTATCCCTCTGCTCCCCATCTACTCATGCATCTCTCCAGATGCATCTTAAAAGAATCTACCTTGCCTGCCTCTACCATCTCGGCTGGCAACATGTTCCAGACACCCGCCACCCTCTGTGTGAGGCAATTGCCGTGTGTATCCCGCTTAAACTTTTCATCTCTCGCCTTGAAAGCGTGACCTCTCGTTATTGAATCCTTCATCCGAGGAAAAATGCTTATCTCCATCTATCCTGTCGATATCCTTCATGATTCTGTACAACTCAATCAGGTCACCCCATAATCTCCTTTTTTGTACTGAAAAACAAACCTAACCTACTCAACCTCTCTTCACAGCTAGCATCTTCCATACCGGGCATCATCCACGTAAACCTTCTCTGTAACCTCTCCGGTGGTTATTCCTCTATCAAAATGATTTTCAGTTTTTAGAACTGCTGAAGGGGATTGTCTCTCTGAGGAAAATGGCAGAGCAATCAATTTCTGGACACTTGGAATGATTCACATGTTTGGCAGATTTTGAGAAGATTTAGTAGAATTATTGCTAGAATGGATTGTTCTGTCACGGCATCAACAGCAGATTCTGTGGCAGTGACTATAGATTTAGGATGGTTTGTTGCTTTCTCTGTGCGAGGATTAAGAACGTCTCGAAACATTTCAAGAACATTGTTAAAGGGGAGGTTGAGCAGTCAAATGTTATAGGACATATTGGTAGGAATGATATTTTTAGGGAAAGATTAAGACGGTACAGAGTAAATTTAAGACGTGAGGTCGAAGATTAGAAATAAAACCTTAAAAGTTGTATTTTCTGGTTTACTAGGAGAAAGTGAGGACTTCAGATGTTGGAGATCAGAGCTGAAAATGTGTTGCTGGAAAAGCGCAGCAGGTCAGGCAGCATCCAAGGAGCAAGAGAATCGACGTTTCGGGCATGAGCCCTTCTTCAGGAATGGCTCATTCCTGAAGAAGGGGTCATGCCCGAAACATCGATTCCCCTGGCCCTTGGATGCTGCCTGACCTGCTGCGCTTTTCCAGCAACACTTTTTCACCTCTTTTCTGGTTTACTCCCAATACCAAACTGAACTGAGAGGAAGGAAAAAGTTAAAGGAGAAAAATCGATAGCTGAAGAGCTACTGTGTTGTTGAAGGATTTAGATTTTTGGAAGATTGAAATCTATTTTAAAATAGAAAAGACCTGATCAGAAAGGTTTGGTCAAATCTAAACTGGAAAGCAACCAATATCTTAGTAGGGAGATTTGTTTCTTCTATGTATAGAGATTTTATATTGATAGAGACAACAAGGAAGATATTCCAAGTAGCATAACAATTGGTAGGATGGATGGGGATGTTTATGAATGTGAGGAGAACATGTCAATTAGAAAAGAAAGACGAGAGAGTCAAAAGTAAATAGTAATTCCGAAGCACTCAATTTCATTTATTCCAATGTAAGGGGTCTCACAGGGAAGACTGACGAACTCAGTGCATATTTAAGAACATGGGACTGGGACATCATATTTATTACAGAAAGTTGGTTGAGAGATTTTCAAGTCGAGAGTGTAGTGCTGGGAAAGCACAGCAGGTCAGAAAGCATGTGAGGAGCAGGGGAATTAACGTTTCGGGGAAAAGCCTGTCATCAGGAATGAGCTGATGAAGGACGTTTGCCTTAAACATCGATTTTCCTGCTCCTCGGATGCTGCTTGACTTGCGGTGCTTTTCCAGTACTACACTCTCGACTCTAATCTCCAGCATCTACCATCCTCACTTTCACCTGAGAGATGATCAAGACTGGCAATTCAACGTTCCAGGTGTAATTATCATAGACAAGATAGAAAAAAGTCATGCAGTGGGCGGGGAGGAGGAGGACTGCTCTTTTTGATTAAAGAATAAATTATTGTTGTAACTGGGGAAGATATTTCTGAAAAATCATTCAGTTAAAATATGTGGGTAGTATTAAACATAAGAAATTAAATATCACTTTGAAGAGATTGGACAAAATGACATACATGACAAATTGTCCACTGAAAATATTTTCGTAGAAATTAAAAAGAAGAACGAAAGAGCACATTGATGGTATTGTACCATACGCTCTCCAATAGTAAGAAAGAAATTGAGAAAAAAACATGCAGGTAATTCACAGATATATGTAAGCGTATTAAGGTTATAATAACGGCGGATTTTAATTTCTGAAAAACTGACTGAGACTACCACAGTGTTAAAGGATTAGATGGTGAAGAATTTGTCCAATGTGTTCACGAAAATTTTCTTCATCAATATGTAGGTGATCCTTATAGAGAAGGAGCAAACCCAGACCAACTTTTGTGCAATAGGCAGGGCAAGTGACTGAAGTAAATTGAGGGAATAGTTTGGGTATTTCAATCAAAACTCTATTAGTTCCATAATGGTTATGGAAAATAATAAGCATTTCATTTTTTAAAAATTGATGTGTCATAATTTTTAATCGCATGGGACAAAGACTTTCCAAGTTTGATTGGAGTAGACTATTGACAGATAAAACAAGTGGGAGGCGTTCAAAAGTGTGACGACGAGAGTTGAGAGGCACTATGTTCCTGTTAGACTTAAGGGTAAGGCTGGTAAGGTTAAAGAACAATGGAAAATGACAGTTATTGATGTTTTATTGAAGAATCAAAGAAAATCTTAATTTAGATATAGACACTTCATCCAATTGAATAAAGTTAATCTATATAAAGAGTGTGGGCCATTATTTCGAGAGATATAAAAGGAGATATGGGATAGTATGGGCCAAAAAGTTTAAGGATAATCCAAGGATATTGTGCAACTACATTAAGAGCAAGAGGGTAACCACGGAGGGGGTAAGGCCGCTCAAATATCATGAAGGATATTGATGTGTTGAACCCAGGAGATGGGGAATAAAATCATTCTAATTTTGATGCATCAGACAGCAGCTTACACACATTATTGCCTGCATCTCGCATTCATCCAGATTGAACTCTCTCTGCTATTTGTCAGCCTATTGCCCCATTTGATCAAGATCCTTTTGGAATTATAGAAAACCTTCTTCACTGTCCGCTGTGCCACCAGTTTTGGTGTCATTCGCAAATTTACTAACTATGCCTTCCATATTCTCATGCAAAACATTTACATAAATGGCCAAAAATAAAAAGCCAGAACCAACCTCTGTGGGACACTGCAGGGCACAAGCCTCCAGTCCAAAAAGCAACCGCCCACTATTACTCTCTGTTTCCTGACGTTGCACTAGTTGAAAGCTCTGAAGAGAAGCACCACAGTTCTGGCAGTATCGGGGCAGAAACAAATGGAATTAACTTTTTTTGACTCCAATATGACTTGTTCAGAAGAGGTTCATTGCAGATTCGATATGTTAACTCTGTGTCTCTGCCCAGATCCTGCGTCATCTGTTGCATTTCTCCATCATTTTGCATTTGCATTTCAGATTGTCACTATCTCTAATATTTTGCTTTATTGTTTGATTGGTCTAGATGTTGAACCCGGTTATATTTGGACAATATGCTCCATTCCGGTTCCCATTACTTGTGCCAGTGACATATGTATTACACTGGATTCGGTTTCTTCTTTAAGTTTTGAAAATAAATGCGTGGATCCCCTCAAAGTTACTTTGATTTAAAAGGCCTTTGAGATACAGCTACACTTGAAGAAACAATATGAATAGTTTATTAATTATGACATTGTCTTTGCGTTTTATGACCAAAATTGGATCCTCAGTCTCGGAACATTTTCAATACGTTTCTCTGAATAATTACAGCAAAACTGGTTGCCATGCAGCCCATCATCTCTGTACCAGCTCAGTATGAGCTGTATCCTCACTCTTACTGTGCTGTAACTCCCTGTAACCCCACACAATTTGTTGTCTGTGCTTGTTTTTTTTATTTCTGAATACTCCGTCCAGTTATAAACAATATTAACAAACTGGATAAAATGTGGTTAAACAGTCTATATATAAAATATAATTCTGCTCATCACATTTAAATTTGTCCTGTTCTATTCACATTGATTTCAGCATTCCATGTAAAAAGGTCATCTGTTCTCTTGCTCTGCAATGCATTTCATTCCATTTGTCAGAAAAAGTGAAGGTTGAACATTCGTGACTGTGAGATATTACTGTACTTCCCTCAGGTCTCCTCAGTCACTGGCCCCAGTCCTTTCTGTCTCGTAGCCATTATCATAGTCATTCTGTCACTGACTCCGAAATCCATGACTTTTTTATATATTTTTTTTATTTAAGAAAAACGAAATTTTAAAAACATTTTTTACAAACTTACAAAAAACATAAACAAATATAAATACTAATATACCATTAAATATTAAACAAGTAATTATCAAAACACAACAAACACATAAAAACGCAGAAAGAAAAAAAAACACTCAACTAGGAACTAATCTAACCTACAAATAACCAAAGCATATAATAGAATATCTTAGATTACGTCACAAAAAGATGACATAGTAATTAAATAAAGAAGTACATGCTCGGAATGAATTAACATTAAGTCAAAATAAATCCGATATTCATACGGGATTCCTCTCCTGGGGTCGGGGGAGAGTGGGGGGGAGCAGGTTTGGGGCAGACCAGCCAGAACCACTACATCACCTAGATAAAAGCCCCTGATAATATGGCCGAAATATCTGTATCTATTTGTTCAGGAAGGGTTGTCATATTTTATAGAATAATTATATTTTTGGGGGGCACCATATTCGTAAGGAAGTCAAGAGGAATACATTCCATGATTAACCTGTGCTAATTCGAATGTCCTGGAGGGCCCTCAGCTACCCAATTTACTAAGATATCTTTCCTTGCACAAAAGGAGAGAATGGAAAATAATTTCCTCCTGTGCACATCCATGGAGGGCAGGTCTGAAAAGTCCAGCGACAGCAAAACTAAATCTACGCCAATTTCCGTTCCCAAGATATCTGTCAGCGCATTTGCTACTCTGGTCCAGTATTTACGGAACCTATGATATGTCCATAAGCAGTGTGTGAGAGTGCCCACTTCTATTTTACATTGAAAACACTTTGCAGATGTTTCTGCCCTAAATTTTATCAGTGGTGGTATATGAGTCCTATGGCATACCTTTAGTTGAATAACGTGGGTTCTATTACAAATGGAGAGCTTTCTGGCATTTTCTCAGATGTCATCGCACTTTTCTAAAAGGATTTCCAACCCCAATTCCTGATTCCATGTTTTGAACAAATATTCCATGTCTTTTAATACTTCGTTCTGTCATGAGTGATTAAGAGTGCTGATCGAGGGTGGACCCATTGGCCATAACACTCTTCTTTCGCTATCCGATTTTTAAGAGCTATCCAATAATGTGGTCTTCTTCTGTGTCAGGTCTCGAATTTGGAGATCTTGAAAAAGGTCACCATTAGACAGTCCAAATTTCTGGTGCAGCTGTTCAAATGACATCATAACCTCCACATTGAACAGATCCCCTAAGGGAGATACCCCTGGACCTCTAGGTTTTAAATATAGCATCTGTGTACCCCGTAGCATCTGTAGCATCTGAAAATCCCATGCTCCCACTATAGAAGTATAAGGTGAGGATTTTTTGTGAATCTGTATTATCTTCCAAGCGTTAATTGTATTTAGGATTTTTATAGTGGTCCATAATGACTTTTATCTTATCCAAAAATAAGAGATTAATGAGGAGACACTTTGCTTGAGAAGTCTCAATGTCCAGCCAGATTGATTGCAGGTCACAGGAGACCCAGTCGGCTATGTAGCTTAATAGAGAACTCAGCTGATACTTCCTAAAGTCTGGAAAATCCAGTTCTCCCCCTGCTTGTGGAAGCTGCAGCTTCTTTAATTTAATAAGGGACGGTTTATGATTCCAAATGAGAGAACCAATTCAACCGTATAATTTACACAATACCTGGGCAACATCACAGAGAGCATTCGCATAGGGTATAAGAGACGAGGCAAAATATTCATTTAAATTAGAGCTATTCTGCCAAACCAAAATATCGGGAGATCCCCCCAGCGTTGAAGGATGCTGCCTTAACCTCTCTAATAGGTGCACAAAATTGGATTTGTACAGTTGACCAAATGCTGTGGTGATAAAAATCCCTAAATATAAAATACGCTCCAGAGACCACTGAAAGGGAAAGCAATTTCCGTCTGATAAATTCGACATACTACCGAAACCATCCATTGGCATGGCCTCCAATTTTATGAAATCAATTTTGTAACCTGAGAATGCATTGAATAAATTAATATCAAAGGATTACTAAGAAAAAGGAGAACATTGCCTGCGTTAATGGTAATTTTATGTTTACCCAAACCAAACCTCAGATCCATTATATTACAATCAGCCTGTATAGCTTATGCCAATGGTTCAATTATTAGCGTGAATAATAACGGTGAGAGAGGACATTCCTGACGACAGCAGCTACCCACACTGAGGCTATCCGAGCATAAACCATTAGTAATCACGGCTGCTTTGGGGTCATTGTACAATATTGAGACCCATTTCTGACACCGAACTTTTCCAGTGTGTAAATCAGATATGACCATTCTACCCGATGGAATGTCTTCTCCGCATCTAAAGAGACTACTATTCCCGGTATTCTTTCCTGATGACAGACTTGGCACACATTTAAAACCCTTCTTATATTATTAGATGATCTATGGCCCCTAATAAACCCCATCTTATCCTCTTTTATGATGTGTGGTAAAACCCTCTCCAACCTTAATGCTAATGTTTTAGAAAGAATTTTAAAATCTACATTTAGCAAAGATATTGGTCTCTATGATGTGCAATCTTCTGGGGCCTTTCCTTTTTTAAGGATGAGAGAAGTATTTTCTTCTCTCATCGAAGGCGGGAGGCAGACCTGACTATATGAATAATTATATATGTCTATACGTGGACCAACCAGTACCCCTACAAACTCTTTGTAGAATTCAGCCTGGAATCCATCTGGGCCAGGTGCATAACCGCTCTGAAGCTGCCTGATTTCATCAAATACTTCTTGGGTTATCAGGGAAGCATTCAGGACTGACACCTCTTTCGGGATTAAGAGGACTCCATCTTTTTAGCTCTGTCTTCACCATCCTGTGATTTATACAGATCACAATAAAACTTTCTGAAGGCTGTATTGATCCTTTTCCGGTCATGAGGCAAAGTACCAGTATTTTCCCTAATGGACATGTTCGCTTGAGGGTTTGTTTTTTATCCTTGCGAGATATGCTAGTTATCTACCAGGCTTAACGCTGTATTCATATAGTCTTTGTTTTGCAAATAATATTTCCCTCTTTGCTGTTTATGTAAGTGCAGTATTCAGAGCTGCTGTAAGGGCTGTAATTCTTTGTAATTTAGCAATAGAGGGCTTATCAACGTATGCTGTCTCAGCTGCCTTCAAATGAGCCTCCAGTAGACGCTGTTGCTCTTCCTGATTTTTCTGGGTTGCCGCGTATGAAATGATGAAACCTCGTGCATTAGTCTTAATGGTCTCCCACATCATAGACGGATTACTGGCCGTGCCTGAGTTAATTTCCAAAAAGGTTTTGTTGGTTAGAGTGGAAAGTAAAGGCTCTGCCATGCGGATGAAGGCACCTCCACGTATCTACTAACCCGAGCTCCGTATTCAAAACTGTCAATAGTCTGGATCTAAGTGATATACCCGCAGTACTCTTGGACATCCTGTCTATCTCTGGGTCCATAGTACAATTACAATCTCCTATAATTGTGCAATGAGCCCATAACGCCATGAATTTGAAGAATGCTTCCATTATAAATTTGAATGGATGTGCCAGGGAATAACAAAGATTCAAAATTCCATACTCCTCTACATTTATGTGGGCTTTAATCAGTATATACCGTCCAGATTCATCGTTTAACTGACTTAAGATTTTGAAAAGATGGTTCTTCCGAATGAGAATGAGAATGATTAATCCCCTACTTTTGGAACTAAAAGATAAAACAAAAGCCCTGATCAAATCCTCCTTGTTGTAATTTTAAGTGCTCTTTATCCAGTAAGTGTGTCTCCTGTAAGAGAGCTATATCAACCCTTTCATTTTTGAGGTTTCATAGTATTTTTTTAAACGTTTGATTGGTGAATTATTCCCCTTGACGTTCCAGGTGCACCAGCTAATCGAATCACAAATCATGATCGTCCAGGCAAGACCGAGACCCCCGGGAGGAAGAACAGCACCCCGAGCTCAGACCGTAGAAAATTCACACAAGTGGAAATTCTTTAACACATTAATGACAATATAGTTAAAAACTATTTCTGCATAAGAAAACTATAGAAACATTTAAAAGGAGATTTTCCCCTGTTCCAAGGGAATAGCATACCTGTCAATAAACCCACCGTATTCTCTCCCAACCAGCGCCCCGCCCTCGACCCAGGCACCACATAATAGAGTAAATAAATTCCCGTGTACCATAAAACCAAAGTTAAAAGTGAGTTGCCCACCCCCACGCCCACTAAAGCTTGAATATGTTTAGTAACGATAATATAAAGAATAAACATAAAAAAAACTATAAAGTTACAAACTGCCAGCTGGCCTTCCTCTTCCCGTTCAGGAAGGCCCAGCAACCGGATATATTTTCGATGACCCCCGATTGTCGAGCTCGTCGATGTGCTCCTCCAAGATCCAAACACACTGGTCGAGAGCCCGGACTGGCCCACGGCCGATTCAGTCGCAGTCTCTGAGATCGCGGCCTTTAGCTCTGCCCATCCAAGAAGATGTTCGAGCTTTCCAATTTCTCGGTCGTACTGAAAACGACTCCCACCTGCTCCTGGATTCGTCGATGAAGGCGTGGATTCTCTCTTGTTTATCATGTAGACCAGGCTCGCCTCTGCAGGTAAATCCCCTGAGGCGGCCGTGGATGTCTCCGCTGCTGCTGGAAAGGGTGGCGGAGGGGTCCCCGTCTGTTGCGAGCTGTGGGTATTTTTTCCTTTAGTCATTTTAAGAACAGCAATAAACTGTTCGAGCTTGGTGCAAAGTTACTAAATATGCTGGGTAAAAGTTATATTAAATGGTTTAGAGGATGTGGTGGAGGTGGGTACCCAAGTTTGCCTGAGTCTTGGGCAGAATACTACATTTGCTGGTGTTGCCACCATTTTGATTTTCAATTCATGACTTTGAATGAACAACGTTATTGTAGAGTGTTATGGACCAGGCCCGACCCCACAAAACATTTTTAAGCACGTAGCCCAGATCGTAATGTTGCTATTCGTTGAAGTTAAGTGTACAGTGGATATTCCCAGAGTGAATTAGCTGGTCCAACTGCCAACTTTTAAACAAACAGAATTTATTTACAAAAGTAAGGAATGAAACACAATGAACACAAATCCAATATCTGAATAATTCATCCTATCCGGACCTGACAGGCTACAACAACTTAATGACGCTGTTCCAAATTACTTGCAACAATTTCAATGAACAAAACCCTGATCAGAAAGAGTTAAAATTATACTCAATAGACTTACAGGTTACGAAGTCAGAGGGCTGAAGGAGGGGGAGGGTGTCCAGTTAAAACAATGACGCTGACTCAACTAACCCACGAACTGAACTGACCTGTGCAGCTGGAGAGATGGCCATGCCCCCTTGATTACACTAGTTTTTTTATAAAAAAAAGACTTGAAAGCCTTCTTCCCGATGCATTATCTGTTGGTAAAAACCAAAGGACCCCAATGAAGCATTCAAAATTAGGACATGTTTGAACCTTGGGTCGTTTAGATAATCTCTGAAAACAATTCAAGGACAACATAACCATTTAATGGACCAGCTTTGTGACAAATCTCTTGATATAAAACTGAATCATCAATATCCGAAGATACTATAAACATGCAAATGCATAACAACATCCGGACTCAGTGTGTGGTACTTCCATCACTAAGTGTCTTGATCTGTCATTCAAGTCTGGAAAATGCATTGGCAATCATGTTTTCAAGACCTGCCACGTGCACAATTTTCAAATTGAATGGCTGTAACTACAGTCTCCAGCTAAACAGTCTCACATTTTTGTCCATACGTTTCTCCAAAAATTTCAATGGGTTATGGTCAGTGTACATGTTGCCTCAGATGTGTTGCTGGTAATATAAACACAGAAATGTTGTAGTGCCAACACAATGCTCACAGTCTCTTTCTCAACTGTTGAATAAAGAACGTTCAACTTCTTGGAGAAATAGCCAATAGGTCTTTCTGTCTTCTTGCCGTCTTGCTGCAGTAGTCCAGCACCGATACACAGATCACTCACATTTAAAGCCACCTTGAATGGCTTTGCATAATCAGGTTTGTCTGATAGTGGGGCAATGGTGAATGCATGTTTCATGCTGTCAAATGCCTTCCGACCGTCCTCTGTACACTGAATTTTCTTGCCTTTCTTCAACAAGTGGAGCAGTCGCACTGCGAAAATGAGGCACAAACCTTCGATAAGATCCACACAATTCCAGGAAACAATGCTGCTCATTTTGTCAACGGTATGGGAAATTCCCCAATTACCTTCACTTTTACATCCCATTGCACCGTTTGTCTATGTCTAATAGCATGGACCAAGAAGGTGACTTTTGCTTTGATAAATTCGCTTTCCGTTAGGTTTACCACCAAGCCTGCCTTCTGAAGTCAATAGAGAAAGTCTGATAAATGCTGTAAGTGTTCTTTCCATGAATGACTAAAAACCACCAGGTCATCATTGTACACCACACATTGGATATCTGGCAACTTATTGGTTAGTCCCTGAAATGTGGCTGACACATGTTTCACACCAAATGTAAGCTGCTTGTCCCAAATTTTCAACACAGTCTTCCAAACGTGGAACTGGGTATACATCAATCTATTTAACTGCATTGACTTTATGACCGTCCACACATAACCGTTGGGTGCCATTTGGTTTTGGTACCATGACTATGGGTGAGTTCCAGTCACTGTAATGCATGTTGATTATGTCATCTCAGAGCAAGCATTCAATCTCTTTCTACGCCTGTGTCAACTTTAGAGAATTATGTCTGGAAGGATGTTGCTTAATCATAACAGCAACTCCTCGAGCTACATTATGCACAGTTGGGTTAGTACTTCCAAATAAATTAATGCATATCTCCACAAGTGATAATAATAACCCTTTCTGGTCATTTCAATTTTTGTAAGGAAGGTAATTCAATAATGTATCTCATTTTTAGACAACTATCTCATTGTCCACATTGTGGGTGGCACGGTGGCACAGTGGGCGGCACAGTCGCACAGTGTTTAGCACTGCTGCCTCACAGCACCTGAGAGGGTTCAATTCCCGACTCAGGCGACTGTCTGTGTGGAGTTTGCACATTCTCCCCGTGTCTGCGTGAGTTTCCACCGGGTGCTCCGATTTCCTCCCACAGTCCAAAGATGTGCGGTTCAGGTGAATTGGCCATACTAAATTGCCCGTAGTGTTAGGTAAGGGGTACATGTAAGGGTAAGGGTGGGTTGCGCTTCGGCGGATCAGTGTGGACTTGTTGGGCCGAAGGGCCTGTTTCCACACTGTAAGTAATCTAATCCAAAAAAAATTTAATTGGAGGAATATCCGATTCAGAAGCCTCTGAACTTGGTTCTTCCTTCTGTGACACAATCATTAAAAGCTTCTCCTCTTGCTGTTTCCCTAGAAAAATACATTTTGAGCGTATTCACATGACAAACGCTGTCTGGAGTTCTTATCAAGTAATTACCCTCACTCAATATCCTTTGTACTTCATAAGGTCCATGAAACCTTGCTTTTCAAGATTCACCTATCACTGGAAGTAACACGAACGCCTTGTGCCTGATAGCAAAATTGCAATTGTTTGATTTCCTGACAGCTTTCTGTTTTATTACATGCTGCAACACTTTCAAAAGCTGATTAGCCAATTCCCCAGCACTATTAATCATTCCTTAAAGTGTGACCTTTAAATGCTGATTTACTATTTTCTCCTTAATCGATTTTAATGGTCCTCTCACTTAATGCCCCAAAACTAATACAAATGGATTGAATTTGCTCTGTTAATTTAGTGCATCCCTGATCACAATAAGCACAAATGGAATTCCCTTGCGCTAATCATCTGGATAATCCTGAGCATAAGCCCTCAACATGGTCTTTAATATTTAATGTCACCTTTCTAGCACTCCCCGCAATTTTGCATGGTACGCAGTAGATTTGATTGCTTCACTCCAAAGAAATTATAGTGAATAATTTGGATGTGAAGTTTGAACCTTGATCTCACTGCACCTCTCTTGGTAGTCCTTATCTATTTTTTAAAAAGATTAATTCCTCTGCAATTCTTTTTAGCTGTGATATTGCATGTTGGGATAACCTCTGGAAATCAAGTCGATGCATACATATTGTTATCAAATGCTGTTTCCCAATTTTTTGGTTTGAGGTTGGGGAGCTGGCCAATCAATTAAGACTTTGTAAAAGGCTCCTCAAATGGAGGAATTGTTAAGAAATGTGCAGGTTTTATTATTGCTTGTGTTTTTCCAATTGCCTGACATATATGACACACTCACCAACATTTAACTATATCCTGTTGCAGTCCAGGCCAATAAAAATGTCTCTATACTTAAGCCTGTGTCTTTCTCTCTCCTAACTGCCTTCTAGGTGGTCGCTCATGCACCATTCGCATCACCTCCATTCTGTATCCCATGGGCAATACGATTTGATGTACTTCTGCTCAATTATCATCTCCTTGAATATATGATAGTCTCCATTTCCTCATTTGGACATCATTTTAAGGATAATAACACTCAGGGATACATTCAAAATTCCTAACGTATGTGCTTTTGATATAATTGCTTTTACCATTTATCTTTCTGCTGATTGAGTTAGTTTAGCTGAGCTACAAATATTTGAACTCATCCAAATTAATTGTTTCTCGAAGAGCATCGTAGGTTTGCTCTCTTTTTAAAGCTCTTATCCATCCATCAAAATTACTTTGTTTTATCCTTTCAAACTCAAATGGGTTTGACAAAGATCTCTCCTTAGATTCCTGAAACATTGTCTGTAGGATTCTGGCACAAGGTCATATGTACTTTCTTTACTTCCTCATTCTCCCCAGATCTCTCTTCTGATAGTGTTGTGAATACCTCACGAGCTCTACCTACAAAGCTTGGTTTGGATCAACAATACCCACATGGCCCCTGGCCACTACAATTTTTTAGCCATTTTTTTGAAATTAAATGAAAAAGATTTCTATATCCTATTCATCACTTTAGGCAAGGCGTGAATATATTTAAAATGTTTCTCACCAGGCTTTTGACTACCATGGGTTTGCTCATCCTCACCCTGCTCCTAACTAAGCTCACCTTCAGCCTTCACCGCCATCCTTTTAAGCTGACTTTCCTTTCTAAGTGCTCATCTCTGAAGCTCAAACGCTCTCTTCTTTTCTTTCTTTCCGCGAAAGCTATTTGTTATTTTTTCTCTTTCCTCTGCTAAAACTACTCGATCTCTTTCTTCCTCTTCTGATTCTAGTCGTAACTCAAACTGCTTCATTTCTGCTTCTAAATCAAACTGCTTCATTTGCGTTTGAAGTTTAGTCATCTCTACAGATCCTGATGGAGTTTCCACCAAAGTTGAATGCTGAGCTACTGTTGCAATCATCTCATCTTTCTTCCCATTTGGAGGTAGCTTCAACTCCAGCTCGTCTATTCATTCCCGCAGCTTGAACTTATGTGCATTTTGTAAAACTCCCCAGGTCAATTCTTCCACCTCCAAAACATCCTTGCTATTTAATTTCTGTTTCCCCACCAAATTAAAACACGAAATAATACTTGCCACTCACTGCCGAAATCCCACAAAGGGCCCCCAGTCTGTAACGAAGCAGGCGTGACCCCTCAAAACATTTTAAAACAGGTATCCCTTACCATAACTTCACTATCTGTTGAACGTTATTATATAGTGGATATTCCCAGAGTGAATTAACTGGTCAGGATGTCGAGTTGGGAACAAACAGACTTTATTTAACAAATTATAGAATGAAACCCACGGAACATAAAATTGAATACCTGAATATGTTATCCTACCCAAACCTGACAGGTTATCCCGTCTTAAAGATGTTGTTCCAAAATACTTGCAAAAATCCCAGTAAACGAATAGCTTTGCACAAAGAATAAAACTGACAAGTCAGAAGGGCAGAAGAAGTGGGAGAGCATCCAGTTACAACGGTGACCCTGATTCAACTAACCCCAGGACTACTCCGAGCTATCCAGCCAGAGAGCTGGCCACGTCTGCTTGAATATACAAGTTTCTGTTTAAAAATTTGAAAGCGTTGTGGCTGAGACATTATCTGTTATGTATAAACAAAAGGACCCCAATGAATCTTTCAAAATTCTGGCGCGTTGGAACCTTGGGTTGTTTAGGTCCTCTTTAAGGAAAAAAAAACAAAAACAACGTAACGTTGTAAAAGGACCGACTTTGTGACTGCATGCCATGTTTGGTTTTGGACTGCAGTCAAAAAAATTAAGTCCTACTGATTTGAAGCCAATAAAATGTACTAAGGTATTTGCCAGTTTACATAAAACAGTGCTGACTCGCATTAGGTGTTAAAAATAAAAAGAAAAGAAACTGTCTCATTAGTGCAAGCAGAGGAATGCCCAGTCAGATCCACACTTCCTGTGTATTGGAGTGCAAATATGCCCATTCAGAATTTGTTGGTTGGTACCTGTTCTAGTCGAGGAGATACCAGCACAAAAACAACATTTAGTTGTGTTTTTTGTGGGTGGTCATGGTGGGAGGTTCAGGCGGATATAGCATTGCAAATGGACAACACTGCAGAATCATCTAGCCTGCTGTGAGAGAACATCCATCATTCTCCCTCATAACGAACTCCAGGAAAGCAATCGGTAATGGGAGATATGACCAATAGCCAGCGATTTCAACATTCAATTCAATCCAGTTGTTATTGTGAACTGAAGGTACCATGCTGAAAGGAGTTAACTGGATCTGTTTGTTTATTGACTGTGACTGATGTGAGTCTCCATGGATCCTAACTGTGTCACTGGACAGTTTCCCTCTTCTATTAGTAAGGGGCTTCTTGCAATGCATTATCCTATTATAGCTGCAGATGCATCACCTCCAACACTAACAGGGATCAGCAGCTGCAGATACAGGGAGACGAGAGATCAGAATCTGAGAATAGGCAGCAAGTTCCACCAATGGATCAGAATCTGAGAACAGTAGACTGGAATGCGGTAATAACGGACAGGAGTTTATTCTGGAGTCATTACTATCTTACCTGGTTAGGGAATAAGTTATCATATCGGATATTAGGTATACTGATGTTTATTCAGGTGGGTTACTATCCCATGCTCGCTATTGCTGGTGTTCCTGGTAAGTCTCTCCATCTCTATCTATATATTAATCCCATAAGCCATGGTGAACGTTATTTTGTTTTTGCTATCTATATTTGTCAAGAATGGAAACTAATGTCTTCGGTTTTACGTGCAAATCCATTCATTACCGCAATTTTCAGGACTGACTCCATCCCTGTCCTCACAAACATCTGAGAACAAGACTGATCACAGTCCCGAAGTACGAATTTGCCCTGAATTGATTTATGTCTTGGTATTCTCTCCATCACCAAACCCAGCCGCTACCAGCTCCATCATATCCCCAGTCCCCAGTTTAACATTAGTATGGTTGCTTAATAAACCATTATCTCTGCCTCGGTAAAATTCAGACTCCGTGGTTCCAGCTCTCTCCTAATCACACTTTCTGTTACAAATGTTTCAATCACAACCTTATTATTGTCTCAAATTTAAATTCATGAAAGGGTCAGTGTGTCAGAGAAATAATGTTGCTGGACATGTAATTCAGTGTCCCGAGTTACTACACTAAAGACGCTGCTGAAATCCTACCTCAGATGATGTCAGAAATGAAATTCAAATGACAGGAATTAAAAATAAAAGTGAATTTCACCAATATCGACCTTAACACCGCCAGCACCTTGTCGCTAAGTTGATCTACTCCTTTGTTATCCTTTGGTAAAGAAATCTAACATTATTGTCTAAGCGGGCTTAAGACTGAAGTCAGACTCACAGCAATGTGCTTGGCTCTTTACTTCATGACTCACAGGAAAGAGTATTTAGTGAGGTCAACAAATGCTGCCCCTGTCAGCGATGCTGACATCCCATTTAATAACAACATTAAAGGTTAAATACAACAAATAATGATTCAAGACACCAGAATGAAACAGAACGTGAAAGTGCCAGAGAAACCGAGCAGATTTGTCAGCCTCGGATAGAGAGAAAAACAGAATTGTCATTTCGAGTCCACTGACCATACATCAGAACTGAACATAACTGGGGAATAGTGTAATTGATGCTGGTGACAGGGATGTCGGTTGTGAAGGGGAGAAGGACTGAGTTGAATAGATCAAGAAAGAGAGAGATGCAAAAAAGCAAACAAGGGGATCGTTGCTGATCAACTGAAATGGAAGTAAAAATCAAATTTAATCTTGTTTATTTTTCTCCTGTCCCCATATTAACGAAAATCATGCCATCTAAGGTGTACAACAAAGCCACGGTTTAAAGTGAGCAATGTCCCTTTGTCACTTCCCTGAGTATAATCATTTTCTTTTTTTCATTAATGGGATGCTGGGATAACATTTAATTTCCTTTCCGCATTGAACTTGAGAAGGCTTTGGTGAGCTGCCTTCCTGACCACTTCAGTTGGGGGCTGTAAGTAGTCAATGCTTAATTCTGTCCTGTTTAATTTCTTTGACACATTATAGTCTTTCATACAATTGAGCGGCTGGCTTGGCCATTTCAAACAGCACCTGAGACTTAAAAACATTGCAATGGATCTAGAGTTACATGTAAACCCGGTGAAGATGATAGATTACCTTCCCTGAAGGGCATTAGGGTACCAGGTACGGTTTATTTTTTTCTGACAATTGAGAATGGTTTCATTGGACACTTAATTCCTGATATATTGTGGAATTCAAATTCCAACATTTGCTGTGGTGGAATTCAAATCTAGACCCTCGGGCATTACCTGGGTCCCTGGATTAATAGTCCAGAGATAATACAGCTAGGCCATCATTTCCTCAGCATCTCCAACCATCTCCAATGGTAATAGTGGTGTTGCAGTTGACGACGCTGTGCTTGAAGCATCGCAGTTTGCAAAACAAAGAAATTATTTGGCAAAACGTACCATCCTTCTCATTTTATATTTATGAGAAGGCGAGATGATGGGAAGTGCTCTTCATGAAAAAGACCTGGATGTCCTTGGTCACGTGTCACTAACCAAATTCATACGGAGCATTAATTAATCAGCACAGTAAATATGTGCTGTTCCTCATTGCAAAATGATGAAAGCATATGAACATTGATACTTTCCTGCAGTTGTAGAGTGATATTGAGAAAGTACTTAGGGCGCTGTGAACAGATTTTCTCTCCTTTATAAGGAATTATCTCCTTGTCAAAATGAGACAGTGTAAAGGAGTTTTACTAGCCCAATCCCTGAATTGATGGTACCATGAGGATGGTGTGAAGAAAATGAGTATTTAATCTGTAATGCTACAAAAGAATAAAAAAGGTGATTGCGATAAAACTTGAACGTTACGGAACGAAACAAAACATTGATGACATGAAATATAACGTGTTTTCCCGCAATGCATGTTTTCATATTTGGACAAATACATGGATAAGAAACGTTACAAAGGATAAGGGCCAAGTGTAAGGAAATGGTTTTAACATGGATGGACATATTGGTCGGCATAGACCAGTTAGGCTGAAGGACCTGTCTCCTTGCTGAAGTATTCTATGAATCTATTTTAGTTTACATACCTCTGTGGATCCCCCATATTGGTTGTGAGAGAGCTCCAGGATCTGAATAAACTCTCACCATCTCAGTGTACAGTTGGAGCGAGACCCTGCACTGAGCATCACATTGTTCTCAAACCTGCCAGTAGCCACACTCTGATAGAATTGGCCATTCCCAAAAGTTTTTGATCTCCATGCAGAACACTAGCCTGTCTACTCGGAGATGGATCATGCCTCCTTGAGACTTGGTACAAACCATCCGCTGTGCCTCCTTACCATCAGCAAACCACGTTAATGTAACATTTATGTACCATTAGCAATGGAGCCATTAGGGAAAACATGGAATAGTCTGTCTGTGCAGTCTCTGCTTCATTGGCTTTTCGTGTTGCAGTATAACAGTTTGGAGGTGCTGAATGGCTTCTTCTGTTCATGTGTCAGTGTTTGAGGGGCTGGATGTCCGCCTTCTGGTCCCAGAGAAGAGGGTCATTATTGGCCATCCCATGTTCCCTGCTTACCAGCGTGTTGTGCTGACTGGACTCCTCATCTTTCTGTGTAATAACAGACAAACAGGAGGCTGGAAGAGCACGACAAAACAGGCAGCTTCAGGAGGTAGAGAAGTCAACATTTCAAGTATAACCGAACTTCATGACTGTGGGTGGGGGTAGGGGGAGCTGCAGATAAAGAGGGACGGAGGAGGTTGGGCTGGGGAGAGCCGCGGGATGATGAGGTAGGGATTGGTGCACACAAATAGTGAATGCAACCTGCTTGGTCAATTGGAGGGATGAATCCGGTTGGTAGCTGGATGGCAGGGTCGTGAGGTGTAATAGAAGAGTGGGGGAGGGACTGGAAAGGGAGCAGTGGCATGGCTGGGAAGTTTATTAAAAATTGGAGAACTCAATATTCAGTCCTCCAGGAAGTAGGCTGCCCAGGCAGAAGATAAGGTGTTGTCCCTCCAATTTGCGGTCTGGCTCAAGGCGGCAACAGAGGAGGGCAAGGATAGTCATATTGGAAAGGCATTGAGAAGGGGAAATGAAATGGATGCTGACTGGGGTGTCAGGTCAGCCCCTTTGTACCCAGCTGTGATGCTCAGATAAATGTACTCTTAGTTTACGTTTGGTCTCCCTGATGTAGAGAAGACCACATTGGGAGTACCTGAGGCAGTAAACTAGGTTGGAGGAAAGGCAGGTGAACTTCCGTTTCACCCGTTTGGGCCCCTGAATGGATGTGAGGAAGGTGGTGTGCAAGCGGGTAATACATCTTTTCCGTTTGCAACGGCAGTGCCAGTGGGGATTGGAGGATTTGGTGAAGAGTGTGGCACGAACCAAAGATTAGTGAAAGGAATGGTCCTTGTGGAAGATGTGCCAGGTGATGGGATCCAACCCAGTTTACTGTATCTGGTGCTCCCGATGTGTTCTTCCCCACAACAGGGAGACCAAATGTAAACTGAGGGAATGATTTTCTGAGCATCTCAGTTAGGCCTGTAAGGGCTGCCATGACCTACTAGTCACTGCCGATTTCAATTCCCCCTCTCACACACTTTCCAACGTGGCCATCCTTGACTTCCTCCATTGCCACAATGAAACAAACCGCAAATTGGACGAAAACACTTCATCTTTCACCTGGGCAGCCCACAGACCGGGGGACTCAACACTGATTTTCCCAGTCTCAAATTATCGCCCTTCCTATCCCCCAAATGCATTCCCAGCCCCTCCTCCTCCCTTCCATTCCTCTGATCAGTCCTTCTGCCAACTACTAACTAGATTCATTCCTCCTAACCACCAACCCCATCATACCCTCTGCCTGTGTTCACCTATCCTCACCTCACCACCCTGCCTCTTCCTCCTCCACCCCACCTCTTTAAATGTAGGCCCCCTTATCCCTCATCCTCAGTCCAGAAGAAGGCTTTTACCCAAGGCATTGACTTCCCACCTCCTGAAGCTGCCTCTCTTGTTTTGTTGTTCTGGCTTCCTGCATGTCTCCTTTGAATTCCAACATTTGAAGATTTTTAAAAAATCTCTTCTTGTGTAAGAATCAACAGAGAGTGAACGGGCTGTGCCTCTTCTTAGAGAATAGTTTCAATGGGCTGAATGGCTTTCTCACATTCCAGTAAAACCAGATTGAGATGCTGAATGACCTCCTCTTTCTATACTGTGGAAATGTGCAGTGTCCAGCAATGCGATCACACGAATGTTACCTGCACGTTAACAGCATGAGCTTGACTATTGTCCAGCTTTTGATGCTTTATGTGATCTTCACTGAACATCTTCACTTCTGGTCGAATGATGGAAGGTAAGACATTGATGAATCAGCTGAAAATGTTCATGCCGAGGAAGCTGCCCTGTTGATCGCACACAGAGATATCTAGGGACTGAGAGGATTGATGTTCAACAGCCACATTGTGTTTTGAATAACCCAACCAGTGGAGAGATTGCCAAAGATTCCCATAAAGTACAAATCTTTTTCAAACCCTTTGACACCTTGCTCAGTCAAATCTTTCAGTAATGTCAGGGCCAGTCACTGTGACACTGTGTTAATATTTTTTGTTCATGTCAATAGGCCAAGGTATATGTGTGGGGAGTATTTCCTTCTCTGAGAGGATAGTGACTGTTGGGGCCTCTCTATCAAACTTATCAACCAGGTCCCCCATAAAATCTTCTCTAGCCCCTGACAGTGTTCTTGGGTATATCTGGTAAGGAATGTGAGATTTATCCAACATCAAGCATTCTAGTATGTCCAGTACCTCCTTTACTGTGATATGGACTATCCCTAAGAAATCACCATGAACTTTGTCAAGTTCCTAAGTATTCATTTCTTTCTCCATGTTACGCACTGAGGAGAAATATTCGTTGAGGACATCACCAGTCTCTTATGGTTCCACACATACATGTCCACTTTGGTCTTTGAGGGGTCACATTTTCTTACTATTTATTGTTTTTCCTATAATATACTTAAAGTACCTTTTTTGAATTCATCCTAATCTTCTCAGCCAAGGTTCTTTCATGCCCCCCTATTGCTCTCGTGATTTACTTCTTCAGTAAACGCCTCTATCCTTTATATACTTCCAGGGATTCACTTGATTCCAGCTGCCTGTAACTGAGCTGCCATTTTTTTCCAGTCAAAGCCTAAATATATCTTGTCATCCAGTGTCTCCCATTCCTGCCAATTTTCCTTTCACCCCCGCAGTAACAAATAGACCTTGAACTCTAGTATCTCACGTTCAAAGGCCTCCCACCTGCCAACAATCCATTTCCGGCAAACAAACTATTCCAACAAATCCCTCCAAACTCCTGTGTAATTCCATCTAAATTAGTCCTGCCACAATTTAGAACTTGAAGCTGTGGACCAGTTTTGTTGTTCTCCATAACTACGTGAAAATTAATAGAACTATGGTCATTGGTCCCAAAGTGTTCCCCCTCTATCACGTCTATCACCTGTTCTATCATATTTCCTATAAGTAGGTCGAATTTTGCCCCTTCACGAGTAGGCCCCTAAATATACTGCTTGAGGAAATATTCCTGGCGCAATTAATGGATCCGACCCAACCAAATCACTTCATGCTCTGGTAGTCCCAGTTTATATTATAAAAATTAAAATCCTCAATTATGACAATCCTTTGGCTCCTGCATGCCACACCTCTCAGCCTGCATATTTATTACTCTAATTTCTGTTGACTATTTGAGGGCCTATAGCACAACCCCTATAACTTCACATTTCCCCTTCCTATTTATTAGCTCCATCCATAAATCCTCGCTGATTGATCTTTCAGTTATTTCATCTCTCATTACTGCTGTGATACTTCCCTTCATCAGAAATGCAACTCACCCTCCCCTTCTTTCACCGTTGCTGTCCTGCCTAAAGCAGCTAATCCCTGGCACATTAAGCTGCCAGTCATGTCCCTCCCTTAGCCATGTTTATGTAATGGCTCTAATATCTCACTCCCGCGTGTCTATTCATGCCCTGAGTTCATTGGCCTTACCTGTCAGCCCTCTTGCATTGAAATAAATCCAGAAGGCATTCCTTGCTCCCCATCATATTCCAGCCTGACCGGTCTCTTCACTTTACTGTTTCTGATTACTGCATCTCCTTCCAGCCTCGCACTTGCTTCCCTGCTCTTGAGGATCCTACAAACTGCCAATCTCGTTTGAACCCTCCCTTGGAACACCAGCAAACCTGGTCGCCAAGTTATTTGTCCACCCTCCAGTGTATGTGCCACATGCCGCTCGTGAAATGATCAACTCTGTCACAGAAAAGACCCCAATGATCTAAAAATCTGAGTTCCTATCCTCTGCACCAATTCTTTAGTCATGCATGTATCTGCCATATCGTCCTATTCTTACTTGCAACAGTTCATGAAATCAGGAGATTACCACTTCGAAGTCTTGGTTTTGAACTTTTCTCCTAGCTCTCTGTAATCACTCTGTAGGAAATTATCCCTATTTCTACCTGTATCATTCATACCAATTTGCACAATGACTTCTGGCTGCTCACCCTCCCCGTTGACAATATTCTGTAGCCGCTCGGAGATTTCCTGGACCCTGACACCTCTGAGGTAACACACCTAGCTGGATTCCCGTTTGAGGCCCCAGAATCTCCAATTTGCTCCTCCAACAATTGACTCTCCTATCTCTAAGACCCTGGTTATATTTACCCTTTCCCGCTGTGCCCCAGAGTCAGTGGTATTGCCAGCAACCTGGCTCCTGCTGCATTCCCTTGAATGGTCTTCCCCCGCCCCTCCCCCCAAAAATATCTAAAATGGTTTACTTGTTTTCGAGAGGAATGACCATGGGGATTCCTGCACTCTCTGCCGACTCCCTTTCCCATTCCAAACCTACTCTCTGCCTGGATCATCACAGGGAGCAAGGACTGGTTGGTGAATAAAATTGTGATTATTTAAACGCAACAGGGCTGACAGGTAAGGCTGATGAACTCAGGGCGTGCATCTTCATGTGGGACTGGACCATTATAGTCATTACAGAAACATGGCTATGGGTGGGTCTTGGGCATGACCACCTTACTAAGGCACTTATCTATGAAGTTCATAGCATCTCCGATGATCCTGAGTGTATCCAGGTCCAACTCCCAAACATGGTCTCCCAGGAGCTGTAGACAGGTGCACTTTCCACACATGTAGTCATCAGGGATGGTGGCAATCTCCCAGAGCTCCACCATCCCACAGGAGGAACGTGCAACCGAATTAACTGCCATATCGACTGCAGTAATACTAAATTAAAAGGACTGTATTTGAGCTTGCCTGTACTTTTTGCTGAACAGCTGCTTTTCGGAAGCCTCTCAATCCAATGAAATACTACTTTCTCTCCTATCAACTGCATTTTCTCTACTCCTCCACATTTACTTTTAGTCAGGAAAGTAGGGAGATACGACAGTGATGTAATTTTTGTGCCTTCACACTCCTTAACACCAAACCCATGATAACCTGCTCTTCAGAGCAGGTCTTACTGAGGTCTTCCTCCTGGTAGAGATGATTGCGCTGATACAAATCTTCACCCCAACAGCCAATCTGCGTTTTCACAGTCCTCTGGTCCTTTCTGTCTATTAGTACAGTATTTATGAATTCTTGAATCCATCGATTGAATTCCATTCTGTGTCTCACTCCAAAGGGAGGGAGGTTGATGTTCAAATACAGGGCTATTGCAAAAAAAAACATTAGACGTAGGAACAACATTATGCCGCTCACTGAGTCTGCTTTCCTGTTCAATTCGGTTATATTTATTCTGATAATCCCCCATTCTACTTTCTTGCCTGTTTCCCCATAACTAACCCTAGTTTAAAAATCAGTCTGACTCAGCCTTCAACATATTTAAAGATCTAGCCTCAACAGCCCTCAGGAATTTCTACAATTGTTTCCCTCTCACTGTTGGGAGACTTGGTGGTCTTTAATCCCATGCCCTATTTCTAGCACCCTTTGTGAATTGTGCCGACATCAGATGTTATCGTGTCCTATCACACTTCTCTGCGGCCAGAGGCAAAAAAAAGAAAATTTCAGAGCGTGTAATCTTCTCCCTCATCTTCCACCTCAGCCTAAGTTCCAGCTTATTCGAATCTGTGGATTTGTCCACTGTTTACCATGCACAAACTCCCAATTCTTCCTTGGCTTCTTTATCAATTCATTCAAGGGTCACACGGTCATTCTCCCTGAATCCAGGAACGGCTTCCTTAAATTGAAGACCGACATGAAGCACGTGTTTAACATATTCTGTAGTTCCGTGCACAGGCTGCCCCAATTGGTCTCTAATACTCTCCCTTTTTTCTGTTGTTATCCTCTTCCTCTTAATGAACTGATAAAATGTCTTTGGACTCATGTTAATCTTGCTCACCAATGTTTTATGCCGATCCCCCTTCTGCTCTTCTACTGACTTTTTCAATTTAACCCTACACTTACTTTATCATTTTATTGCATACATTTTCCTGCTTTGCACCTGCTTTAAGTCTCTCTTTCGTTTTTAATTCTGTTCTGAAAGTGTGTTGACACCCGAGGTTCTGTGGGCTTGTTTTCCAAATTTTCATCTTCCGTGTAACATGTTGGGCGAATACTCTCATTGATTCCATTTTGATCAAGTAATCTCCCATGGCCCCACCACATGCTGTTCTGCTACAGTTTCACCCAGTAACCACTGCAACTTTGGCCATATCCTGTCATGTTTTTTTCATAAATTCCATCTCCCCAATTCATTAACGTTTTATTTTCCAGATGGTGTTTTGTATTATCTTTTCCTTAACAAACTTAAAATGTTTGATGTCATGGTCACTGGCTGTATAATGCTCTCCCAATCCTGCCTGCAATATCCTGACTGGCTTCGTTCCCCACAGTGAGGCCCAGTATTGAACCGCCTATTGTTTTATCTGCTGCATGTTGATATAAGAAGCTCTCTGAAATAAATTTCAAGGCACCTGTCCCCTCTTGAAAAGTTATCACTACCCAAATGAATGTTTGGAAATGAAATGCATGTACGTAACAATCCTGTTATTGTTTTTACACACTTCAGTAATTAGCTATATATCTGCTCCTGTACTTTATTTTAACTCGGGGTCTATAATATATCCCCAGCAGTGTCTCTGAAATGGTGAAATGGTTTTGATCCTGAACTCTATCCGCAATGCCTCATTAGAAGATATTGTCCCTCCTTACTGCAGAAACTGACTCCATAATTAATAATGCAACACCACCTCCTCTTTTACCCCTCTCGCGTCCTGCCTACAGTTCTTGTACCACAGCATATTGAGTTGTCAGTCCTGACCTCCCTCAAACATATCTCTGTACTGGCAAAAATGTCATATTTCCACATGTCACCTTGTTACCTTGTCACATCTGTCTGTCCGATAATATTCCCAGCATTAAGGTAAAGCATATCCACCCTGGAGTATAGTACCTGGAATCCTCTGTACCTCAGAGTTCTTCAATCAATCAGTGTTCGGTATCAAGCTGCCCAGTTCATGAACCAAAACTGTAACTCTGGGACTGAATTAGTATTTGTTGAAATGCAATTTAGTTTTTAATAAATGTATTAATCAAATGCAATTTTCCAGAACTGAGCACTCTGCTCCACATACAATGAGTTTCTGCTGATTAATTCCTAGCTCAGTGTGCAGGTGGGATAGCCATCAGTAATAGGACAATTGAGGACAGCAGATGATGGAGATCAGTGTCGAAACGTGTGGCACTGAAAACGAACAGCCTGTCAGGCGGCCTCTGAGGAGGAGGAGAGTCAAAGATTTGGGCTTCACCCCTTCATCAGGAACGCATCCGTGCCTTCCCATATTTTTCATTCCATAGTCCACAGAATATTGCAAAACATACATGCTCAGTGAAGAAGCACGTTATATAGCCCTGAAAATGAAAGCAGTCAATCGGTTTGTTGGACAGGGCGTAGACAACTTGAGGTGAAGTACAGACTAATTGAAGTACAAACATGAGGAGAGATAAATGCCCTGGGCCAGAGGGGAAACACCTTAGGTTGCTGCAGGAAGAGAGAAAAGAGATTTATGACACTTTGGCAATGATCTTTGCGTCTTCACTCTCCATTGGCGTCGTGCCAGATGATTGATGGTGGCAAATGTTACTCCCTTGTTCAGGCAAGGGAATATGGATAATCCTGAGAATTATAATCCAGTCAGTCTTGCATCCATATTGCGCAAAGTAGTGGAAAGCATTCTGAGAGACAGACTTTATGATTACTTGGAAGATCTTAGTTTGTGTAGAAATAGTCAGCATGGCTTTGTGAGGGGCAAGACTTTGAGGATGGGATCAAACACATTGAAGAAGATAGAGCTGTGGATGTGGTGTGCATGGATTTTAACAAGGCATTTGCTCCCGTTCTCCATGGTAGGTTCATTCAGAAAGTCAGGAGGTATAGGATACAGGGAAACCTATCTGTCTGGATACAGAATTGACTGGCCCATAGAGACACAAAACAGTGGTAAATGGGGAGTATGGGAAGTGGGTGGCACAGTGGCACAGTGGTTAGCAGTGCTTTCTCACAGCGCGAGAGACCCGTGTTTAATTCGCGCATCCGGCAATTGACTGTGTGGAGTTTGCACGTTCTCCTCGTGTCTGCGTGGGTTTCCTGCAGGTGCTCCGGTTTCTTCTCACAGTCCAAAAACGTGCAGGTTAAATGAATTGGCCATGCTAAATTACCTAGAGTGTTAGGTGAAGGGATAATTGTTGGGGAATCGGTCAGGGTGGGTGGCGGGTCGGTGTAGACTTGTTGGGCCAAAGGCCCTGTTTCCTCCTTGTCAGTAATCTAATCTATTCACTCTGGAGCTCAGTGAAAAGTAGAGTTCGGTTCTGGGAACTCTGTTGTTTGTGTTTTTTATAAATGATTTAGATGAGGGAGTGGAAGTGTGCGTTATTACATTTGTCGATGCAAAAAAGAAGATTGGTAGAATTATGGATAGTGTGGGAATTGTTGTAGTTTGCACCGGGACATTGACAAGATGAAGAACTGGGATAATAAGTGACAGATGGATTTCAACCGGGAAAAATGTGAAGAGTTTCATCCTGGACAATCGACTTTGAATGCAGAACACAGGATAAAAGGTAGGTAGTGCTCGTCAGGTCCTGAACAATTCACCCTCTTCTCCAGGCACTTCCCCTGCCACCACAGGAATTGCAAGACCTGTGCCCACACCTCCTCCCACCCCACCAGCACCTCAAGGATCCTTCCCCATCCATCAAGGTTTCACCTACTGATCCACACATGTCAGCTACTGTATCCGTTGCTCCCAATGTGGTATTCTATACGTTGGTGAGATAGGACATCTACTCGCAGAGCACTGCAGAAAATATCTGTGGGACACCCGCACCAACCAGCCTCACTGCCCTGTGGCCGATCGCTTCAACTTCCCCTCCCAATCTGCTGAGGACATGCAGGTACAGGGTTTCATCCATCGCCACTCCTTTACCACCGCATCTTCAACCTCAGGACCCGACAACCTCATGGTATCAATTCGGATTTCACCAGTTTCCTCATTTCCCCTCCTCCCAAATAATCACAGTTTCAAACGCCCAGTTTAGCACCGCCCTCACGACCTGTCCCTTCTTGTTATTCAAAGTGGGAAAGGGTAATTCTTTTAGATCCCCTACAGAGTGGAAGCAGGCCCTTTGGCCCAACAAGTCCATACCAAATCTCCGAAGAGTAACCCATTTCCCTCTGACTAATGCACCTCTCACTATGGGCAATTTAGCATGGCCAATTCACCTGGCCTGCACATCTTTGGAACATGGGAGAAAACCAGAATACCCGGAGGAAACCCATGCAGACACATGGGAGAACGTACAAGCTCCACACAGAGAGTCGCCTGAGTCTGGAATCGAAACTGGTCCCTGGCACTGTGAGTCAGTAGTGCTAACCACTGAGCCACCGTGCCCACCTGTCCATCTTCCTTCCCACCTATCCACGCCACACTCCCCTCCGATGTATTACCATTACCCACACCTCTATCTAACTATCGCATTCTCAGTTACCTTTACCGTGTCCACCCCCTCCCATTTGTCTCTACACCCTCATGGTTCCCTGTCTTATTGCTGATGAAGGGCTTTTGTCCGAAACGTTGATTTTCCTGCTCCTTGGATGCTGCCTGAGCTGCTTTGCTTTTCCAGCTCAGCCCTCACATCTCTAACCTCCAGCATCTGCTGACTTCTCTTTCACCTTGTTAACATCTCCACTCAGTGCCTGTCCAGGTTGCAGATGTATGGAGTCTGGGAGGTAGGCCAGATGACATCACCGTAAGTAAGTTGCCTGATGTGCTTCTGACACTCCATTTCCACACATTTGCTCTCTGCGCCAGGGTCTGACTGGAAATGAATTTGCAAAGTATGGTTGCTAGCCAGTCATTGATGTCCAATTTGGCTATTTTCCACATGGCCCAACATGGATTCCAAATGTTTTGTTGTGAAATAATGCTTGAATGACTGCCCTGAACCACGTGGTAATGCTCCGGATACATTTCGGTGCAGGCCAGTATCTCACTAAGTGCAAAGGCAGCTATGATTTCAGTAACACTCTGCCTGAATTCAGATACTTCTAAATCCATTTTAAACGAAGGTTATGATTGCAAGGTGATGAGTTTAGTATCCGAACAATAATCAGGTATTTGCCATGTTTCATGAATTACGCAAAAGTGAGATGTGAAGTATGATTTTTCAACCGAAAAATAATTGCATCCTCTCTTAAAGCAATTAGCTTGATGTTATATTTATGGAACTAATGCCTGTCAACATTTTATGATTCAAAAATAAAGAATGTACATTTTGTTTTATATCGAACATAGAATATGCTACCTGACATATACATGATCACAATTACATATTCATTGTCGGTATTCAAAGAAATACATTGTCGCACCAACATTTAGGAAATGGTTGGTGTCTGACCGATTATATATTCAGATTGAGAAAATGATTGAACAATCATACAGAAATAGCTTCTTACATATTCAAGTAGCAATCAGTTTAATTCCTCACTTAAGTGTCCAAGCTTCAGCTATTTGCCAACAATTGAGAAATGACAATCATTCGACATGCACTGAAAATGCTAATGTAAGTGAATGATTTGTGCTATTACATTGTAGAGAACAATACTTTGAAATCTCCCATTTTAAAATAATTAATGGCATTTAATGCAAAATTTGGTTAGTGAATAAAAACAATGAATGTGTTTCCGTATGAGTGAAAAGTCAAACATTTACAAAGTGTTCTGTGCCAGAGCAAAGAATAATTTGTTTTAATAATTGGAATACAAGATTTAAAATATTCGTGTGTTGTGTACTAATTAGTTTTCATCATCAAGCTGACTTTTCAATACTTGCATTTTAAATGGTTATCCTGCAGCAAATATGATCAGATATTTGCCAGCATTTACAACAGATCCTAATGTTGACTTGCATCTGTATATGATAGTGTACAAAACTTTAATGGATAGAAGGAGGCTACTGGGGCACGGTGTATGCATCAGCTCCGGAAATGTCTCCCAAACTCCTCCCATTTGCCACCCGGTCTCCGTAGCCATTTACATTGATAACTTACAAATATATATCCAGTTCCATTTTGAATCTTCATTCACAACTTTCCCAGTCAGAGCATTCTAAATGCTAACAACTCTCTCAATAAAGAAGTTTGTCCTTATCTCACTTCTAGCTCTTGTGCTGACAATCGTGAAACTGCGACTGCTAAACGCTGTAATGCCAACGGACAGAAATAGAGTATTCGTATTTTAACCTGCAATTTTTTCCATAATTTTGAGCACTGCAATAAGTTCACATCTTTGTCCGGTCTGCTTAATGAAGAGTAAACCTAATTGTTCACATCCTACCTTTAACTAAATCGTTCAGTCCAGTTGTCATTATGATTATTTATAAGGTTACTGGTATTCTACAAAGTAATGTGTTGTGTGTGATTAGAGAGAGAGAGAGAGAGAGAGAGAGAGAGAGAGAGAGAGTGAGAACAATCCACTGTAAAGTCAGAATTACTCCCAGTCCCACGTGGAAAAGAGGAAATGATTAGGAAGGTGGGAGAGTTTAATATGTGGTTAAAGAGCTCATACGGGGTGAAGGTTACAATTTTTGGATCATTGGGATCTGTTCCAGTGCAAGTGAGGGTTTTCAAAAATAGACAGGTTGCATCTTAACTGGAGGAGCACCCAACATCCTTGTAGGGAGGTTTGCTAGTGGGGATTGAATGGATTTAAACTAATAAACCAGGAGGCTGGCACCCAAAGCAGCAGGTCAGAAACTGAGCAGAAGGTAGAGGTGAATAAGACATCAAGCATGGCCAGACTCATGACCACAATGAAGGATGGATCATGTCAATTCAAAATGTGAGTTGTAGATTGGAATAAATAATAGAGAGGAGGCGCAAAGTTATCAGGGATTAACAAATAAGGTTGAACAGGGTGAGGGATGTGAGGTATGACGTGTGTGAGATCAGGAAGCTGGTGTACAAAAAAGTATTAGAAGGGAAATACAAATCAAGAAAATGCATTTAAAAACTTTGTACCTAAAAGAACACAGTATTTGTAAAAATATCGATGAGCTGACAATAGATACAGAGGGAAGTGGGTATGACCTGGTGCGGATTACAGAAGCATGTTTACAGGGAGATCAGGACTATGCAGTGACATGTCCAGGGCACTCACTATTCCAGAAGGTTAGACAAGAAGGAGCAGGAGGTGGAATTGATGTATTGGTTAAGGATGATATCAAGGCTATTAGGAAATGATATTCGCATGAGGGAATGGCATGCTAATCAGTCCAGGTGTAAATAAAAAGCAAGAGAAGAAACCTCTTGTGAAGAGTAATGTTTAGCTACTGTCTCTCTAAGTATTTCTGAGTTCGAAAATAATGACGGGTGGTGACCAGGACATAACAGTGGGATGAACATGCATATTGACTCAATTAATCAACTTGGCAAAGGTAGCCTCGAAGAACAATTCATAGACGGTATGAAGGATTGTTTCTGAGAGCAACATGTCATGCATTCAACCAGAGAACGGGTTACTTCAGATTTGATTTTATATGACAAGGAAGGATTGATAAAAAGACCTTGCAGTTTAGGATCCTCTTGTAAGCAGTAACTGCAACATGCTGTAGTTTCAACCTCAGATTGAATGAATGAGGACAGAATCGCATATGACGGTTTTAGTTTTGAGGAATGATAATTATATTGGGCAATGATAATTATATTGGGCAATGATAATTAAATTGGGCGAAGGAAGGAGTTGTCTTAGGTGGACTGGCCAGGAAAAAAAATGAAGGGCAAGACAGATAAAAAAAATCAGGCAGAGACGCCAGGAGATATTATATAACCTCTCAATTAAAGTATATTGGTGAGAGGAAGAGGAATTGCGTAATGAAAAAAAAGTCATCCATGATTTGACAAGTAAATCAATAAGAGCATGAGGGAAAAGTTTCGGGAAAATCATATTACACAGGTTAGTCACACTCTGGAGGACTGAGCAAGGTAGTGGTTTGGTGGTGTTATCGCTGAACTGTTAAGCGAGAGACCCAGATAATGTTCTGATGACATGGATTTGAATTCTACCACGGTAGATTATGGAACTTGAAACCAAATGTGGAATTAAGAGACTGATAGTGATCATGAATCGATTGTAAGATAAAACTCATGTGGTTCACTAATGTCCTTTAAGGAAGAAACTTCCATCCTTACCATAGATTCATTACTCTCTGGTGAAGTCTTATTTCCTTATCTCCGGTATAAAATGTCTTCCCTTAACATTAAGACTATGTCATTGGGTCCTTTCCCTCCTAATAATGGAAGGATCTTTCTGATATATACTCTGACCAGGCATTTAGTTTTTTTATGATTCAATTAGAACCCCCTCATCAGCGAGTTTAATCCCAGAGACTTCAAACATTAGGCTTTTCATTTCTGAGGCCATTCCTGTGTCATGGAAATTAAATCGACTTGACTCAATTATTAGCAAGAGCAAGGAAAGGGTCTTCATTAAATTCCCTTTCCCTGACTCATTACACTAAATCAGATGCCTCAATGCAAGGAGTACTGAAACATTATAGAGACGCCTGCCTTATAGAGTTCCTTATCACACTCTCAATGGCAAAGACTGGGAAAACTCAAGTTGTTATCCTCTCATCCCCTGGTCCTAGGCATAACAGTTCTTCAGCTTTCACGGAGTTCGACTATTGCAAGGTCGAGGTGAATGTTTAGAGAATTCAAACAGAGATAAGATAACTGCAAACCTTCATCAAAACATCATTTACAAAGTTCAGTACAGCATTGATTTAAAGAAAAGCATTCTCTTTCAAATTACACAGTAAATGGATAATTAATTTCACAGTAAGTGGATAATTTTCCATTACATTTCACCCTTTTTGTCATTTTATGACAACAAGAACTACAGCAACATTAAAAAAAAGCCATAATAACTATACATCAGAAAATGTTTAAGAAACACCAGGCCTTTCCTCAGACACTATCTACCCGAAACACAGCTTTGTGGTGCTTTCATCACTTGCCCGGTGTAAACCCCATGTTCACACGTCACATTCGTTAAAGCCATGGTAGGGTAGGATCCACGCAATGCCCATGTCCTTACGAATAGTCCTACCAGGGTGTTTGCTAAATGTGTGAGCTGGGGCAGGCCCATATTAGTATGAGGTTTCGAATCACTACTTGCACTTAATTGTTTCCGGTGCTGTCTGATATATCCTCAGGCCCAGCTGCACGCTTGCAATGGCGGGTGCGTATGCCTTTGGCTCTTTCTGCGATCCTAACTGCTGTCTGTGTTGTGAGGAGCACTTGAAACGGTCCCAGCATTCTCTTAACCTTCCAGTTTTTTTCCCTCCTGAAGTCTTTCACCACTATTCAGTCTTCAAGTTCTAGATCGTGCAGCTTCCCTCTTGTTGTTTGGGGTAGTGTTGCTTTCACTTGGTTCTGTATTTCAGACAAACGTGAAGAGAGTTTTATATAGTAACACAATATCTCATCCTCACAGTGGCCTGTTTTCCGTCTTAACTTTGGTCTTGTGCCAATTCCTGTTTTGGGCAGCCTGCCGAACACAATCTTAAACGGGCTCAGATTAGCTCTTCCTCTCCTCCTAGATCTCATATGCATTAGCATCATTGGAAGTGCCTTTCTCCATGTCACCCCTAGTTCCTCAATATTTTGTCTCTTTTTCAAGGCAGTGTTTTCTTTTTACACTGCCCCACCGCTCGCTGACTGGCCAGCACAGTGTTGTCCCATGTTTATTCCCAAATAATCATTATCTGCTGTCAGGCATTATTGGCAAATGGTGTCCCATTGTCCCATCTCTGAATTATCTCAGCAACGCATTGACTACTGCACTGGCATCCTGTTTAGACGTGGGGAACGCTTCCACCCATTTGGAAAGCATATCAACTAATACCAGACAATACATTTTCCCTTCGCTGCGTGTTTGTTTAATAAAATCCATCTGTAAATGTTCGAAAGGTTTTTGGGGTTGGGGGTGGGCTGCCTGTTTACCATGACGCTTCACGATGGCCCCTGAGGGGGCAAAAGACGAGGTACGGCCTGCACAACAGAACTGGATTGAACTGTCCTGGGGGCCGGCGCTTCAGTCAGCCCAATAGATTCTCGCAAACCGATCGCCTCAACCCGGAATCGTAAACAATGTCCTGTAAAGAACGAAACAAACAAGACACACAAATACAAAAAAAGTTTACAGTACAACTGGCAATGCCGCAACTACTCCACAAGGCCCTGACAGGAGCAGTGTTCTGGGCCACAGGCTGTCTTCCTTCTTGCCCCGATGGATCAGCCTGCAGAGCTCAAGGCAGGCTGTTGTCCGGTGGAATTTGAGCCAATATTGTATCGGATTTGGGAACATGTGGGGCGCGTGGTACAACAGCGTTATTGACTGCCTGCAGGTCTTGAACACATATCCATTCCTCCGGTTCACCGGGAATGTTTGCCTTTTTGATTGCAAAAAATGGGGATTGTCACTGGTGAGTTTTCACAGGGAATTATCACTCCAGCCTTTAAGAGGGATTCAAAGACTGGAGTAATTCCTTCTATGGCTTCAGGTTTTAACAGGTATTGTGGTCTGCAAGGACGATACTCAGACTTCAGGGTTATCCTTATGAGCTCACAGCCCCATATTCACCCCACAGCATGTTTGCATTTTGCCCACAACTCTGTCGGGACTATTTGAAGTGCATGGATTAGATTAGATTAGACTTACAGTGTGGAAACAGGCCCTTCGGTCCAACAAGTCCACACCGATCCGCCGAAGCGCAACCCACCCATACCCCTTACCTAACACTACGGGCAATTTAGCTTAGCCAACTCACCTGACCCGCACATCTTTGGACTGTGGGAGGAAACCGGAGCACCCGGAGGAAACCCACGCAGACACGGGGAGAACGTGCAAACTCCACACTGTCAGTCGCCTGAGTCGGGAATTGAACCCGGGTCTACAGGCGCTGTGAGGCAGCAGTGCTAACCACTGTGCCACCGTGCCGCCCACAAATAGGAAATTGAACCCGGGTCTCTGGCGCTGTGAGGCAGCAGTGCTAACCACTGTGCCACCATGCCATTGAGCTGGGTGCTCAATGAAATTTTTAAAACACTGACATGGCGAGACAGATTGGAAGCAAGGATAGTAATACCTCTGGCTGGGTTGTCCAAAACAAGAGGTTACAGTCTTAGGTGCAGGCAGGCCGCTCTGTACTGAGATGAGAGTGGTGCCCTCAGAGAGTGGTGACCCTGGGAAATTCTCGACCGCATCAGGCTGTGGAAGCTAAAACACGGGATATAAATAAGGATTTCTAGACACTAAAGGGATCATAAGACAGCTGGGGTACGGCTGTCACAAGCTCAGAGATATTTGGAAGGTCTCTTCGGGGTCAACAGGACTGTGTTTCCCATTCCCTTTTCCGATACTGAGGATGAAGCTGGGTGCTCTGTCGGTTTTACCCTTCCAAACCTCGGAGCATATCATTACAATTTAGTGTCTTGCTTGACCGTTTTAGAGACCATTGAAAAGTTTATAACATGTCTGCGTGTCTGGAGTCACTTTTAGGCTAGGCCAGGAAAGCATAGAAATTACCAGAACAGAATTCACTTCCATTCACTTCCACTGAAACGTAGATTGGCTTGGTGGTAATGGTAGTCTGATGGATTATCCCAGGTGAGAGCTGGAAAATGTATTGCTGGAAAAGTGCAGCAGGTCAGGCAGCATCCAAGGAGCAGGTGAATCGACGTTTGGGGCATAAGCCCTTCTTCAGGAATGAGGAAGGTGTGCCAAGCAGGTTAAGATAAAAGGTAGGGAGGAGGGACTTGGGGGAGAGGCTTGGGAATGCGATAGGTGGAAGGAGGTGATAGGCCGGAGAGGGGTTGGGGACGGAGAGATCGGGAAGAAGGTTGCAGGTCAAGAAGGCGGTGCTGGTTCCAAGGGTTGGGGCTGAGGTAAGGTGGGGTAGGGGAAATGAGGAAGCTGGAGAAATCTGCATTCATCCCTTGTGGTTGGAGGGTTCCTAGGCGAAAGATGAGGCGCTCTTCCTCCAGACGTCGTGTTGTCATGGTCTGGCGATGGAGGAGGCCAAGGGCCTGCATGTCCTTGGCGGAGTGGGAGGGGGTGTTAAAGTGTTCAGCCACAGGGCGTTTAGGCTGGTTGGTGCGGGTGTCCCAGAGGTGTTCTCTGAAATGTTCCGCAGGTAGGCGGCCTGCCTCCCCAATGTAGAAGCGGCCACATCAGGTGCAGCAGATGCAGTAAACGACATGTGTGGAGGTGCAGGTGAATTTGTGACGGATATGGCTTTGGGGCCTTGAAGGGAAGTAAGGGGGGAGGTGTGGGCACAAGTTTTGCATTTCTTTCGGTTGCAGGGGAAGGTGCCAGAAGTGAAGGTTAGGGTGGTGGGAGGTGTGGACCTGATGAGGGAGTCGCGGAGGGAGTGGTCTTTTCGGAACACTGATGCAGGAGGGGAGGGAAATATATCCTTGGTGTTGGGGTCTGTTTGTAGGTGTTGGAAATGACCAAGGATGATACGATATATGTGCAGGTTGGTGGGGTGTTAGGTGAGGACCAGTGGGGTTTTGCCCTGGTGGCGATTGGAGGGGCGGGGTTCAAGGGCAGAGGAGCAGGAAGTGGAAGAGATGCAGTGGAAAGCATCGTCAACCACGTCTGAGGGGAAATTGTGGTCTTTGAAGAAGGAGGCCATCTGGGTTGTAAGGTAGTGGAACTGATCGTCCTGCGAGCAGATGCGGCGGAGGCGAATGAATTGGGAATATGTGATGGCGTTTTTAAGGGGGCAGGGTGGGAGGAGGTGTCATCTAAGTAGCTGTGGGAGTCGGTCGGTTTATAGTAAATGTCCGTGTTGAGTCGGTCGCCCGAGATAGAAATGGAGAGGTCTAGGAAGGGGAGGGAGGAGTCTGAGACGGTCCAGGCAAATTTGGGGTCGGTTGGAAGGTGTTAGTAAAGTGGATGAATTGTTCAAACTCCTCGTGGGAGCACGAGGTAGCGCCGATACACTCATCGGTGTAGCGGAGGAAAAGGTGGGTGGGGGGTTGGTGCCAGTGTAGCTGCAGAAGATGGACTGTTCCACATATCCGACAAAGAGACAGGCATAGCTAGCGCCCATACGGGTGCCCATGGCTACTCTTTTGGTTTTGAGCAAGTGGGAGGCTTGGAATGAGAAGTTGTTCAGAGTGAGGATCAGTTCAGTCAGTTGAAGGAGGTTGTCAGTGGGAGGGTACTTGTTGGGTCGGCGGGAAAGGAAGAAGTGGAGGACTTGAAGGCCTTCTTGATGGGGGGTGGGCGTGTACCGGAACTGGATGTCCATGGTGAAGATAAGGCTTTGGCGGGCCGGGAAGTGAAAATCATGGAGGAGGTGGAGGGCGTGGGTGTTGTCCTGACAGTAGGTGGGGAGTTCTTGGACGAAGGGGGACAGAACCGTGTTGAGGTATGCAGAGATGAGTTCGGTGGGGCATGAGCAGGTGGGTTTAGAATCCTGATTGAAGAAGTAGGCGCAGAGGCATAGGCGCTGGAAGAATTGTTCGATGTTTTGCCGCATGTTGAACTAATTAATCCAGGAACACAGGGGGATGAGGGTGAGGCCTCTTCTGAGGATTATCCCAGGCAAAAAGTTTCTGATTGTATTGAATACAATTCAGCTTCTGCTGCTGCTGTGTTCAACAGCACCACATCAATGTCAGGAATTTTCTGTTTAAGAAAGTTCAGGAAATTAGATCATTGAACGCATTTACAGAGGATATTTGACTTGGAAATGAATTGAGGAGAATGAAGAATTAATGATAAAAGCTGAGTTATCTTTCACCGCACCTTAGGGTCACAAAATATGCAAACAGACCCTTCCAATAATCCACACAAAATCAGCCAACACAGTTCAGTTTGGGAACTAAGACTATAACCGAGCTGTACCTGGCCTCCACCTCTTTTTGGACCTGTCTGGCTTTGAGAGGATTAAGCTAATATGGGTGTTGTTTTATCAGAACAGTATTCCCTACGTCTACTTCGTGTACAATAGCGTTACTCCTCCTCATGTGATTCTTACATATGCCCTCACAGTGCAATAACAAACTTTTCAGCTGCGTTCTATGCTCCTGAGACAGATAGTTTATGAATCTGACACAATGATCAAGGACTTCTTTATTTTTAACATATTTTGAGGCATATTAAAATCCAGAACATTTGGATTTGATTCCTCACTCTGTGAGGCAGTAACTAACACCTGTTTCTCCAGTACTCACTCTCCTCTACTTTTCAGGAGGGGACCTACACCCTCATTTACACACCCACATGAAGGGGTCTTCGAATGTGGGAATTGGCAACAGAGGTGTTCGTTTCATTACTGCCTGTGGCCTACCTACCATTTGGCATGTACGACATGTATGCCAAAAGTTCACCACATCTTTGTGCATTGCAGGTTAATAAGATATTTTTGTCCCTTAGTCTGAGTCTTTCTACCCGAAATGACCTCCCACTGGTAGTTCATGTGCTACACTAACGCTTCCCTTCTCTATGTTAGCGGCAAAAAGATATGGTGTACCTCGGCACATTTCTCCCCTGCACTAACTTGTCACGGTCGCCATTTCCGTCTTAGGATTCTATCTTTCTGATAATAACCCTCAGGAATGTATTTGCCTTCTTTTCAGAATACGCATCCACATATATATCTTTTATCATCGTGTCTGTCTATTGTAAGTTCCTTCGCCATACATGACTAAATACTTCTGTCTGACCCACTGCCTGTTCAAGTTTTCCCTGTACCATTACGTCAAACAGGGTGTCTGCCAACTGTACCTCAACTCCTTCATCTTTGTCTTTAGTTTGTGTGCTTCATGCTGTAACGTATGACAGTGGAATCTGCTTACTGTGCATTCTGGGAAAATACCACGAAACTTCTGTTTTAACTCCTCAGTTTCTTTGTCTTCCTTAGGCTTTTCCACAACAAGCAGTGTCGCTCCCAACATCGACCGTGCTAAACCATTCCCGAGAAGAAATTGGATTCCTGGGACTCACACCCTGTTAGTCACTCGCACTGTTTCCTTTAATACTTCCATTAGTGCCACTGACTAAGCTTCTTTTACGACATATTTTCGCACAGTGCCTTTCTTAACGACCAGCATTGTGACCTTACATATTCGACCTTATGGCAGTGATATAACTTTTCCTAGTATCCTTCTGAAACCACCGGCACCGTCATTTTCCGTGTCCCACTCTATTACAGTGAAAACACCTGAAGCCTTTCACCTTATGCCCACCCTCTTGGGCATCTTCTTAAACCTGTGGTCAACTCTTATCCTCTACTCTTTCTTTTATAGTGTAGCATCTCCACTACTCCCAAATTCGATCCCTCGCACGACGAAATTTTGATTGGAAGTTTGTCTTATGCAGCAAAATGTAGTCATCTGCTAATTCTCCTGCCCTTCTTAATTCCTGACCTTTCCGCTACTCCTCATGAATTCTTATCATCTCTGGAAGTGAGTTTTTCAACATCTTCAGCAGAAAAATCTCCATTACAGCCTCATAAGTCATATTCATCTTTAAAGCAAGCATCCATTTGTCAAAATGCTGATGTTTAATTCTGTCAAACTCAACATAAGTCTGACTTGTTTACTTATTAATGTTTCTGAACTGCTGTCTACATGTCTCTGGTACCAATTCATGAGCACTTAAAATAGCTTGTTTGACATCTTCAGGGTCCCTTGACCCCTCGTCTGACACCGGAGCAAATACCTCACTCGCCCTGCCTACCAGTTTAGTCTGAACTAGCATTACCCATAATTACTTGGACCATTCCATCTGCCTAGTCAAGTTTTCAATGAAACAAAAAAGGCTTCAAAATCTTTCTCATTAAAATGTGGCAGCGTTTTGACATAGCTGTATGTATCACCACCTTCCCCTTTAATCTCCATCCTGTTACTTTGACTTTGTTGACCACATCGTACCTTCAAGTTCAACTTCTCGCTCTTTTTGCTCAACGAAAAACCTCTCTTTTTTCTCTTTTTCTTCTCTCTTTGATCAGCTACGAACCTTCTCCTTCCCTTTTCCCTTTTCTCTCTTCTCTCTTGCTTTCTGTTTCGTCTCTCTCTCTCTTTCTCTCTTCCTTCGTTTATCTTTAAACTCCATTTTCCTCAATTATAATTTAAGTTTTTCTCACTCTACTGCACTTGTCTGTTTCTCTGACACACCTTAGCGTTTGAGTAATTCCCCGACAATTTCAGCTTTACTTTTGTCCTTGGTGAAACACAAATCTATGTTCTTTTCTAATTCTAAAGGTTTGGCCTTTATTTTTCTTTCTAAACTTCCTAGGAAAAATTGAGAATCATCTTCAAACCCCTCGCACTTTTTTTAAAGAACCATTTCTCTCACTTCTAATTTAACCAAACACAAGTCATCGAAATCGAACAAGTTGTCTTACTGACGTTTTATTTAAAGATCTCGGACATGAACGTGCAAATGTTTTAATATACTGTGCTTTTTCCCATACCTCAAATCTATTCAAATCTACCCAAATGTCAGTTTGGATCTGTCTAAAGCTGTTAAAATTGTGGACGAAAGCCCCCAAGCTGTTACAACACAGGGTTAAATACTCTCCTAATTTAAACCAGCCGTATAGAAACTGTTCACCTCATGCTGTAATATCTTAAGTGTCGAGAGGCAAAGATTCGTTTACAGTGACAAGTTAAAGTAAAATTAACAATTTTGTTATTTAAGTCCAACAGAGAATAATAAAATAAACAACGATTTAGAAATCCCTTGTGTTAAAGTATCTTTTACCTCCCACTCTACAATACTGGTCTGATGAAACAAAAACCCCGATAAACGTTGACAAGTAAATATAATCATGTTTCAAAACCAGTCAGCTTTGTCGATTTTCCTTTGTAGATTTTCTCTGTAGATTTTACTCACGGTCGGCTTTGATGTTGTGCTGTGCAAATTTCTGATCGACAGGTACCTTCAGGAAGCTCTTCAACTCGCTGTCTATCTTTGTGGATGTCTTTAGCAGTTGTCCCCCTAAATGTTCAAAATATCCAGTTTTATACCACAAAGCATCGGATAATTTCATTGATATTGATGTCATCAAATACATTATATTTCAACCTCGATTTGATTTCAGTCCGTTGGTGCATAATTTAAACTGTCTGGCTGATTTTGCATTTGTTTTTGTTCCATGGCAACTCAGCATACTATTGGTTTCACAGTCAAATGTTATATTTTAACTTCTTTCAGAACACGTTGTGCCAGCTTGCTGTCTCCTTTAACTGTATAGTATACCTCTACACCTTCATAACAATACCTTTTTTTTGTCTTGCATAGCTTTTCCTAAATTTGATCAACTTAGTCAGTTCACATAAAAGTATTTTCTGTTCCAAAAAAGACCCATCTTCTCTCATCTTTCCGTTACTTATTTCCTTCTTTCCAGTTATCATTCCAATTACTTACAATCTTAATGGCATTCTTCGACAAAGTATTACATTGTGTGTGTGTGTGTGTGTGTGTGTATGTGTGTGTGTGTGTATGTGTGTGTTTGTCTTGTAAGTAATCATCTTTAGTTGCACTAAGACGACAGAATGAAATATGAAGGAGTAAAAGTGCGACGTTTCCAAGTTTTCTGATATCAAAGAAGATACTAAAAAATCTCCTTTATTCAATAATTGGGAAAATGAACAAATGACGTTCATGGGCCAAACTGGGGGCATCGAATGACCAGATATTTAGTTTTCTCCTGGGAGTTTAAATTCAGCTTTGTTTCAAGTCTGAGTTACATACATTTTTTTTTAATCAAAATGCAATCATCATCGGTGACAAAACCAGAAGTTGCTGGAAATGCTCAGTAGTTTTCGCAGTATCTGTTGTGAGAATGCAGATTCAGCATAGCATAGCGGAATGGGTCTGGGTTGTTAACTTTTTCCCAATAGTGTTCAGCAATGTGCTGGTTAGGTACATTGGTCATGGGTAAATGCAGAGTAAAAGAGTAGGGGAATGATTCAGGGTGAGTTAATCTTCGGAGGGTCAGCATGGACGCGCTGTGTGAAATGGCCTGTTTCCCCACTGTAGGGATTCTATGATTCTATGATTTCTTCATAAAACGGGCGGTCAGTGCCCGGATCAAGAATGCCTCCGAGCATGCTCAGGGCATATTGAATTGGGAGGGTAAACAGCCAGCAGTCATCGTTCACATTGACACCAATGACATAGGTAAGAAGAACAGAACGTTGAAAGGTTCTGCAAAGAAAGTTCCTGGACTTAGGAGTGAGTACAAAACGCAGGATCTCCAGGTTTGTATTCTTGGGATTACTCCCCGTGCACCTGAAAGTGAGACAACGAAGAGGAAGATAGTCGAGTCGAGTTAAAGAACTGGTCTGGGAGGAGGGTTGCTGGTTTTTGGATGATTTGGATTTCTTCCAGGTCAGGTGGAAACTGTACAAAAATGAAAGTGTGCACCTTAACTGGAGGGGCCCCAACATCCTGGAAGGGAGGTGTGATCGTGCAACTCAGGAGGCTGGGAACCAAATCAGCAGGTCAGAAACTGAACAGAAAGTAGAGGTCGAATAAACAAGCAGGGCCATTACAATGACCATGCTGAGGAAAAGAATCATAACAATTTAAAAATATGAGGAGAAAGTTGGAGTAAATGATAGACTCACTGTTATTGGGGATCAGTAAATAAGGATGGAGTGCCTGTGCACAAAAGTATTAAAAAATAAAGACATATCAATGGAATTTATGTAAAAAAAAAGTTTAACTAAAAGCGTGCAGTATTTGGAATAAAATTAATGAGCTGACAGCTCAAACAGAGATAAATAAATATGGCATGGTGGGGATTACTGAAACGTGATTACAGGAAGGTCAGGACTGGATTGTTAAGTGTCCATGGGTACACAGTATTCAGACAAGGAGGAACAGTAGATGGACTGTCTGTATTGGTCTAGGGTAATGTCAAGGTTGTATTAAGAAATGATATTAACACGTGGGGCAAAAATGATGAATCAGTCTAGTTCGAAATAGAATACATTGAAAGAAACCCATTGGGAGGAGCATTTCCAGCCCACAAACCCCACCCCATCCTGGCAAACTACTTTCAAAGTAGGGAATAGCATGATCCAGGGAATAATGATGGCTTGAGACAAGGGCATATGAGTGATTATGGGTAATTTGAACATGCATATTAACTGGATTAATCAATTTGCAAGGGGAGACACAAAGAACGACTCATCGAATCTATAAGGGATTATTTCTTCGATTAACGTGTCATGGAACCAACCAGAGAACTGACTTGGTATTACGTAATGAGGAAGGAGTGATAAATCATATTGTCGTAAGGATCATCTTAGAAAGAGTGGCACAGCATGCTGGAGGTTCACATTCAGATTGAAACAGTAAAGACAGTCACATACGAGAGGTTTAATGTTGGGCAATGACAAATTTACTGGCCTGAGGAAGCGATTTGCCCAAGTCGACTTGGCAAAAACATTAAAGGGCAGGACATTTGAACAAAAGTGGTAACTACTTGAGAAGATAATCAAAACACCTCAATTGAAGTGCAATCCTTAATGGATAAGGAATTGTAAAAAGATGAAAAGTGATCCATAGGTGAACAATAACATGACAGTGATGGGCTGGTGGTATTATCGCCAACTGCTCATCCAGATAATGTTCTTGGGACTCGTGTTCAAATGCTGTCAAATTCAATATGAACCTGAAATTAAGAGTCTATTCATGATCACGAAAGCATTGCTCATTGTTAGAAACAGCCATACATTTGACGAGTATCCTTTAGGGACGGAAACCATCATTCCTACCAGGTCTCATCTATGTATGACTTCAAACCCACACAAATTTGGTTGATACTTAACTGCCCTCTAGGAATGGACAATAAGTTCTGTCTAACCGAGCGACTCCCGCATCCTATGAATAAATTAAAGAAAAATGCTTTAAATGACAGCAAACGGTGACGAAAAACATCAAAATGGCTATGAAGCAAAATATGTAGAAATCATAAGAATTGATAAATAACATTTCTCGCAGAAGACAGAAAGTAAAAGAATGTTAACATTAAACATTGGCATCTTAGAGGATGAAAACAGCGAGATAATAATAGTAAACTCAGAAATGGCATAGGCAAAACCAGCACTTCCTGTTTTCACATGGCTTTAAAGGTTTCTTTTTTAACGCTGCGAAAGTTTGCTGCCGTTTCGAAAAATTAAACACTTTTTTTTAAATACGGAGTTGTGCCTTGTTTCCAGAGAGTCTTGTCTGTTTTCAGCTAAGGAGAAGTGTTTTCTTCTAGGGATATATTGAAGATGAACATTTATATTGAGTGAATTAGCTAAAGGGTAGATTTTATCTAATTTTATATGTGTGATGTGGATTTGTTTTTCTTCCATTTTAACATTATTATCTATAGGTAATGAAAGGTAACATATAAATAAGGTGTGAAAAATCCTGCTTTTAGGCATAATGTTATTTATGCCACAGAGAGGATGGCAAGAAGATTTAGAAAGAAGTACTACCCAGCAAAGCAGTCAGATAAATGGTGATGGTCAGGAAAGATAAGAAGGTAGTTCAAATGTCTCCGGTGACTATTCTGCTATCAAAAAAGACTTTCACTTTTTGGAACTGTTGAAGAAGGTAATCTTTCTGAGGTAAATGGAAGAGCCGTCAGTTATTGGACTAATGGCACGATTTTTATATTAGGCGGTGTTAGAGAAGATTGAGTCGAATTATTGCGATAGTGGACTTTTCAGTCAGAGGCATCAGCAGGAGATTCTGAGGCAGTGAGCATGAGTTTATGATGGTTTGTTTTAGGCTTAAGAATGGCTGTAAACTTTTCAAGCACATTGCTAAAGATGAGATTGAATAGTCATAGATTGTTGTACATATTGGTATGAATGACATTTTTAGGGAAAAGATTAAAGCAGTACAGAGTGAATTTAAGTGGTGAGGTAGATTAAAAATAAAATTTTAAATGTAGTAATTAGTGTTTTACTCCCAATGCCAAGCTCAACTGGTGGAGGAATGAAAGGTTAAAGGAGAAAAATCAATGGCTGAAGAGCTGGGTTGTGGTTGAGGGATTTAGATTTTTGGGAAATTGGAATGTGTTCAAATATGTTCAAAAAAGATTGGTTTAATCTAAACTGGATATCAACCAGTATCTTAGCTGGGAGAATTGCTCACTCTATATAGGGAAACATTATATTGATAGAGAAGGCAAGGGGGTTATTCTAATTGGCAGTGTTAATGGATGGATGGAGAAGGTTAGGAATGTGAATACAGCATGTCCATTAGAAACGAAAGATGAGAGAGTCAGAGTATATAGTAATTCTGAAGCACTAAGTTGCATTTATTTCAATGTAAGGGGTCTTATGGGGAAGGTTGATGAACTCAGGGCATGTTTAAAAACACAGGATTGGGATATCATATTTATTACTGAAAGTTGGTGAAGAGGTATTCAAGTCGATAGTGTGGTGCTGGAAAAGCACAGCAGGGCAGGCAGCTCCCGAGGAGCAGAAAAATCGAAGCTTCGGGCAAAACACCCTCATCAGGAAATGGCTTTTGAAGGCCTTTTGCCCAAAACGTTGATTTCCCTGCTCCTCGGGTGCTGACTGGCTTTCTGTGCTTTTCCAGCACCACGTTCCCGCCTCTAATCTCCACATCTGCCGTCCTCACTTTCGCCTGAGAGATGTTCAAGATTATCAATTCAATGTTCCAGGTGATAGGTGTCATAGAATGGATAGAAAAAGTTGCATATGGTGGGTGGAGAGAGGGAGGCCTGTCGTTTTAGATTAAGGGGTAAATTATTGGTGTAACTGGAGAACTCATTTCTCAAAAATCAGTGTTAAAAATAATAAATTTAAGATCACTTTGAAGAGATTGTACTATATGCTCATTTGTGACAAATCGTTCAATGAAAATATATTGATAGAACTTAAAAACAAGAAGGGGAAGAGTACGTTGATGTTGTTGCACCATATGCTCTCCAACAGTAAGAAAGAAATTGAGAAAAAGACATGTAGGGAGATCTCGGATATATGAAAACTTAATAAGGTTGTAGTAATGGGGATTTTGATTTTCTGAAGAAATGATTGGGACCACCATAGTGTTAAAGGGTTGAATCATGATGAATTTGTCTAATGTGTCTAAGAAACGTTTCTTCATCAGTACGTGGATCATCCTAACAGAGAAGGAGCAAAACGAGACCTGTTTTGTGGAATAGGTTGGGCAAGCGACTGAAGTAAACAAGGGAGAATACTTTTCGATCTTGCAATCATAACTATTAGTGGAAACTAATACGCCTTCCATTACTATTATTTTTTTCATTGAAGTACCATAAGTTTTAATGGAATGGGACAAAGACTGTCCAAGTTTGATGGGAATAGGCCTTTCGCAGGTAAAATAATGTCTGACAAGGGGAGGCATTCAACAGTCTGACGACGTGAGTTGAGAGGCATTATGTTCCTGCTAGAGTAAAGGGTAAAGCTGGTAACGTTAAGGAACCATGGATGACTAAAGTTCTTGAGGTTCCACTCAAAAATAAAAGACAGACTTACTTTAGATACAGACAACTTTATTGAGTTGAATCTCTTAATCAATATAAAAAGAGTGGGGCACCATTTTGACAGAAATAAGGAAAGCCAAAGAGAGATATGAGATAGCATGGGCAGATAAGGTGAATGATAATTCAAAGATATTGTGCAACTACATTAACAGCAAGACTTAACCAGGAGAGTAAGGCCTCTCAAAGATCATGAAGGACATAGATGTGCTGAACCCAGGAGATGGGGAATAAAATCATCTCATTCCTAGTGCATCAGACAGTAGCCAACACACACTACCACCTGCACCTCGCATTCATTCAGATTGAAATCTGTCTGCTATTTGTCAGCCGATTGACACATTTGATCAAGATCTTTTTGTAATCTGAGGGGGTCTCCTCAGTTGTTGGCCCAAATCCTTTCTGTGTCATAGCCAATATCATATTCATTCCTTCCCTTACTCGTTAAATCATAACTTTTGATGAACAAGATTATTGTGCATTTTTATCGACCATGCCCCACTCCTCAAAACATTTTAAGCAGGTCGCCCCGACAGTAGATTTGCTAATTGTTGAAGGTAAGTGTATAGTGGATATCCCCAGAGGGAATTAGCTGGTCAAATTGCCGATTTATTTAAAACATTAAGTTAAGAAACACAACCAACTGAACAACCAACCAACATTCCCAATAAGCAAACCCCTTAGCAAAAAGAGTAAAAATTACACAAACCAAGCTTACTGGTTACGAATTCAGAGGACTGAAGAACGGAGAGAGCGTCCAGTTTCAACAGTGATCCTGATTTAAATAACCTTCGAACTGACTGAACTGCGCAGGTGGAGAGCTGGCCACGTCACCTTGATTATACCAGTTTTTTATTAAGACTTGAAAGCCTTCTTCTTGAGATATTACCAGTTTGGTATAAACCAAAGGACCCCAATGAGCCGTTCAAAATTGAGACATGTTGGAACCTTGGGTGGGTTAGAACAGCTCTGAAAAAAAAATCAAGCACAACATAACCTTGTGAAGGGACCATATAAAACTGAATCATTAATATCCAAAGATGTCTTCAGTTCTCAAAATCACCAAAAGTAGTGGTTAATACACAAAAACACACAGAGGTGCACTGATGATTATTCGGGCGGGCTACTATCCCATGCTCGCTATTGTTGGTGTTCCTGGTAAGTCTATTCATCTCTATCCATTTATTAATCCCATAAAGCATGGCGAACCTCATTGCTATTTCTGTTATCTATATTTGACAAAGACAGAATTTATTGTCTTCAGTTTCAAATACAAATTCCATTCATTACTATAAACTTCTGAACCGCCCAACAGGCCCGTCTGAGAACAAGACTGTTAACAATCCCAAAGTAACTTTTGAACCCGAATTGATTGATTTCTTGGTATTCTCTCCATCACTAAACCTACCCACTACCAGCTCCATAATATCAGCAATCTCCACCTTGACGTCAGTGCGGGTATTAAATAAACCATTATCCATCCATTGATGAAATTCAGACTTTATGGTCCAGTTCTTTTACAAGCACTCTTTCCGTTACAAATATGTCCATCACAACCCTTTTCTTGTCTCTAAAGTAACAGGGTTAAAGGAATAGTGTGTCAGTAAAGTGAGGTCCGTGGATTTGTAATTCAGAGGCCCAGGTTACTGCACAAAATACACTGTTTTAAAACCTACCTCAGATATGCCAGAGCTTAAAATCAAATGACAGGAATTGGAAAGAAAAGATAATTTCACGAATATTACAATAACAGCACCAGTATTTTGTGAATACATTTATCTATAGCACTGATGTCCTTTGGTAAAGACATCTTGCATTATTGCCGGACTGTCTTAACACTGACGTCAGACCCACAACAATGTGCTTCGCTCTATACTGTCTGTAGGAATGACTTCACAGTAAAGGACATTTACTGCGGTCAATAAATGCTGCCCTTACCAGCGATGCAGACATCCCATATCATAACAACATTGAAGTTTATATAAAAGAAAGAATGATGCAAGAGATCAGAAACAAAAAAAAAACGAACGACAAGCTGCCGCAGCAACAGATCAGATTTGGCATCCTTGGGTCGAGGGAAAGATAGAATTGACATTACGAGTCCACTGACCTACCATCATAACTGAACTCAGCTTGAAAATATTGTGAGTGATGTTGGTGACAGGGATGTCTACTATGAAGGTGACAAGGCAGAGTTGAACAGACAGAGAAAGAAAGAGATTAAAGGAAATAAGCAAACAAAGGGATTGAAGATGATCAGCTGGAATGGAAATAAAAAGAAAGGTTAATCTTATTTTTTTTTCTCTCCTGTTACTGAAAATCATGCCCATGTAGGGTATACATCAATGTCCCTGTTTAAAGTGAGTTATGTTCCTTTGTCTGTCTTCCCTGAGTGTGATCATCTTCCTTTATTTATTAATGGGATGCTGGGCCTGTATGTAATTCCCTTTGTTCATTTGTCCTTGAGGAAGTGATGGTGAGCTGCCTTCCAGCCCCACTGCTGTCTGTGGGCTGTAATCATTCAGTGCTGAGGTCCGCCCGGTTTCATTTTTTTGATGTTTGTAGTGAGTAATATAACTGAGCGGCTGGTTTGGCTATTTCAAAGCAATTCAGAGTCAAATGCATTGCGGGATTCACATGTCAGCCTGACCAGCTGAAGGTGATAAATTTCATTCCCTGAAGAACATTAGAGTGTCAGGTAGGATTTTCTGATAATCGACAATGGTTTCATAGCTTCATTAGATTTTATTGAATTCAAATGCCACAATTTGTCATGCCAGGATTCGGATCCAGGGTGGGGATCAGCACCCGGGTCCCTGGATTAATAAGCTGGAGATCATACTGTGAGGACATTGCCTTCCCGGCATCTCCAACCATCTCAACTGGCAATAGTGGTGTTGCTGTTTGTGTGGTTGTGCTTGAGTCACACTTAGTCGCAAGGCTAAGGAATGATTTGGCAAAACATACCACCCTTCTTAAATTTGTACTAATTATAACATTACAGGATCAGAACGGCCTTTGGCGAAAATGAGCTGAGTTCCTTGGTCAGGAGTCACAATCAGAATTCATACCACACAACAAGTAATCAACACAGTAAATTGTATACTGTCATTCATTGCAAAAGGAATCATGAATAGGAGTGAAACCCCTTCCTGCAGTGCAAGAGTGTTGTTCCGAAGGTAATTGGGGCACCGTGTACAGATTATCTCTTCTTTATAAGGAATGATCACCTTGCCACAGAGAGCCAGTGTAAAGGAGTTTCACCAGACTAATCGGTGTTTTGATGGTATCATGAGGAGGCTGTGAAGGAAATAATCTGTATCACTGCAAAAGAAAATAAAGGCAATTTCATTAAAACTTGAGAGTTATGAGCAACATTCATTATTTTCAAAATAAAACATTGTCAGTGTTCACTAAAACATATGTTTTTGCATGATACATATTTTCACATGGGGAAATATACAGAAATAAAACGATTAGAAGGATGTGAGGGAAGTGTATGGAATTGGGATGAGCATGGATGGACATTTTGGTCAGCATGGACCAGCTTGAGCTAAACGGCCTGTCTCCGTTCTGTCATACTCTATGATTCTATGATATTATACTTACCTGAGTGGGACCTCATGTTGGTTAAGCGAGAGCTGCAGGCTCTAATTGAACTTTCACTGCCTCAATGTGCAGTTAGTGTGTGATCTTGCACAGAACATCATGTTGTTCACAAACCACACTTTGATAGAGTTTGTCATTCCCACCAACTTCTGACCTTCATACAGAACACTAGCCTGCCTTCTGGGAGACACTTCTTTGAGACTTGGCACAAACCATCTTCTGTCCATCCTCACTGTTAGCAAACCAAGGTATCATTAACATAACATGTATGCACCATTAGCAATCGTGCTAGGGGAAACAACATGGATCAGTCTATCTGTGCAGTCTATGTTTCATTGGTTTGCAATGTTGGAGCATCAGTGACATCCTACTTTGTGTTACAGAATGTAGTGGCTGAATAGTTTCTTCTCGTCCTGCGTTAGTGTTTAGAGGGGCTGAAAGTCCTCCTTCTGGTCACAGGGAAAAAGGTTCACAGACATTATTGGGCGACCCTTGGTTCCTGCTTACCAGCGTAATGTACTGACTGAGCTCATTATCTTCCTGTGTAACGGCAGATAGGCAGGGGCATGGAACAACACAGCAAGTCAGACAACATTGAGTTCTCCAATTTCAAATAACCTGCCTTCCCATCCCCCAACTCCTTCCCCACACCCTTCTCCTCCCTTTCATTCTAGCTATCCTTCTTTCAGATTCAACTGAATTCAGTCCTCCCATCGTCCAACCCATGGTACCCCTTTACCTGTGTTCATCCATCCTCACCTCACCACCCTGCATCCTCCTCTCTCGTCCTGCCTCTTTATCTGTAGCTCCCTTACCCCACCTCTGTCCTGAAGAATGTTTATCCACAATCAGTTGACTTCTCCCCCACCTGATGCTGCTTTGCTTGTTGCGTTCTTCCAGCCTTCTGCCTGGTTACTTTGCATTTCAACATTTGCAGTTTTTTTTTCAAAATCCCTTCCTGTGTAATAGGCTGGAGAAAGCGAAATAGCAATGTCTGTTCTTATCCAATAGTTTTGATGGGCTGAATGGCTTTCTCAAATTCCTTTAAAACCAGTTTGAGATGCTGCATGAGGTTCTTTTTTTTTTCCACGGAAATGTGCAGGGTCTGGTCGCACTGTTACATGAATGTAAACGACACTTTAACTGCACGAGCTTGAATGTTGTCCAGGTTTTGATACTTTAGCACCTGAGGAGGTGACACATTGTTCTGAACATTGTGTGATCTTCACCGAACATCCCCACCTCTGATGGTATGACAGAGGGAAAGACATTGATGAACAAGATGCAATTGTTTGTGCCGATAAAATTTCTCTGAGGATCACTCACAGTGATATCCAGGGATTGAGAGGATTGGTGTCCACCAGCCACACTGTGTCTGAATGGTCCAACCAATAAGGAGTTTACAACTGATTCTCATTAAGTTCAATTTTGTTCAGTCTTCTTGACATCTTGCTCAGTCAAACCCTGAGGTGATGTCAGGGCCAGTCAATCTGACGCTGTGTTCATGTTGTTGTCATGTTCATGTCAATAAGTCACGGTATATGTGTGGAGAGTGTTTCCTTCTCTCAGAGGGTAGTGACTGTTGGGGCCTCTCTATCCCAGACAGTTAGGGCGAGCTACATCATTGAAGTGTTTGGGGGCACGGCGCAGTGTTAATGAAAATTGACACGTCAGAAAGTTGAGTGCTACAAAGAATTGAGCATGAAAGATAAATTGCGGTCGAGTGCAGATCAGCCGTGCCCTTACTGAAAGGAAGGGTAGTTTTAAGGGCCATATAGTATCGTCTTATTCCAGTCTACTCCATTGTCCAGTGAACTCGAGCTGACTCACTTTTAAAGGCTTCCCACTTGCCAGACGTCCCTTTGCCTGCAAACAAACCACTGCAATCAAACCCGTCAAGCTCCTAATTCAGTCAAAATTCACCTTGCCCCAATTTAGAAATTCCATCTGTGGAAAAGTTTTTTTTCCCCATCTCCATAACTATTTAAAAATTAATAGAACTATGGTCATGAGTCCCAAACTGTGCATCCACTGTCACCTCACTCACCTGTCCTGCCCTATTTCCTAAGAAAAGTTCAAATTTTGCCTCTTCCCGATTAGGACCCTCTACATACCCTCTGCTTGAGGAACCTTTCCTGATGCACTTAATGAATTCCATCTCATCAAAGCCCTTAATGTTCTGGCAGTCCCAGTCTGTGTTATAAAAAGTAAAACTCGTTTTATGACAACCCTATTGTTCCTGCAAGTCTCCCCAATCTCTCTACATATTTTTGTTCCTCCAATTACTATTGACTATCTGGGGGCCCATAGTAAAACCCCGATAATATCACCATCCACTTCTTATTTTTTTGTTCCACCCACAAAAAGACCCTGATTGATTCTTTAGTTCTTTCTTCTCTGATGTTTTGTGATAATCCCCTTAATCAGAAATGCAAGTCCCCCTCCCCTCTTCCAACCATTTCTGTCCCTCCTAATGCACTTAACCCTTGTATGTCAAGCTGTCAATCCTAAACTATATTTCTGTAATAGCTATCCTATCCCAGTCCCACGTACTTATCCACACCCGGAATTCATCGATCTTACCTATCAGCCCTTTTGCATTGAAATAAATGCAATTTAATCCAACAGGCATTCCTTGTTCCCCGCCTGGTTCCAGCCTGACCTGTCCTTTCAGATTACAAATCCTGATTACAGTATCTCTTTCCAGGATTGCACTTGGCTCCCTGCTCTTGAGGATACCACCTCCTGCCAATCTCGTTTCAACTCTTCCTTGTAGCACTAGCAAAATTGGCGGCGAAGATATTGCTGCCCCCTCCGGTGCATGTGCAACCTGTCCCTCTTGAACGGGTCACCTTTGTCACAGAAAAGATCCTAATGATCTAAAAATCTGAATCCCTGCCCCTGCACCACATCTTTAGTCACATATTTATTTGCCATATTCTCCTATTTTTACCTTCATTAGCTCATGACAGTAGAAGTAATTTGGAGATTACCACTGTCGATGACCTGGTTTTTAACATTCCTCCTCGTTCTCTGTAATCACTCTGTAGGACCTCATTCCTATATCTACCTCTGTCACTTGTGCCAACGTGCACAATGACTTCTGGCTGCTCAGCCTCCCTCTTGAGAACGTTCTCCAGCCGCTCGGTGACATCCTGTCCTCTGACACCTGAGAGGCAACACACCATCCTGGATTTCCGTTTGAGGCCACAGAATCTCCGATCTGTCCCCCTAACAATAGACTCTTCTACCTCTAAGACCCTGTTTATCGTTACCCTTTCCCGCTGTGCACCAGCGCCAGTTGTACTGCAACCAACCTGGCTACTGCTGCTTTCCCTTGATCGGTCATTTCCCGACACGCACCCACTCCCCCACCCCCAAAATTAGTATCCCAGAATGATATATTTGTTTTCAAGGGGAATAACCACAGGGGATTCCTGCACTCTCTCCCTACTCCTTTTGCCATTCCTAATGGTCGCCCACCTACTCTCTACCTGGAACACGACAGGAAGCAAGAACGCCTGTTGGATTAAATAGCGTTTATTTAAAGGCAACAGGGCTGACAATTCAGGCAGATAAACTCAGGGCATGGATCTTGACATGGGACTGGGATATAACAGTCATTGCAGAAACAGGCCAAGGGAGGGAGTTGGTTGTGACCACCTCACTAAAGCTCTTATGTATGAAGTTCTCCGTATCTCAGATGACCCTAAGAGCAGCCAGCTACAACTCCTGAAAACTTCCCATTCACGTGTAGTTATCAGGGACAGCGGAAGTCTCCCTGAGCACCCACATTCCGCAGGTAGAACATGTGACTGCGCTACCTGCCATCTCGACTGCTGTCAGACTAACATTAAAGGGACTTTTCCTGAGCTTACCTGCACTTTTCGCTGAGCTGCTACTCACTGAAGCCTCTTGAACCAAAACATTACTAGCTACTCTGCTATTTACAGCATGTCAAACGACAACTCCACATAATTTTGATTAAGGAAGGAGGGAAACACTTCTTTTAATTTCCAAAGTATACTTTATTCATAAAATGTTTTGATGATTTATACAATCGATGATGCAATTCATATGTGCACATTACATTTCTTTAGATACAGAGATTAGAATTAATATTTCGTATGTACAAGTCTGTATGTTAACCATCCATATATTTAGCTGAGGTGTCAGCAGAGCCCACTTACTGAGTGGGCCCCCCCGTTCTTCTTTGTTGGACAGACATTACCGTGCCTTGGCGGCAGCTGTCCCAAGATTCAGTCGTCCCTCATCACCTAGTCCTGGACTTCGGAATGTGCCAGTCTGCAACACTCAGTCGGGCTCAACTCCTTCAGATGGAAGATCAACAAGTTTCAGGCAGACCAAAGAGCGTCCTTGACCGAGTTGATGATTCTCCAGGCACAGTTGATGTTCGTCTCAGTGTGCACCCCAGAGAACAGACCGTAGACCATGGAGTCCTGCTGCACGGGACTGCTCGGAACGAACCTCAACAAACACCACTGTTTTCGTCTCCAGACTTCATTTGCATTGACACATTACAGAAGGAGGTGTGTCACAGTCTCATCCCCTCCACAACCACTTCGAAGGCCGCGTGCAGAGAGGCAGAGAATCCGGGACTGCATACAGGATCTCACAGGCTGAGCCCTTCTCAACAGAAGCCAGGCCATATCTTGGTGCTTGTTGGAAAGTTCTGGCGATGAGGCATTCTGCTAAATAGCTTTGACAGTCTGCCCAGGAAACTGCTCAACAGGATCAGCGCTCTCCTTTTCCAGAAGGGTCTCAAGGACACTATGTGCTGACCACTTCCTGATGGACATGTGGCCATAGGAGTTTTTGTTCATAAATTTCTTCACGAACGACAGCTGATGTGGAACAGCCCAACAACTTGGAGCATTCCACGGCTGCGAGGACAGGCCAATCCTTCGCAAAACCGGGAACACTTGGTGTTTGCGTACCGGGGATCCACGCACAGCTTGATGCAGCCACACACAAAGGTAGCCATCAGGATGAGGGTAGCATTGGTCGTGTATTCTTCCCCGTTGCCCAAATCTTTATACATTGAGTCCACCTTTGAACTCGACATAAAATGGAAGATAGCCTGGGTAACTGCGACAGCACAGGTTCTTGGAATACGCCAGACCTGTGCCAAATATAACAGCAAAGACAGTGCCTCCCATCTGATGACCAGATTGTTTTTTCCAGCGATGGAGAGGGACCGTAGCTTCCATCTGCTCAGTTTCTGGCTCATTTTCCTGATACGTTCCTCCCAACACTTGGCACATGCCCCAGCCCCTCCAAACCAAATACCTAGCACCTTTAGATGGCCGGTCCTGACGATGAAGGGGATGGAGGATTGGTCGGTCGAGTTCCTGAAGAGCATGGCCTCACTCTTGCCTCGGTTTACCTTGGCCCCCTCGGCCCGTTCGAACTGGTCACATATGCACGAGTCTGTGCATGGACAATGGATCCGAGCAGAAAACGGCGACGTCACCCATGCAGAGGGAGACCTTATCCTGTAGGCCCCCACTGCCAGGAATAGTCACCCTTGTCAGGGTCGCGTCCTTCCTGATGGACTCTGCAAACTGCTCTATGCAGCACACAAACAAGAAAGGAGAGAGAGAGGGCAGCCCTGCCTGACTCCAGATCTTACAGGGAAGCAATCGGATTCCCACCCATTGATTGAGACTGTACTGACAATGTGGGTGTAGAGCAGTCTGATACAATTGCAGACTCCCTCTCCAAAGCCAATTTGTGAGAGAACATCACTCATATATGTATGCAATATCCTGTCAAAGGCTTTCTCCTGGTCCAGGTTGATGAGACAGCTGTCCAATCTCCTATCCTGCACGTAGGCGATCGTATCCCTGAGGAGTGCGAGACTCTTAGCGATCTTCCTGCCCGATGCAGCATAGGTTTGGTCAGGATTAATCACTGATCCCAGAGCAGACCTGGCCCGGTTGACGATGAACTTTGACAGAATTTTGTAATCCGCATTCAATAGTGAGATTTGTCTCCAATTTCTGATTTCCTCCCTCTCCCCATTCCGCTTGTGGATGAGGGTGATTATGCCTTTCCTCATGCATTCACTTATAGTACTTGCCAGAAACATACTGACATACACCTTCAGCAGGTCCTTGCCAATCAAGTCCCATAAAGCAGATTAGAGCTCGACCAGGAAGCCGTCACATCCGGGAGTTTTATTCTTTTCAAAGGACTCGAGTTCCTTGGTTAGCTCATCCAGAGATAACAGCTGGTCCAGTCTCTCCAGTGTTCGGTCATCTAAGACCTCCGTGACAGAGGACAGGAACAATTGGGAGTCTGCGCTGTCGGTTGGCTTCAAGTCATACAGACTGGCATAGAAGGATTTGCTGATCCTCATGGAGTCATCCTGAGATGACGTTAGTGAGCCATCTTCTTCCTTCTTTGTACACCTTCTGGAAGAGGAAACGTGTGCCCGTCTCGTCCTGATCCACGGAGCAGACCCTGGACCGGAAGATTATGTTGGAGTCCTCTGAGGCAAAGAGCGAGGCTTGCTGGCCCTTCAACTCCTAGAGATCCTCCATGACATTGTATCCCATCGTCTGCAGCAGAAGCAGGTTCTGCATGCCATCCTGGAATTGGGACAGTTTTGCCCGCCTCTCCTTCGCCTGCTGAACATCTTTGAGGGTGAAGAAACTCTTGATGTTCCCTTTTACTGTGTCCAACCAGTCTGGAGACTCAAAAAGGGGCTTCATGGTTCTCCAACCTGCGGTGTTCCACCTGAGTTCCTCAATGTTACCTGCGGTCAACAGCTTTGTGTTCAGCTTCCACGTTCCCTTACCAGACCACTTCTCGTCCTGTAGGTGACAGTCGACCAGCAGGAGGCAATGGTCAGAGAAGAACACCAGCTTGACGTCGGTGGATCTGACGGAGAATGTTCGGGACAAAAACAGGTCATCTATCATTGAGTACATAGAACCGTCTGCCCAGGACAACATATATCTACATAGTGCTCCATCTGCAGGGGTGCTGAAGACGTCGTGCAACTTGACATCTTTCACTGTTTCCATCAGGGCTCTGTTTCCATCAGGGCATCCAGTTTACTGCCCGCCCCCCTCACCCCTAGATCGTCCATCTGTATCAATGATACAGTCGAAGTCTCCGGCCAGGACGCCCTGCCTGGACGTAGTTAGCAACAGAGGAAGCTATTACAGAACAGCCAACCATTCACTCTTACCCACTGAGGCGTACATATTAATCAGTCTCTGGGTAGCATTCCTGTATATGAAGACAGTGACGAACAGGCGCCCGTCCACCACCTCCATAACCTCGGAGATGGTGACGGATACTCAGGCTGGAGGCACGGATATCGTTGCACCACGACCAAACCGTAGGCCCATGGGTCCAGAAGCTCGACCATCTCCAGTAGCCAGTGAGGTGCGATATCCCACATTCCTGCAGAAACAGGACATCAGCTTTAACATTGGCCATGAAGGCCAATGTAGAAACACATCGCATTGCAGATTTAATGCTATGCGCATCAATGCTGGCAATTTGTAACCCCATTTTAACAGTTTATGAGTTTACCAGTGTCCACGTGCTGTTGGCCCTGCTCTCTGGGGTAGCTGTCTGCTTTCCTGTGGTGTAAGCGAACTGCTGGACCCTCGCAGGGCTGAGGTAGCTGCCCGACTCCACGCTGAGGACATTTCCCCGCTCTGGTGTCATCAGGCTGGGACCAGTGTCTGCACAATCCAGGTCTCTGTTTGACAGCGGAGCTGTCAGAGGATCGTTGTTCCCAATTTCTTGGAGCCGTGGGGCTGTGGGTATCTCGTGGTTCTCACTGGGTGGGGGTTGGTCTTTACCAGTCCCCTCAGAGGGCTCGTCTTTTCCTGTTTGGGGGGTGCTGCCCTCCTTTCTCCCCATGGCGCTTTGTCTCTTCTTCTGGTGACGACCCTCCTTACACCTGTCCTCACCATCCGAAGAGCTGCCCATATCCTCCTCATGCAGGTTTCATTTCCCCCTTTGCTGGGTGTTTTTGGGGACCTGTAGGGTTTTCCTCTTCCTTTATTTACAGGAATAATCTCCTCTGTCCCCTTGTTTCCCTCCTCCTCCATTACAGCTGTCCGTCCTGTAGGAGCTTGGATTGGCTGTTGCACCTCCCTGCTGGCTGCCGCCTGCTATGCTCCAGCCTGTCCTTCCTCCTGGGTGCCACCCAGACACCGATCCCCTGCCTGTTCGTGGTACCTTGCTGGTCTTTTGTGATCTACAGCTCGTGTTGTCACCGCAGGCCATCCGTGTTTAGGTGGCAGCCGCTTGTCTTGGGCAGGCCTTGTATTTATGTTCCAACTCTCCACACAGATTACAGTTCTTGGCCTCTTTGCATTCCTTGGTTGGGTGACCCTCCTGCTAGCAGTTTCGACAGATAGTCACCTTACAGTCTACCATCATGTGTCCTACCCTCCCGCAGGTTTGGCACACTTTCAGCTGCCCTGCGTACGTCAGGTAACCTCGGCCCCCTCCGCTTGTAAAGCTGGAGGATGGGTGGAGAATGTTATCACTGGCATCGACCATTAGGGTTACCCTTACCTGCTGCTTGCAGTAGAGTCAGCTGCATTAGGGATATTTAAGCGACGATTGGATAGGCACATGCATGATAGTACAATGAAGGGTATGCAAGTTAGTCTGATCTTCGGGTAGGATAAAAGCTTGGCTGGACGTCAAAGGCCGGAGGGCCTTTACTGGGCTGCACTGTTCCATGTTTCCTGTTTCACCCATCTGGTGGATTCTCATCAATTGTTGAAATGTGAGGGAGTGATGTGTATGAGATCAGGAATCTGGGAGGGGCGTTAGTCCAAAACGTCCAGTTATGGAGCATACTGTCACCTGAGTGCGAGTACAAAATGTGTGTGTGATTATATACACCAGACAGAAGTCGCCAAGTTGAGTTATTAACGTGATTCTTGACTTGCTATTTGCTGGTGTTTTCTTCAGATATAATCTGTTGGGAGACCCATGCATTAATCAGATGTTTGCTATGTTTCGTAAATTGGTCAAAACTAAGGTGTGAGCTATGACTATTCAACTGAGCTATAACTTCTGGTAGCACGGTAGCACAGTGGTTAGCATTGCTGCCTCACAGCACCAGAGACCCGGGTTCAATTTCTGCACATTCTACCCGTGTCTGCATGGGCTTCTTCCAGGTGCTCTGGTTTCCTCGTACAGTCTGGAGATTCGCGGGTCAGGTGAATTGGCCATGCTAAATTGCCTGTAGTGTTAGGTAATGGGTAAATGTAGGGTGATGGGTGCGTTGCATTTCGGTGGGTCGGTGTGGACTTGTTGGGCCGAAGGGCCTGTTTCCACACTGTAAGTAATCTAATCTAATTACGTTTTGTTTCTACTTTTATGGAACTAAAATATAAGTTCCTGTCAAAATTTTCTAACACAGAAGTAAATAACGTACATTTTATTTTATATCGAAAAACACAAAATGATATCTAACTTTATTGGTGACCAGAATTACATATTCAATGTCATGATTCAAAACAATGCACTGTGACTAAAATAGTTTGAAAGTGGTTGGCTTCTGAATGATTACATGCTCAGAGTGAGCAAACGATTGAACAATCAAATGGAATTAGCGTTCTCATTCAATCACATATAATCAATCAGTTTAATTTCTCACTGAAATGTACAAGCTTCAGCTATTTGTCAGCAGTTTAGAAATGGTAATAATTCAGCATACACTAACTATTATACGAAATAAATGATCTGTGTTATCAAATTTTAGCAAACAATAAGTTGAAAACTTTCAATTTTTAGCAAGTATGAAATTTGATAATAAATGTGAGTGCAAAATCAGACATTTTCAAAAAGATTCATGCAAAAACGATAGCATATTTCGTTTAGCAATTGGAATACAACATTTAAAGTATTCATATTCTGAGTAACAATTAGATTTCATAATGAAGTTGACCTTGCAATATTTGCATTTAAATGCTTATGCTGCACCAAATAATCAAATGTTTGTGAGAATTTATAATGGAAAATAACCTGATACTACTTTTATTCGCATCTGACACATGACAGAGTACAAAGGTTTAAAGTACGGGAGGAAACCATTTGCCACTGTGTGTGCATCAGCTTCAGAAATATCTCCCAAGTCCTCCCAATTTGCCGGCCCTAACTCTGTAGCCCATTAAATTCATAATTTCCAAATATATCTAGTTCTCCATTGCATCTTCATCCACAACTCTCCCAGACAGTGCATTCCAAATCCAAACAACTCTCTCAATAAATAAGTTTTTCCTTATTTCACTCTTAGCTCTATTGCTGGCAGCCTTGAAATTAGAACTCATTGATGCTGTAATGCCAACTATCGGAAACAGAGTATTCCTGTTTTACTCTGCAACTTTTTTTCTTAATTTTGAGCACCGCAATCAGTTCACATCTTTGTCTGTTCTGCTCCAGTAAGAATAAGCCCAATGGCCTGCAAGAACTGTAACAAACGGTACATTGGAAAAACAAGCAGGAAACTAGCCACCCGGATACATAAACATCAACCCGCCACAAAAAAGACATGACCACTATCACTAGTATCCTTATATAGATGAGGAAATATACCACTTTGACTGAGTCTGCACATTCATCTGAGGACAAGACGGAGACATGCAAAAGAATTCTGACACACATGTCATTCCAACTGGTTCTGCATCAACAAACATATTGATTTTGACTCCATGTACCATTCTCTGAGAAATAAATACCGGAAATGACATCACCAACACAGGAAATGACATCATCAACTCATGGAAGCCCAAACACTTAAGTAGAAAGTGGGACAAAACACCAGCACTTCACCGGAACTCACTGATAATGTTCCCTAGTATGGTGATGAACCTTATGAAAATGAACCTTTCAGCCCTGCCAGCAAACTGGCATCCAGAATAAACTCGATTTCTCTCGTCATTCCTTTAATTAAATCCTTGATTCCAGTTTTCATTCTGTTTGTGTATAAGGTCATTTGTATTCTTCTGCAAAATAATGTCGTGTCTGTCTGTGTGAATGTCAGTGCATGTGAGAGAGACAGAGCAATCGTCTGTAATCTCTGAATTACTCCCCGTGCCATGTGGAAAAGAGGTAAGGGTGAGGAAGGCAGTAGCTTAACATGTTGCTCATAAACGAGGTCAGAGGTGAGCATTTCAGATTTTTGGATCATTGGGATCTGTTTCACGATAGGTGGGACCTGTACAAAAAGGACAGGACAGAACTGGAGGAGCACTAACATCCTTGTGGGGAAATATGTTAGTGCAAGTCGAATGGATTTAAACTGAAAAAAGGAGAGTGGGAACCAAAGCAGCTAGTCAGAAACTGAGCAGAATGTAAAGGTGAATAGGGCATCAGGCAGGACCAGTCTAATGATCATGCTGAGGGAAGGAATCATGTCCGTTCAAAATGTGATATGGAAGTTGGAATAAACGATAGAGATGAGGCACAGGTTTTTTTTTCAGGGATTAACAAATAAGGATGGAGAGTGTGAGGAATGTGAGGGATTGAGCTGTGTGAGATCAGGAAGACGGTGCACAAGAAAATACTAAATGAGAAAGGGTTTGGGGTGCAGTGGGGTGGGGGATGCTGTGGTGAACAACTGGCATCAAAGCACATGAAAACTTGCTTTTTGTCAAAGCGAATACCTGGGAAGGAGTTTATTATACTTTAGAGAAATAGCACCCGTATAGCAAGACATCTGTATTATATTGATGGAAAAGCTGTGTTCATGATATTGCTGTGGTTATAATAATGGGTAAGTGTTTGGGCTTCCATGAGTTGATGATGTCATTTCCTGTGTTGGTGATGTCATTTCCGGTATTTATTTCTCAGAGAATGGTACATGGAGTCAAAATCAATATGTTTGTTGATGCAGAACCAGTTGGAATGACATGTGTGTCAGAATTCTTTTGCATGTCTCCGTCTTGTCCTCAGATGAATGTGCAGACTCAGTCAAAGTGGTATATTTCCTCATCTATATAAGGATACTAGTGATAGTGGTCATGTCTTTTTTGTGGCGGGTTGATGTTTATGTATCCGGGTGGCTAGTTTCCTGCTTGTTTTTCCAATGTACCGTTTGTTACAGTTCTTGCAGGCCGTTCTTTGTTCCACTTCTATTTCAGTTCCCTTCCACAGTTCTTTCTCCGATACAAATATGTTATCATTGTTGCTGCTTCTCTCTCTTGTCCAGAATTCATTTCACTTTGAATTTGCACCCCAACCTCATTTTCACCTGATCTATCTGTGACTCCTCCCTTGCTTTCCTCGACAACTCTGCTTTCATTTGTGTGGATAGAACAACCACTCATATTCAGTATTAACTGACGGACTCCTAAAGCTATCTGGAGTATGCATCCTCACACCCTGTTTCCTGAAAAGACTCCATTCCATTCTCCCAGTTCATCCTTCTCCACCGCATTTCTTCTGATGATGCCAAATTCAACAAGGACGCCTTTTAAATGCCCACAATGTTCCTCAAACAAAGATTTTCCAGAGATATTGGCAAGAGTGTCCTCAACCGGGTCTGACCCATTTCCTGCACGTCCAGCCGCCCCCTCCCGTTCCTCCTGCAGCATAGTTTGCCTTGTCTTTACCTACGATACCACCAGCATTCACATGCAGAAGACCATCAGCCGCATCCTCCCCACAACTCAAGTGAGATGCCACCACCAGGCACATATTCGCCTCCCCTCCCTTGTACGCCTTCTGCAGGGTCCAATCCCTCCAGGACACAACTGTCCGCTCTTTATTCACTCCCAAAACCTCCCTGCACCCCCCACCACATGTCCACTTCACTTTCCCCTACAGAAGATGTAACACTTCTCCATTTACTGCCACCCCTCCTCATTATCCAAGGGCCCAACCATACCTCCCAGATGAAGCAGCACTTTACCAACATTTTCCACAATATATCCCACTACAATCGCGGCTCACAATGTGGTCGCCTCTATGCTAGGGAAATGAAGAGTAGGCTAGGTGGCTACTTTGCAGAACATGTACGTTGAACATCTGCAAAAGACCCTGAGCTTCCAATTGCCTGCCAGTTTAATACCCCATCCTATTTACTGGCCATTATCTGTGTGCCAGGCTTGCTGTAGTGTACCATGAAAACTGTGCAAGTTGGAAGAACAACACGTCATTTTCCACGTACCGACCCTGCAGCCCTTCAGACTTAAAATCAAGTTCAATAATTTTAGGGCCTGAACTCCCCAATGTCTTTGCGCCCTGCCCATACGCCAGGCCGAGTTCTCACATTGCTCACCCTCTATTGTTAGCTACTAATAGTCTCCATTAACAGCTCTTCTGCTTATCAACAACATTTTCACAGATAGCATCAGTTCTGAAGAAGTGTCACTGGACCTGAAACGTTAACTCTGATTTCTCTGTGCTGATGCTGCCAGACCTGCTGAGTTTTGCAACAACTTCTACTTTTGTTTCAACATTTTCAGGCAAGTTCTCACAGTGCAATACATCAGCGATATTTGGAGCCTTATCAAACGTAGGTACGTCGTAATTTCTCATTTAATGCCCAATGCAAATTACTCGAGATTCAACTGAGATAACGGCTTAATTTTTATCAATCAGATCAGACAATTTGTCACAGTTCAGAAAGAAAAAGAAATAGAAAGAACTGGAGCGAAACTTCGCAGGTCTGATAACATCTGCGCGGAGATGCACAGACTTAACCATTGATTCCAATGTGACTTTTCAGAACAGTGTCACGTCATATTCGATATGTTAACTCTGTTTCTCTCTGCAGATACTTCCTCATCTGTTGCATTTCTCCAACATTTTCAGTTTGTATTTCATAGTTTCATATCATTATATTTCGTGAAATACAGGTCTACATGTTGAACTTGATTATATTTGGACAATGAGGTCCTTTCCTATTCCTATTATATTTGGTGCGTCTATGACACTTGTATTACAACTGAAGTCTGTTTCTTTTTGAAGTTGCAACTGAAAAAAAATCTTTTTAAGAATATCCTGCAAATCTCAGGAAAGCCACTTTGTTTGAAAAGACATTTTAAAGGCAGCTGAACTTCATGAACTAATCGTAATAGATTATTGTTGATGGAACACTCTGTATCCTTCATTTATAAGCTTATCTCCCCACTCTCCAAAACCTTTCAATGTATATCACCTAATTGTTACAGCAAAGGTGATGGAAACTTAGTCCATCGTGTCTTCCAGCTTGTAATGATCTGTATCTCTACTACTTTTCTCTTGTATTGCCCCCTTTGCCATTCAAGTTTATTTTTATCAGTGTCTGTTTTAAATACAAGTGTCCTGTCCAGATGTAATAACTATTATCAATCTCAAGAAAAAAAAAGAAGTTGGAGGGAAAGCTCAGCAGGTCTGGCAGTATCTGTGAAGAGAAATCGAAATTAATATTTAAGTTCTGGTGACCATTCCTCAAGCTGTATTCCCAATGATTAAATGATGTTTATAAAAAAATATAGTTCACTTCATCACATTTTAAATTATCCTGCTCAGTTTACATTGTCATTCAGCATTGCATCTCCCAAGCGTTGGCTGTTTCCTTGTGCATTATGATTAAATCTATCTGTCCGAAAAAGTGATCAGGAATGGAGAATATCATTGTATTCCTCATGCAGTCTCCACACCCACTACCACCATTTCATTCTATCTCCCAGCCAATGTCATATTCATTTCAATCTGACTCAGTAATTCATAGGTCTTAATGAATAAGTTCATTGTACCTATCACTTTTGGTTTTGGACTGAGGCCAAAAAGCGAAGAAATTACTGCTTAAAAGCAAATAAAACTGCATTAAAATATTTTTCAATTTATATCAATACATTACTGCAGCGTATTCAGTATGGAAGTTCCAAAGTTGCATTATTTGAGCAGTGAGAGGAACATTCAGAAAAGTCCACACTTCCTAGTCCCATGTACAGTAGAAGGTTTTGTTTTGCGAATAGTGCAGGCACGTGGCCATAAACAAGAAAACAGAGACCACAGGGTTCTTAGACAGGGTGAGGCATACAAGGTTACAGTACACAGGTGGCGTGCAAAGCAAGATCGGCGTTAGCACGTTTATATCATTTAAAGTTAGAGCGGTAGATTCATCCGTATAATAACAGAATAGAAGAAGGTGAACCTGAACTTGCTGGTGCAAGTTTTCCAGCCTAAGTAACTTTTGCCTGACGGAAAAGGTTGCAGGAGATAATTGTCGGGGTGAGAGAGATCTTTGATGTTGCCAGACTTTCTGCGACAATGAGAAGTATAAATGGAGTCCATTGATGGGATGTTGGCTTCCGTGATGGTCTGGGCTGTGCACACAAATTTCTGTATGCCGTCTTATGTTCCTTGGCAGGACGGTTATCATGTCAGACTACTATGCACTCGAATAGAATGCTTTCAGTTGCCAGTATACAGAGAACTGGGAGACAGGCAGTTCCAAAATAGTTTGCGAGAGAAACAGGAGGACAGTCAGTCAAAGAGAGAAAGGAAACAAAACAAGGAAACAGTCAAATGAACAGGGAGAAGGAGGGAGCGCAGACTCAGGGGCACAAACAGAAAACAGGGCAAAGGAAAACACAGGGAAACGAAGTGGGAGAAACAGTGAGGTACAAAAGATATGGGATGGGGGTTTCGCACGGAGCTGGGGGTGGGGATCGGGAGAAGCTGGAGGTGAGGACCGGAAGGAGCTCGCCATGAGGATCAGAGGGAGCTGGAGAGAGGAAAGTGAGGAATTATTGTAACCTGTACCAAGATTAGATTAGAATAGATTCCCTACAGTGTGGAAACAGGCCCTTCAGCCCAACCAGTATACACCGACCCACCCAGACCCATTTCCCTCAGACTAATGCACCTAGCACTGTGGGCAATTTAGCGTGGCCGATTCACCAAGCCTGCACATCTTTGGACGGTGGGAGGAAACTGGAGCACCCAGCGGAAATCCACGCAGACATGGGGAGAATATGCAAACTCCACACAGACAGTCGGCCAAGGCTGGAAGCAAACCTAGATCCCTGGTACTGTGAGGCAGCACTGGGCCACCGTGCCGCCCTCGGTGTGTGTGTGTTTGTTTGTGTGTATGTGTCCCTCCCTCACTGTGTGTGTGCGTTAGCATGTTGCCCCTCCCTCTCTGTGTGTGTGGGCTGTCCCTCCCTTGCTCCGTGTGTGCGTGTCCCTCCCTCGATGTACAGGCAGATGATAGTAAGCAAGGATGTACAGAGTTTGTAGGAGATCATTACTTTGGTGTGATGGGCCTTTGATAATGTTAGAACAAAGAACAAAGAAAATTACAGAAAAGACCCTTTTGCCTTCCAAGCCTGCCGAACCAGATCCTCTGTCTAAACCAGTCGCCTATTTTTTGAGGGTCTGTACCCCTTTGATCTCTGCCTATTCATGTATCTGTCCAGAAAAAAAACGTAAATGGCTCTATCGTGCCCAACTGTCATGATTTTGTAGACTTCAATCAGGTCCTCTGTCAACTGTCGTCTTTCCAATGAAAATAATAATAATAATCTACTTACATCCTTTCACAGCTAGCGTCCTTCATACCATACAATATCCTGGTGAATGTCCTCTGCACCCTTTTCCAAAACATCCACATCCTTTTGGTAACGTGGCGACCAGAACTGGACACAATATTCCAAATGTGGCTGAAACAATGTCATTTACAACTGTCACATGATCTGCTAACTCTTGTTCTCAATACCCCGTCCAATAGAATCTTGACCACTCCACTGACCGGCCTTGTCACCTTGTCACCTTCAGTGAACAATGGACCTGAACATCTGGAAGTCTCTGCACATCAATTTTCACCAGAATATATACGCACACTGTATCGCTACTCCTGAATTTGATATTCCAATATGCATCACCTCCCGTTTGAACGGATTTAACTCTATCTGCAATTTCTCTGCCTAACTGTCCAATCTATCTAGGTTTTGCTGTGTTCTCTGACACTCATCTTTTTTTATCTCCTTCTCCACTAATCTTAGTGTAATCTGAAAACTGGATAATCAGACCACCAATATTTTCCTCCAAATCATTTACATGTATCATAAACAACAGTGGTCCCAGCACAGATCCCCGTGAAACACCACTCGTCACAGTTCTGCACTTTAGAACTCCTTTCCCCTACAACTCTCTGTCCTCCTGTTGCCCAGCCACTTCTTTATCCACGTAGCTAGCACACTCTGAAACCCCTGCGACCTCACTTTCTACATCACCTTAACATGGGAAATCTGATCAAAAGCCTTGTTTATGTAAATGTACATGACATTTACAAAGGGTCAGTTTGACTCGAAACGTCAGCTCTTTTCTCTCGTTACAGATGCTGCAAGACCTGCTGAGATTTTCCAGCATTTTCTCTTTTGACATCTCCAGCACTTCCCTCATCAGTCAACTTTGTCACTTTCTCAAAGAATTCTATGAACTTGGTAAGACATTATCTTCCCCGCAATAGACCATGTTGCCTATCATTGATAAGCCGATTTTCTTCCGAATGAGAATATACACTACCCCTCAGTATCTTCTCCAGCAGCTTCCCAACACCTGATGTCACATTCTCCGATCTATAATTAACTGGAATATCCCTGATACCCTTCTTAAACAAGGGGATAAGTAATTCTCCAGTTCTCCGGGACACCATTGTGTTCAAGGATGCTACAAAGATATCTGTTATTTCCTCCCTCACTTCCTTCAGTAATCTGGGATAGATGTTAGCAGCCTTTCGGCGGCAACGAACCGTGTAAATTGAGTCAATGGTTGGGAGGTTGGAGTCGGTGATGGCGTGGGCTGTGTACACAACCTTCTGTAGTTTCTAATGGTCCTGAAAAGAGCAGTTGACATACTAGGCCGTTATGCACCCGGACAGTACGCTCTTAATGATGCATTCGTTGAGATAGCGCATGCTGAATTTCCTGATCCACCAGAGGAAGGCGAGGCGTTGTTGAAACCTCTTGACTGTCACAACTACGTGAGAAGTGCAGGGCAGGTTGTCAGTTATCGTCACTCAGAAGAACCTGACACTCTGCACTCTGTCAACCATCGGTGTAAATGGGAGTATGTTCCCCTCATTTCTTTCTTAAGTCAATGATCAGTTCTTTACTATTGCTAAATTTGAGAGGGAGGTTATTATCATTACACCAAGCCACCAAAAGTTCTATCTCCGTTCTATGTTCTGACTCTTCGTTGTTTGATATCCGTCCTGCTATGGTGGTGTCAGCAGCGAACTTGTAGATGGCGTTTGTTTGAAACTTGGCAACACAACTGTGGGTGTACAGGAAGTACAGTTGGGAGCTGAGGACACAGCTGTGGGTATACAGGAAGGATGGTAAAGGGCTGAGGGCACTGTCATGGGTGTCCACGGAGTACAGTAGAGGGCTGAGGGTACAGCCGTGGGTGTACAGTGAGTACAGTAGGGGGATGAGGACACATACTTCTGGAACTCCTGTGTTGAGTGTTATTGTGGAGGAGGTGCAGTTATCTATCTTCACTGATAGTGGTGTGTGGGTTAGAAAGCTGAGGATCAAGTGGCAGAGGGAGGAGATGAGACTATGGTCATGGGGTTTTGTGGTCAGTCTTGTGGGGATATTGATACTGAAGATGAAGCAGTACATAAAGAGTAGCAGGCTGGTGTAGGTGCCCTTGTTGACCAGATATCCCAGGGATGAGTGCAGGGTTCGGGATATGATATTCATTGTGGACCCATTACATCAGTAAGCAAATTATTGTGGATCAGGGCAGGTTGGGAGACTGGAGGTGGTGTGGGCCAGAACCAGCCTCTTGAATCACTTCATGTTTATTCAGGTCGGAGCCACTGTGCGGTAACAATTAAGGAACGTTGTATGAGCTTTCTCACTGCCTTTCTTCACCTTGTTGAAGCAGATTGGGACATCGGCTTCAGGTGGGAGAAGCTGAAGATGTAGTTCATTACCTCTGTCAGTTGATCCACACAGCATCTGAGTGCTCAGCTCACATTGACCAGGCCTATCACTTTCCTTGATTTGACTCACAGGAAGACTTAGCATGCCTGCAGCAGTGACAAAGGACACCCGAGGCTGTAGGCGCAGATTGCAACTGAACAGTCACACAGTAATTCTTCATAGCCAACCCCTCCCCTACCTCTCTCCGTCGTCATCAACACACAGTGACATTGGTCGGTGTGGGCACCACACAGTTAGTGTCGACATAGAGTAACATCAATAGAATAGGATTATGCACCATCAAGTCCTGTGTCACCATAATGGAGTAAATTCACAACAAAAGGGGGGAAGCGTGTGCTCCTACTGAGTGTTGGTGGTGCAGGGAGTGAAGATATCACAGGCATAATTTCAATCAATCCACTATGTTAACCTGAATGGAGTCAACGCCTAGAATGTTGTCCTTTGTATCTGGTGGACAGTCCTTCGGGAGTCAGGAAACATCTTATACAAGAACCACCTGGACGAAGGACGTGAGGGAATATTTGCTATGTTTGCAGATGATACAATGATGTTTGGATGGGCAAGTGATATTGAGGAAGTGGGGAGGCTTCAGAAAGACTCGGACAGTTTAGGACTGTGAGGAAACATGTAGCTGATGGAACACAAAATGAAAACGTGTGAGATTATGCACTTCAGTTGGCGGAATAGAGGCAGCCACTATGTTCTAATAGGATCCACTAAAGGACTTTGAAGCACTCGTCCTCTCTTATGGTTAATGTGCAGGTTCAGTTGGCAGTTAGGAAAGCAAATGCAATGTTAGCATTCATTTCAAGAGAGCTTGATTACAAGCGAGGAGACCTACTGCTGACAATGTAATGGGTTATGTTGGAGGTGATCCATCCTGGGGATGACAGCTTGTCATATGAGCAGCAGTTGAGGGCTCCTTTATCGATAGTCGATGGAATTTAGAAGAATGGGAGGCGAGGCATCTGATAGAAACTGATCGATTACTGCAAAGATTGATACAGTCAGCGTTTAGAAGCTATTTCCACTAGTTATAGAGACTATGACAACATAGCCCAGTTTCAGAGTGAAGGAATAGGCTGAAAGGCCTAAATCTATTGCTATCCCTCTTGCCCTTATGATAATATGGTCTATTATTCAGTGCAGAATTGTAAGTCTCTGACGTGCTCTTGTAACCATAGTATTTGTATGTTATTTTGATTTCACGTTCTGGTCAATGTTAACACCTGTGTTACAGATCGTGGAAAGATTCAGTGTCGACCAGAAGTCCATTAATATTTTGAATACGAGCTCCGATCTGTGAGTCTCATCTGGCGGCAGCACATTGTCTCTACGATGATAGTCATTTTCTGTATGGTATTTTTGAAAAATCGATCCTGTTACGCCAGTATTGTTGACTTTAACAAAACAGTTGCAATTTATCACAGCACTCAGCAACAACATGTCATCGAATACTGAACATCCTTCTAATAACAGAAAAGTCTAAACTGTTCAATATTAGAAACATTGCTTTCCTCTTCGTGTTCAAATGAGATAACCTGTCCCATCGAGATGCTCGACTTGGAAGTATTTAAAAAAAAATCTTTTTTGGATGTGGGCATCGCTGGATGTGCCCAGCATTTCTTGCCCATCCGCAGTTGCCCTTGAGAAGGTGGTGGTGAGCTGCCTTCTCGAACTGCTGCAATCGACCTGCTGTGCAGTGACGCACTAGTGATTAAGGAGGGAATTCCAGGGTTTTCACGCAGCAACAATGACGGAACTGCGATCTATTTCCAAATCAGGATGTTGACTTGTTTGGAGGGGAATTTGAAGGTGGTGGTGTTCCCAAAAGTCTACTGCCCTTGTCATTCCAGATCGAAGTGTTCATGAGATTGGAAGGAGCTGTCTGATGATCTTTCCGGAATTTCTGCATTGTGTCTTGTAGATAGTACACACTGCTGCTCCTGAGTGACCATGGTGAAGGGAGTGAATGCTTGTGAATGTGGTGCAAATCAAATGGGCAGTTTTGCCCTGGATTGTGCCAAGCTTCCTTAGTGTTGTTGAGGCTGCAACCAATCAGGCAATTGAGGATATTCCATCTCATTCCTGACTTGTGCCTTGTAGATAATGGACAGGCTTTGGGTAGTCAGGGGGTGAGTCACTCGTGCAGTATTCCTAGCCTCTGATCTGCTGTTATATTCATGTGGTGAGTCTAGTTGAGTTTCTGGTCAATGAAGCCCCCCAGAATATTGATAGTGGGGTGTTTAGTGATGATAATGCTGCTGAATACAAAGGGGTTATATTATTTCTAATTGATGACAGTCATTGTCTGAATTTATATGGCGCAAATGTTACTTGCCACTTGCCAGCCCAAGCCTGGAGATTGCCCAGATTTTGTTGCTTTGGGCATGGACTGCTTCCGTATCTGAGCATTTGTGAATGGTGTTGAACGTTGTGCAGTCATTATCGAATATCCCCACTTCTGACATTATGATGGAAGGAAGGTTATTGTTGAAGCAGCTGAAGATGTTTGGACCGAGGACATTATCCTAAGGGACTACAGCAGAGATGTTCTGGAGCTGAGATGACTTACCTCCAACAACAATGAACATCTTCCTATCTGTCAGGTATGATTCCAATCATGGAGTGTTGGCCCGCGATAATGTTTTTACTTGGGCTTCTTGATGTCGCATTTGTCAGAATGCAGCCTTGATGTCAAGGGTTGGAATTCAGTTCCTTTTTCTATGTTTGCACCAAGACTGTGACGAGTTCAGGAGCTGAGTGACCCTGACAAAATGCAAACTGGGCGTCACTGAGCAGGTTATTTTTGAGCAGGTGCTGCTTGATAGCACTGTTGATGACACCTTCATCATTTTACTGATGATGGAGAGTAGACTGATTAGGTGGTATTTGGACGGTTTGAATTTGTCCTGCGTTTTATGTACGGAACATACTTCAGCAGTTCTTCCCCATTGTCGGTTTGTAAACATCCTGGAACAGCTTGGCTAGGGGAGTGGGAAGTTCTGGCGAACAAGCCATCAGGACTATTGCCGGCATGTTAGCAGGACTCATAGCCTTTGCAGTATCCAGTGCCTTCAACCGTTTCTGGATATCAGTTAATTGAATTGGTGAAGACTGTTATCTGTAACGATGGGCACCACCGGACGAGGCTGAAATAGATCATCCACTCAAAACTTCTGACTGAATATTGCAACGAAAGCTTCATCCTTATATTTTGCACTGATATGCTGGGCTCTTCCATCATTGAGGTTGGGATATTTATGGAAACTCCTACTCCAGTGAGTTCTTCAATCGTCTGCCGCCATTAAAGATCGGTTTAACAGGCCTGCAGAGCTTAATTCTAATGCATTGGTTGTGGCCTCGATAAACTCTGTCTGTCCCTTTCTGTTTATGCTATCTGGCACGCAAGTATTTCTGTTTGGAAGCTTCAGCAGATGAACAAATTATCTTTATATATTCTTAGTTCTGCTCCTGGCATGCCCTTCTGCATTCTCCATTGAACCAGGGTTAATCCTCTGGCTTGATGGCAATGGTTGAGTGGGGGACGTGCTGGGCCGTGATGTTACAGATTGTGCTGGATTATAGTAGTATAGTTCTGCTGCTATTGATGGTCCACAGTGTACTATGGAGTTCAGTCTTCAGTTGCTAGGTTTGCTAAACGTCTGTGCCATTTAGCATGGTGATTGTGCCACACAACACAATAGAGTTTATGGAGACAATAGACTTTGTCTCCACAAGGATATTGTGGTGGTCACTTTTACCGATACTGTCATGGACAGGTACATCTGTAGTTGGTAGATTGGTAAGGATTAGATCAGGTATGTTTCTTACCCTCTTGTTCATTCCCTCACCGCCCTCTGCAGACCCAATCTAGTAGCTATGTCCTTAGGAGCCGACCAGCATGATCAGTCCTACTGCTGTCAAAACCACTCTTGATGGTCAACTTTAAATTCCCCCAGCTAGAATAAACTTTGTGCTCTTGTCACAGTCAGTACTTTCTCCAGTTTTTTTTTAACGTGGTGGAGGACTGATTCAGCTGAGGAACGACGTTACATGGTAATCAGTAAGAGACTCCTTTGTCCATGTTAATTTCGGTTATTTCTGTAAGGTGAGTATGGCTATGTCAGGCTGTTGCTCGACTAGTCTGTAAGGCAGTTGTTCCAATGTTGACACTAGACTTCAGATGGTAGTAAGGAAGACTTTGCAGGTTCTACAGTGATGTTTCTAATGTTGACTTTTCCTGTGCCCATTTCGATGCCCTGAGGTCCATTCGGTTTCGTTTATTTGAAACTTTGTAGCGATTGGAACAACTGAATGACTCATTAGACCATTTCAGGGGGCGATTGAGAGTCAATAACATTGCTTTAGGTCTGGAGTTGCATGTCAGCCAGACCAGGTGAGGATGGAAGATTCCTTCATTGCAGGATATTGGTGAACCAGGTGGATCTTTCTGACAATCGGCAATGATTTCATTCTCATCAGGAGATTCTTAATTCCAGGGATATTTTGACATTATTGTATTGAATTTCCACCGTCAGCAGTGGCGGTATTCAAGCTCGATCCACAGAAAAAGAGCTGATTTTTCTGGATTGATAATCTGTCAGTAATACCATGAGGCCTACTTGGATCCACATGTTGTACTCAGCTGCCATTTCTAGTGATACCCTGTTTTTCATTCATTGCTTATGTTATTCTGGAATCTCATCCTTCATTAAATCCTGATTGAAATACACAGTCATGAACGCCTTCGTGACTGCTCGAATTTCATTCAGTCTGTTTTGTTTGAACAGGCATTTCAAGGCAGCTGTACCCCAGAGAAGAGCAGGAAAAGATAATGGGTGATTGTGAACTGTACCTGTCACCGGACCAGCATGTCTGTCCAGGAAGTATTTATTGTGGGTCAGAGAACCACAATTATGGCATGGAAGGAGGCCATTCAGTCCATGTAGTGTGGCAAGCTCTCCAACTGCACAATCGGTGATGGAGAGAGTGTGTGAAGAGAGATTGCGTGAGAGAGAAATAAACAGAGAGAAAGCAAGTGAAGGGAGATAAACTGAGAGAGGATAGAAAGGAGAGCGACTGACTGAGTGCGAGAGTAAGAGGTGTTAGATGAGGGCGAAGTCAGATAGATCAGAAGACTGCATTATGGTAGATAAATATGAACAGACAGAAGTTAGAAGCTTTATTTAGACATTCCTCTGGACGTCAAGCCCTTTGTCTGGGCGCCATACACTGTGAGCACTGTGCTGATACTGGCTGTCATCCCAAATTATTTATTTCCAAGCATATCACAGAGCTGGGTGACTGACAGCTAAACAGAACCCATTAGGCCAATAGATTGGTTCCATGGAGAAAGCATAGTTTTTAAATAGACTGTGCCAAGAGCAGCAGGAAATGGTAACCACCACCCCGACTCCACGAGCCCGCCCCCCCCCCCCCCCCCACCCACACCGATACTGTATGAGAGACTAGGCCAGAGAATCTCGGTGAGGGGACTCACTGACAGAGGTGTGGGTCAAAGAATGACTGATAAAGTTTGCATACCACTTTCCTAGTTATGTATTCAATTATGTATTCAATACATTTCAATTTATGTAGCTCAATGTCAGGAGTACAATATGTATTTGTACTTTGCATATAATGGTGGGTGCAGAAAATCATTTTGTTCCTATATTTTAAATTGCATAAACGGATTTCATTAATATTGTCTCTGCTAATTCTTCATTGTAGACGCATTCTTGAATCTGTTCTTCATATGAATTATAAAGTGTAACATTCCAATTCTGGTAAATGGGGAACATCACTGTTCCTCCACCCAGTCTAATCAGCCATGTCCCCCAGTCCTGTCCGTCTTCTGTCTTTTCCCCAATAAATTAATCACAATGTAGTAGAAGTCCATTAAATGCCACTTCATGACAGTTCCTTAACATCGATAACATCAATAGCATGACCCACACCTGCCCTCTCTGATCCTGGAATAAAAATCTGAACTGTGTTTGTCATGTGCAATTCTCTGTCAACGTATCCATGCCGTTTGTTTGTTGTAACCCACGTTTTTTTTTGGCACATTTTGCTATCAGATCATGGATGATAGTTGTTTTCTCAATGTTTTACGGATATTGCAATGACTGATCAGTAGTTACTGGATTTATTTATGTATTTATGAACAGAGAAGCATGTTTTTGTTCTGTTAAACTTCTGGCATTACTTCCATATCCAAGGCTGACTGAATGATTACACACAATCAATCTGCCATATTCAACATTCCTTCCTTCAGTCACACTCGCATATCACTCCCAGAATGCATAAATGTTCAATGTTACTTTGGATTTTAATAAAGTAGCATTGAATTCAAAGGGTTTAACTGGAGCTATTTGTTCAGCGATTGTAATTATGTCAGTCGCCATGGATCGTATGCGTCCCTAGAGATTTTCTCTCTTCTACCAATAAGGAAATGCTTTCAGTGTTTTATCCCATAGTGTGAGTGGGAGCATGTCCAACAGCAATAAGAGGGATTAGCAGCATCAGACAGAAGGGCAGGAGAGATGGAAATCTGGTAACATTAGACTGGAATGTTCCAACAATGGATAGGAGTTTGTCCTTTGGTCTTTACTGGCTTTCTCAGCCTTGGATATCATTATCATCGCGGATTGAAGATGTACTGATGGTTATTCAAGCTGGTTACTATCCAATCCTTGCTCTAGTTGATGTTCCTGGTAAGTCACTCGGTCGATTTAGTTAAATGGTCTGAACTGATTCGATGCTCACGATATGCAGATTTTGTCAAGGTGCAAGCCAAGGTTTTCAGCTCCAATCAAATATTCCATTCCTTAGAAATTATAATTAGCAAACTATTATTTACAAATTAATCACCAATACGCGTGAATAAAACACACTCTTCTCAACCTGTTTGGTTCATTTTCTCCTGCAAAGTGTACATCACCATATCCTCCCCACATACCAATCCTGTACCACCGTTAAGACGTCCCAGTCTCCTCCTCAGCCTCAGTTCAATTCCTGAATAAACCATCGTTTGTGCCTTTGTTAATTCCAGATACATCTGTTTCAAGTCCTTTCTAACCATGTGTCCATTAGAAAATACTTGCACTTGTGATGTTTAACTTGTTCTCTGCACAAAATCTGAAAGATGGGCAGACAGTGTATGGTCACGTCATTGACTCGTATTCCAGAACCACAGAATAACAATCTGTTGATATCAGCTTGCCTTATGCCCATTAGAGAAGGCAGTGGGTCTTCCTTCTCTGGTCAAGTCACTGTTTAACTGCAAACCCACGGCAATGTGTTTTACTATTTATTGTCCTGTGGAGCAGCTGAACCAGCCACTCAGTTCAATATCTGCATAACATGCTGGCCTGACCATGGCTGCACACATCCTGTGAGGGCAGAACAGAAGTGAAGGCAGCTCCCTTCCTCTGCCTGCATCCCATATTCCAACGGCTCATTTCCATTCAGGTAGGTAGCCATTCACTGTTTTAGATGTACTCTTTGTGATTGAGTCTCTTCCAAGAGTGATGTCCATCTCCATAGGCACCTCTGGTGCTTGCTTTATTGATGGTGACCTACAGATATAAGGATGTTTTAAAATTCTACATCAGTGGCAGTGCATTGTAAATGAATGGTTTCCTGTGTCACACGAAAGGAATAGAGCCAGCTCAGTGAGGGAATGGAATTATTGTGATCAAACTTGAGAGTGTTGTTGAGGCGGTATTTGGTGAATTGTGGACAGATTTTCTTTCCTTTATATGGAGTGATCTCCTTCCCACAGAGAAAGTGAAGAAGAGTTCCCCCAGATTAATCCCTGTGATCTTGGCACCATGAGGAGTGAATGAAGGTTGATCTGTAGTGCTGTCAGAGAATAAGACGTGATTGAATTGAACCCTGAGACTGATGGACAATCACTCCTTATATTTGAATCAGACAATGGGAAGGTGATAAATTCCATGACTGCTATTTCACTCAAAATGCATGATTCTGGATAGTTTAAGTGCCTGGGCGTTCGTTACGCCAAAACACCACAACCCCTACTCCCCATTGAGAGAGACGGAGAGGTCCAAGTTTTGAATAAACTCTCCCCACATTAATACAGTGCAGTTGATGTGTGATCCTGCACTGAATGTCATATTATCCACCACCCCGACAGCAGCCACATTACATTCATTCTAAAACATAAACTATTCCCAACAGCTTCTGACCTTCATGAAGAACATGAATCTATCTTCTCAGAGATGCAAGGTACTTCCTTCAGGTTTAGACCAGAAGACTATAAGGCATTGGAGCATAGATTAGGGCAGTTAGCCCATCGGGTCTTCTCCGTCATTAAATCACCGCTGATAGGTTTCTCAAACCCATTCTCCGAACATCTCCCCATAACCCCTCATCCCCTGGATAATCAAAAACTAGCTATATCCGTCTCAAATATTCTCAATGATCTGCCCCCACACCCTTCTGTGGCAATAGATTTCAAAGATTCACCATTCTATGTTTAAATAACATTCTCCTTATCACTGTTCTAAAAGGCGATTGCTTTCATCTAAGGCTGTGCCCTCGGATTCTAATCCAATGGAAACATCTCATCAATATCCACTCTCTCCAGGTCATTCAGTATCCTGTCTATTTCAATTACATTCCCTCTCATCCTTTCAAACTTTATCAAGTATAGACCCAGAGTACTCCAGCATTCCTCATGCAATAAGCTTTTCATTCCTATGACCACTCTCATGAAAATCTTCTGAACACGCTCCAGGGCCAGTACATCCTTCCTGAGGTATGGAACTCAAAAATGAGCACAATACTCCAAATGTCGTCTGACCAGAGCCGCATACAGTCAGTTCTTATATTCAACTCTTCTCAGAGTAAATGCTCCCAATCATAATTGCAATTGCCCTCCTAGCTACTGGCTCAACCTGCAAGCTGACTTTGACAGAACCCTGCACTAGAACTCCCAAGTCCCTTTGCACTTCAGATTTCTGAATTTTCTCGCCATTTAGAAAATATACCATGTCTCTATTCTTTATGCCAAAGTGCATGACCTCACACTTTCCAACGTTGGAAAGCACCTGGCGATCTCTTTAACTGTCCAAATTCTTGTTCAGCCTCTCCACTTCCTCAATACGACCTGTCCATGTCCCTATCTTTATATCGTTGCAAACTTAACCAGAGTGCTCTCAATTCCCTCATCTAGATCCGTTAATTTAACAAGTAAAAAGTTATGATTCCAACACTGTCCCCACTCTCTGCTTCCTACCAGACAGACAAGCTTCTATCCATGCCACAACGGTGCCTCTAACACCACGGACCCTTATCATACTCAGTAATCTCCTGTGTGACACCTTGTCAAAGGCATTCTTGAATTCTAGGTGGATTACATCCATTGGCTGTGCTTGGTCGAGCTGCTCATTTCCTCTTCTAATAATTCCAATAGATTTGTCAGGCATTAACTTCCCTTGATGAAATCATGCCGAATTTGCCCTGTTTTACCAAACACTTTCAACTATTCAGAAATCTCATTCATCACAATGGATTCTAGGATCTTACCCACGACAGAGGTTAAAGTATTCATGGTGTTTTCTTTTTGTCTTTTTCCTTCCTCGCTTGTTAAAAAAGGGTGTCACATTAGTGGGTTTCCAGTGCTATGGGATCGTGCCTTACTCTAGTGATTCCTGAAAGATAACCACGATTGCCTCCACTCCCTCTTCAGCTATCTCCCTTATAACGCTGGGATGTAGTCCATCTGGTCAAGGTTATTTAACCACCTTCGGACCATTACATTTTTTCTAGCGTGTTCTCCATGGTGGGGCCCATCATACTCAGCTCTGGCCCCTAAATCTCTTGAATGTTTAAGGTATTACTCGTGCCTTCCACCATGAAAGCTGATGCAAAGTAATTATTCAGTTCCTTGCGGATTTTCTTGTTCCCCACTACCATCTCTCCAGTATCATTTTCCAGCAGTCTAATGTTCACTTTTGCCGCTCTTTTGTACTTTATGTATCGAAAGAAATTGTTACAGTCTACCTTTATATTACTGGTTAGCTTACCCCCATATTTAATAATGTCCCTCTTTATTTTATTTTGTTTGCCCTGTTTTATCTTTGTAAACTTTCCAATCCCCAAGCTTCCCACTGCACTTTGCCACATTATATCATTTCTCTTTTGCTTTTATGCTGTACCTGACTTCCCTAGTCAGCTATAGTTGCCCCATCCTCCCTATACAAGCCTCTTTTTCCTCAGGATAAATCTCTGCTGTATCCTGAATTACTCCAAAAATCTCCTGCCATTGCTGTTGCACTGTCTTTCCTGCTGTGCCCGTCTCCCAGTCAATTCTATCAAGCTCCTCACTCATATCTATGTAATTGTCTTTATTTGATTGTAATACCATTACTTCTAATTCTAATTTCTCCATCTGAAATTGCAGAGTAAATTCAATCATATTATGTTCACTGTCACCTTAAGCTCACCTCATCTAATCTGCCTACACAAGCTGCTCCAAAAAGCCATATTGTAAACATCCCACAAATTCATTTTCCTGCCAACCACTATCAATCTGAATTCCCAGACCATCTATGTAATAAGATCGCACATGATGACTGTAACTTTGCCTTTCCTGCAGATCTTTCTAGCTCCCTGTATATAACTCCAACTGCATTTTTTTCACATGTTTGATTCCTCAATTCTACCAACACAGATTCTACACCATCTGACCATATTACATTTCTTATTATTTATTATTGAATGAGTTCCATTCTTAATACTGAGACAACTCGATCTCTCTGCCTACCTGCCTATCTTTTCAACAGGATGAATATCCTTGAATATTGAGCTCCCAATCCTGATCCTGTTGCAGCGATGTCACTGTAATGCCCACCATGTCACACCTGCCAATTAGTATCTGGGTCGCAAGCTCATTTACCTTCTTCCTTATACTGCATTAATTCCGATATAGTCGTTCAGTCTTGTATTACCCCTCACTCTTCTCATTGTCATTTGTTTGTCCAGGCGTTGGTACCTACACGGACCCTGACCAATGGATCATTCCCCTCCCGCTCCAAGTTCTGCAACCCAGATGATATATCCCAAACCCAAGCACCATGTAAGCAACACAACATTTAGGACTCAATCCCGATCACGGAGAACAGTATCTATGCTTTTAACTATACTATCCCCAATTATCCAGCATTGGGCAGCATGGTGACACAGCAATACTGCCTCACAGTGCTAGGGACTTGGGTTCAGTTTCAATCTCTGGACCCTGTCCGTGTGGACTTTGCACATTCACCCTGTCTGCATTGGGAGCATTAACTCTTTTCTCTCTCCACAGTATGTCTCTGTGTTTGCTTCAGATTTCTACCATCTACAGTATTTTTGCTTTTGTTCGAAGGAGAAATGCAGCAAATGTGACAGGTTTTTGAAAATGCAGCTGTGGTTCGTGGGTTCCTCTGGGTATTTAGGAATCTTGCCCGGCCACTTGCCTGAGGGCAGTGTCCCTGGATGCCCATTCCATCTCTCTCAGTTCCCTCAGTCCATCGTCACTACCTGCATCCTTTCCTTGTGCCACCCCGGGACTCCCCACAACCCATTGCCTGGCACTGGATCTTTCCTTCGCAGGACTGTGCACACAACGTCAATGGGAACTTTCTGACCCGCTGGAGATTCTGGTTAAAGACCCGGCCTTTGAAAGGAACAGAATTACTAGAATCCAATTGAATAGCAAAGCTGAGTAAACAGGCTGAATTACATCCATCTGCTCTGACATTTTCTAATCTTCTCTTTATCCTCGTCCATCTGCCAATAGATGGTCCATATGTATGCCTTGTCAAACAGGTTTGGTGCTGGGGATAGATATCAGATCCGGTGGTCATTGGACTGGTTCAGTGGTCTCACTTCCTGATGTCTCACATAAGTTTTTATTACCAAGTCTATCCAGTTTAAAGAAAAGGCCTTGCTGAAGTTGTGCTGAAAAGATATTTGAATTTTGGATACATTAGAATATGTGGGTGGCACGGTGGCAGTGGCGGCACGGTGGCACAGTGTTTAGCATTGCTGCCTCACAGTGCCAGAGACCTGGGTTCAATTCCCGACTCAGGCGACTGACTGTGTGAAGTTTGCACATGCTCCCCGTGCCTGCGTGGGTTTCCTCCAGTTGCTCCGGTTTCCCCCCACAGCCCAAAGATGAATTGACCATGCTAAATTGCCCGTAGTGTTAGGTAAAGAGGTAAATGTAGGGGAATGGGTGGGTTGCGCTTCGGCAGGTTGGTGTGGACGTGTTGGGCCGAAGGGCCTCTTTCCACACGGTAAGTATTCTAATCTAATGTCACGTGCAAGTGAGGTGAGGAATCGTAAGGTAGCACAGTTAAATACACGATCAAAGTGCTGGTCGGGGAGGCAGCACTTCCGATATGTGGATCATTGGGATTCCCAAGTCGGTAGGAAATACACAAAAATGATGGTATGAACCTAAACTGGCAGCAATTTCCGATAGCTGGATTATAGAGATTCGCAGGTCAGTATGATGCACACAAGAAGGACGTGAACTGATAACAATCTCTGATATGTGGGTCACGGGGATTCCCGGGTAGGTAGGGTATACACAAGATGGACGGAATGGACTTGAACTGGCAGCAATCTCCTGGCAGGCAGTTTGCTATTGTCCTTTATGAGGTTTTAAACTCGTGTGTGGCGGCTATGGGGAGTGGTGTGTGGAACCACAGCCGTAGGTCCACAGGTACAGTGACTGAGGAGGAGTTGAAGACGAATCCCAGTCCAGCTAAAACCAACAACAACAAAAAAACAGAGGGTACTGAACACAGTGGCCTGGCAGTCTGAATTGTGCTGATTTTAATATGAGGAATCTGTTTGTTTGAACAGATATATCGATGTCGCTGCATGTCTGAAAAATAGGAAGAGATAATGGTTAATTGTCCACTGTGTCCTTCACTGGACCAGCTTGTCTCTCCAGGCACCAAAACTTGTTACTGCGGGTCAGAGAACTTCAGAATAAATACAACACAGAAGGAGGCCATTCAGCCCACCATGCGTCCATGAGCTCTCCAACTTGACAACTTGAAATAAAGGAAATGATCGGAGCTAGACTGACAGGGAGAGTAATAAACAGAAAGAAAGACAGTGACGTGAGATAAACAGAGTGAAAAAAATGAGCGACAGAGTGAGTGAGAGCAAGGGGTGTCAGACGAATGTGAAGTTAGATCAGGAGACAGCATGAGGAGAAATACACAGAAACTTTTCTTAGAAACTCTCACAGACTGTAAGCCCTTGTCTGGTGCCATACCCTGTGAGCACCATGCTGATACTGGCTGTCATCCCAGGTCATTTATCGTCAAAAACATCCCAGAGCTGAGTTGCTGACAGCTAAGCACAATCTAATCGACTAATAGATTGCTTCCAGGGAGAAGGTGGATTACTTAAAATATTCTTGGCCAACAGGAACTTGTAGCCCCTCTAGACACTGCATGAGATGCAGGGTGGAATCTCAGTGAAGGGAATCACTGGCAGAGGGGAAATCAGGATCTCAGCTGTGGGTCAAATAATGATTGATAAAGTTTTCACACCAGTTCCTTGGTTTTGTAATTCATGTTACAATTAATATAGCTCCACATAGTAAGTGTATTTTAACAATATTGTCGTTTTGTAGTTTTCATATTTTGGTATGTGCAGAAAAGCTTTTTTATCCTTGTATTATGTGTTGAATAAACATATTTTATTGCTGAGGGAGAAAGGACCTGCTCCGATGGGACAGTCGTCATCTAAACTGTGCTGGGACCAGAGTCCGAGTGAATCCTAACCAGGGCTGTAGACGGAGCTTTAAACTGATTAGGAGTGTGAGGAGTGTGTGTGTGGGTGTGTGTTGGGGGGGGGGGGGGGTTGGGGGGTGGGGCGGGGGGGGGTTGGGGTGTGGTTATCGGGTTTAATTACAAAAGCCGAATTAAAAGAAGAGGTAAGAGTACAGAACTCAGGAGAGGTTATGAAAATTTCCAGCACAGACACAAACAGGATAGAGCATCTGGAAACGTTTAACATATCAAACTTCAAGCGCACTGCACAAATGAATGACAATGAGAAGAGGGACGGTTAATGCAGGACTGAAGGGGTTATAACTGAATGCATGCAGTATAAGGAATAATGTAAACGAGCTTGTGGCGCAGAATTAAATCGACAGGTATGAAGTGATGGGCATCACAGAGATGTGGCTGCAACGGGATTGGAATATTTAAGCATATTTATCCTATCGAAAAGATTGGAAGATGGGCAGAGGGAGTGGATTTGCATTATAAGTAAAACATTAGATTAAATCAATAGTAAGAAAGGAAGTAAGGTCAGATGGTGTAGAATCTGCGTGGGTGGAATTGAGGAACAACAAAGGTAAGAGAACCACTGTTGAAGTCTTGTACAGGGCTCCAAAGAGTAGTCAGGACCTGGGGCACAAGATACACCAGGAGATAAAAAGATGTGTAGGAAAGGCAAACTACAGTAATCATGGGTGATTTTAACATGCAAGGACACTTGTAACATCAGATTGGTGGTGGTTCAGTAGAAAAGGAATTTTAGGAATGTTTATGAGATGGCTTTTTGGAGTAACTTCTGGTGGAGCCCACTCGGGAACAGGTCATATTGGATATAATGACGCAGGATTCATAATGGAGCTAAGGGTGAAGGTAGACTTCTGAAGCAATGATCAGAACATGATTGAATTTATTCTGCAATTTGAGAGAGAGATAAGATAGAATCAGAGGTAACAGTATTTCAGCTAAATTAAGGAAACTGCAGATGCATAGTACAGAAGCTGGGTAGAATTGACTGGAAGAGGGGTCAAGCATGAAAGATAGGGGAACAGTAAGGGCAGCAGATTCCAAGATTAATTCAGGAGACATAGCAGGGATTCTTGCCGAGGAATAGATGTATGATACAGGGAGGGTGAGGCAGCCAGGGCTGACGACGGAAGTCAGGTATTGCATACAAGCAAAAGATCAAGCGTATAATGTGGTGAGGGGCAGTGGGAAACTAGAGAATTGGGAAACTTACAAAGACTAACAGAGGGCAAAAAAAGGACAGAGAAGATTAGATATGGAGGTAAGCTAACCAGTAATAGAAACGAGACTGTAAGAAGATCTTTAGATATGTAAAGTGAAAAAGAGAGGCAAAAGTGTATATGGACCACTGGAAAATGATGCTGAAGAGACAGGAGTGGAAAACAAAGAAATGAATGAGGAACTTTGCATCAATGTTCATGGTGGAAGCACGAGTAATTTCCCAAAAATTGAAGAGAGTGAGAGGGCAGAGTTGAGTATGGTGGTCATCACCAAGAAGAACATGCGAGGCGAGAAAACTGAATGGCCTGAATTTGGATAAACCACCTGAACCATATGGACTACACCGCAGCATTGTAAGGGAGATAGCTGAAGAGGTAGTGAAAGTGAAAGTGGTAATCTTTCAGGAATGATGAAAATCAGGAATGGCTGGAAAATTGCTAACGTGACACTCCATTTAATAAGGGAGTTAGGCAGAAGAAGGAAAATTACAGACTGATTAGCCTAACCTTGGTTGTGGGTAATATACTGGAATCCATCGTGAAGGATGGGATTTCTGAATACTTGGATTTAGCAAAATAGTGCAAAGTCAGCATTGTTTCATCAATGGGAGGTCATGCCTGACAACCCTACTGGAATACGTTGAGGGAGTAACGAGCAGATTTGACCAAATTGAACCAGTAGATGTTATCCACCTTCTTCTCTAAAATCCTTTGATCAGGTGCCACGCAGGAGGCTATTGAGAAAGATTAAGGCCCCTGGTGTTACAGGCAAGGTGCTAGCTTGGATAGATGCATGGCTGTCTGATAGAAAGCAGAAAGTGGGGATAAAAGTGTCTTTCTCGAGATAGCATCCAATGACAAATGGTATTCCTCAAGACTCAGTGTTGGGACCACAAAATTCGCTTTGTGCATTAATGGTCTACATGAAGGAACAGACTGCATTCTGACTAAGTTTTCAAACAGTGCAAAAATGGAATAGAGGGATAGGTAGCATCGAAGAGGTGGTTCAGCTGCAGTAGCATCCTCTAGCACCCCTCTGATGCTCGACTTCCAGACCACCAACCTCAGGATACAACGCCATTTCTGCCACCAACAGTCAGACCACACCACCAGAGATATATTTCCCTCTCCATTCCCTTCACGACTCCCTCGTTAAGTTCACGCGTCCCCCCTCCCACACCCCAACAAGCCACCTTCCACTCCCGGCACCTTCCCTTGCCATTGCAACAGGTATGAAACCTGACCCCCTCACCTCAATCCAAGGCCCAAAAGGATCCTTCCACATCATACAGAGAAGATTCTATGCATCCAAACACCTCATCTACTCTGTCCATTGCGCCTGGTCTCCTCTACACTGGGGAGACAGGGCATCACCTTGCAGAACGGTTCAGGGAACACTCCCCGTCACACAACCAACAACCCCACTTCCCTTTGTCTGAATACTTCGCCTCTCCCACCACTCCTCCAAGGACATGCAAGTTCTTGGCTTCCTATACTACATTCTAGCCACCAGACGTCTGGAAGAAGAGCGCGTCGTCTTCCACCTTGGAACTCTTCAACCACATGATATCCAGCACAATGTCACCAGTTTCCTCATCTCCTCTCCATCCACCTTATCCCAGATCTAACCCTCCAACTGAACACAGCCTGTTGAACTGTTCAGCCTGTGTATCTTCCTTCCCATCTATCCACTCCACCTTCCACTCTCACCATTCACCTTGATTTAGCCATCGCCTTCCAAGCTACCTTCCTCCCAGACCATCCCATTCATCTCTCACTCTCTTTCCCCCCACCCACTCCATTCCCAATAAAGGCTTTATGGCTGAAACGTCAAATATCCTGTTCCTCAGAATCTGCCTGACTGGCTGTGCTTTTCTAGCACCACACTTTTTGACTCTGATCTCCAGCTTATGCTGTGTTCACGTTCTCCTGCTGAATGATTTGCACAGGTTAGGGGAGTGAGCAAAAAGTGGCAGGTGGAGTATAACGTGGGTAAGTGTGAGGTCATGCAGTTTGCCAGCAAAAATAATCCATGGACTATTTTCTCAATAGCGAGCAAGTTCAGAAGATTCGGGCGGGGGGAGTGGGGGGTGCTAATCCAAGGATCTTGAAAGGTAAACCTGCAGGTTGTCAGCAGTTGGGAAGGCAAATAAAATGATTCCATTTATTTTAAGAAGGCTTAAATATAAATGCAGGGATGTACTTCTGAGGCTCTATAAGATTTTGGCCATGCTTCATTTGGATTATTGTACACAGTTTTGGGTCCCATATCTCAGGAAGGATGTACTGGCCCTGGAGTGTTTTCTGATAAGATTCACGAAAGTGGTCCCAGGAATGAAAAGCTTAACATATGAAGAATATCTGAGCGCTATGAGTCTATATTTGATAGAGTTCAAAAGGATGTTAGGAGGTCTAATTGAAGCTTACAGAATATTGAATGACCTGGACGGGGAGGATTTTGGAAAGATATTTCCAATGGAGGGGAGACTAGGACCCAGGGAACAGAGTAAAGAGAAGACTTTTTCAAACACAGATAAAGATGAACCTCTCCAGCCAGAGAGTGGTGAATCTATGGAATTCACAGCTACAGAAGGCTATCGAGGCCAGGTAATTGGTTATAGGTCCTTGACTGTAAAGGGGATGAAGTGTTACAGATAGAAAGTGGAAGAATGGTGTTGAGAAGCTTAACCGCCATCATTGAATGGCGGAACAGGCGTAATGGGCTGAATGGCCAAATTTCTGAACCAATGTCTTCTGGTCGTATGGTTAATATTGGCTCTCCTCACTCCACATTGGAGATGTATCCTGGAATTTGATTTTCTTATGATTTATAAAGAATAACATCCCAATACTGATGACTGGGAAATATCATGTTCCCTCCTTCCAGTCTCTGCAGCCATGTCCCCAATAACATAATCACACTGAAATTGAGAACCAATGCATGGTACTTAATCACAGTTGATTGACATCGGCAACATTAACAGCATCACCCTAACCTGCTCTCTCTGATCCTCGACTAACCATCTGAATTGTGTGTCACATCATATTCTCTGTTAATATATCCATGCCATTTGCCTGCTAAAACTCATGTTGTCGTACGCACATTTGCCTATCAGATTATGGACTAGAAAAGTGGTATCCATATTTTACTGACATTATAATCACTGATCAGTAGTTACAAACTGCATGTTTCCATTTATAAATGGAGAAACGTGTTTATGTTCTGACAATCTTTTGATATTACTCCCACATCCAAGGCAGATTGAATGATTACACGCAATCAATCTACCATCTCCAATATTCTTTCCCTCAGCCACCCCCACATATCCCAAGCTAAGTGAGTAAATTTTAAGCGTTCTTTTGAATTTTAATAAAATCAATATTGAACTCAAAGGGGTTAAATTGAGCTATTGTTCAGTGACTGTGATTAATGTAAATCTTCGTTGATTATCCCATTGGAGAGTTTCCATCTTTGAAAGATAAATGGGTTCTGTTCAATCATTAGCATTGGATATCATTAGCATATCGGATCCATGACATCCTTTGGATTATTCAATGTGGTTACTATCCCATCCTCACGATAATTGGTGTCCCTGGTAAGTCATTATATTTGTCTACTAAACTGGGTTGAACTGAATTTCGGCTCATGATATGTACATTTTGGAAAGTGCAAGTCAATATCTTCAGTTCCAAACAAAAATTCATTTCCTTATCTATTATAACTATCAAACTACAATTTATAAATTACTCACTGATATGCGAGAAGGAACCAGAACATTCTCAAACTCCTTAGTCAATTTTGTCCTTCACAGATTTACATCTCCATGTCCTCCCCACTCACCAATCCTGTCCAATACCACCAACATCATATCCCAGTCTCGTCCTCAGTCACAGTGTAGTATCTGAATAAACCATTTGTGCCTTTGTTCAATCCGGATGCAACAGTTTCACGTTCCTTGTAATCACATGTCCGTCACTAAAACATTGCTATTGAGAATGTTTAACTTGTTGTCTGCACATAAAGGAAGACAGTTTATGGTGGTCAAGCCATTGACTCATAATCTAGAGCCACAGAATAATAGTCTGTTGATATGTCATGAAGGAAATTGGGGAGTTTAAAAGCAACCATCATCATTTGTTATAAGAACCAATCTGCTTGCCTCAAGACCTTTAGGGAAGTCAATGTGTCATGATTCCTTCCTTAGGTTTCCGTGTGACTTCTGTGATGAACATGTGGGTGTAGTGTACCTTTTATCGAATTAAAAGCCAACAATAATGTCCTGAGAGCACCAAGAGTTCTGAAAAATAGATATAATGGAACATTTGGTCGAACAATCCGATTAGCTCATTTTCTCAAAGCAAATTCAGCAAAACATTTTAAATTATATCCCAAAATACCCACTCCCAACCAAGTTTCAATTTATTATATTGACAATCTTAATCATCAATGATACAATCCAATAGTTTGGCGGTACAAGTGCGTGGAAAATTGAACAATTGAGAGGAGAACTGCCAAGCTACCAGCATGCAAAGACTGCCTAAAAATATAGCTCTCCTGTAGGTACCTTTATTGATTAGTAACTGGTGAAGCAGAGTCCCCAAGAAGAAAAGAAGACAGGAATATGGAAAAGAACCAAAAGCTTCCTGGTTTTGAGATAAGCAGTTTTATTTTGTAAATCTTAATTAGGAGTTTCATCTGACTAGTATTCTGGAGGGGGAATGTAAAAGACAGGTTAGAGGCAGAAGTTGTAAATAGCCGTTCGTTTATTATTTTCTGTTATACTTTAAGAAATAAAGTTGTTATTTTTTACTTTAAATAGATTTGGACTCTAGAATTATCACAGATTACTGCATGGGATAAATCTTTTCTCTGTTGCCGGTTTTAATTAAACAGGAAGATTTATCCTGTGTTGTAACACTACGAACCCATTGTTTTACTATTTATGATACTGTGGAACAGCTGAACCAGCCACTCAGTTCAAGATCTGCATAACATGTTGCCCTGACCAGGGATTCATGCATCTTTGAGAGAAGAATAAAGGTAAAGATAGCTCCCTTTCTCTGGTTGTTTTCTGTATTGCTACATCTCATTTCCATTCAGGTACATGATCATCCCCTATTTTAGGTGTATTCAATCTCATTGAAATTGTCTCCGAGAGTAATGCACATCTCCATATGTATCTCTGGTGCTGGCTTTATTGATGCTGACATACAGATGTAAGGGACTTATAAATTCCATGTCAGTCGTAGTGCATAGAGAAATAATGGCTTTTTGTGGCACATGAAATAAATAACGATGTCTAAATGAGAGAAAATATGTTTTTTGACAATCCCTGAGAGTGTTGTTGAGGCTGTATTTGGGGTACTGTGGATAGACTTTCTCTCAAGATTCAAACGACTAATCCCTGGGATGATGGCACCATGAGCATTGAGTGAAGCTCAGTGAGAGAATAAAGAGGTGATTGCATTGCACCTTAAGGGGGATGGACAATCACTCATGATGTTCTAAACAGACACTGATACGGTGATAAGTTCCATGGCTGTTTTTTTTTCCACTCAGATTATATGATTCTCGATAGCTTAAGAGCCTTTGACAACGTTGCATCCAACCACACCCATTCCCTATTTCAACTGAGACAGAGAGAGAAAGAGAGGAGAGAGAGAGCGAGAGACAGACAGACAGACAGAGGTTCAGGCTTTTGAATAAACTCTCCCAACATTAACACAGTTTAATTGGTGCGTGATCCTGCCATGAACGTCATGTTATCCATAATCCCGACAACAGCAACAATGCCTTGATTATAAAGGTGTTAACTCTTTCCAGCATTATAGAGAGAAGGAAAGTCTTTTTACACCACAGGCAAGAAACGTAGATGTCTAAGAGGAAAAAGAGTTATTGTGATCATCGCTGAGAATGTTGTTGAAGCAGTATTTGGGATATTGTGGACAGACTTTCTCTCCTTTATGAGGAATGATCGACTTGCCACAGAGAGAGTGCAATGGAGTTTCACCAGACTAATCCCTGGGATTATGGTACCATGAGGAGACAGTGAAGATTAATCTCTGGCGTTGTGAGAGAATGAGATGCGATTGCATTGAAACTTCAGGGGGAGGGACAGTCACTCACGATGTTCTAAATAGACACTGATACGGTGAAAAAATTCCATGGCTTCTTCTTTACTTGGGTTGCATGATTGTCGATAGTTTGAGAGCCTCTGAGAAGATTCCCCTCACTCCACATCCAATCCCCATTTCCCATGAGAGAGACAGAGGGCCAGTGTTTGAATAATCTCTCCCCACATTAATGCAGTGCATTTGGTGTAAGGTCCTGCACCGAAAGTCTCGTTATCCGCAATCCTTACAACAGCCACAATACCTAAAGCAGTTAACTATTCCCAGCAGATTCTGACCTCCATGGAGAACATGGTTGTGTCTTCTCGGCGATTGAAAATGCATCCTTGAGACTTGGCACAAATCATTTGGCTTCCCTCCTCACTGCCAGCAAATCTTGTTAAAGTAGCACACATTCTACAAACAATGGAATCATGATTAACGCCATGGAGTTCTCTATCAGTGCAGTCTCGGTTACACTGTTTTGTCATGTTAGAGTATCAGTGACCCCCCCCCCCCCCCACCACCCCTTTGTTCCTGTAGCGATGAATAGCCTGCTCCTGGTCTCATGGAACAGGTTTAAGGGTCTGATTGGGCTCTGCCTGTTCCTGTTTAACAGCTCGATGCACTGAACAGACCACTCTTCTTCCTTTGTAACAGGCAGGAGTATTGAACGTGCTGTGTTGAGGTATGGGGACTGTATTCACGGTGAATCTGGGTCTATGATATCACCAACAAATGAACCACAAGTTGCAGAGAGGAAACACTCTGTAAAGAGACCAGAGGCATCTGTCAAAACAAATAACATTTTCCAACCGACACCAAACCATGTGTGACAATCTTGAGGGACGAAATGAGATCCTGTATTACTGTTGATCAGGTATTTGGGGCAAGTGGCCTCGATCTGCTCCTTGCAGGAGGTGTGAGGGTTTGAATAGAACATAGCAACACAAGACTGAGCAGCAGGATTGGGCTATTAAATACTTTGTCACCACTTCATGTGCTTTTGCTCAAAGCAACAGGTTTCAGTCTGGATACCATTTTACGACATTACAAAAACAAATTTGAATAAATGCAAACATCCAGGCACCACAGTCCTCTGGGGAAGGGAATTTCCAATTGAACAGCCCTTTGAGAATTTCTCATTTGTGTTCCAACAAATATTGGAAGGTCAGTATGTCCTTTTCCAATCCCAATCCTCCACTGGTTACACCCATCTTAAATGCAGCCAGTTTAGTGAGGTGGCCAATGATTTAGATCTCAGACTCCGCCATTTTCTTGAAAAATGTGAGCCACAGAAAGTTGAAATCATAACAAATGGTAAAATGTTAGAGTGCCCCAAAAATGTTATTCTGCCTTTGAAGTTATTCTGCTCACGCAAGTTGCTAGTAGTGGGGTTTCTTTCTGGAACTGTGGGATTTGGCTGAATTCCCTTCATTTCAGGCTGTGAAGAGATACCAATGAATCCTCACCAGGAATCCTTCACAAGTGGTGAAGGTGATGCAAGGATTTTATGGTCTCACACTTTGCTATCTGGCAGAATAAAGTAAGAGAGAGAGATCAATCGGCTGCTCCTTCTCAGACAGGGAACATTTGTTTTCCCTCTCTGTGTTGGAACATGCAATTTTGTCACTGAATACCAAACTGGACCATGTGCGATCTCCTGGAACATTCTCTGGAAAACTTGATTATGGATTATATGCTCTTGTTGTACACAATTCCTTCCAATCGCAAAAAAAATGTCCCCAACTCATAATTTGAAGACATGCTTACATGTGTCTTTGTAATTTGTAAATATTGGTAGGTGTCTTCATAGTCTGTATGTCAATATCAATGCACCGTTTTCTTAAAGTTTATTCTCTAGCTTTAGTCTCCCAGACAGGAGCTAATAGGCATCCAGCTGATACACTTTTCAGAAAGTCATGGATGGTTCAATACTATTTCTCAGTTAAAATCAAAACGGATAATCCCCCACAATAAAAGGCCGGCATTCCAGGAATGAGTAAAGGGAAACCTCTTTGAAAATCTTCGAAAATATTTATGTCTTTTTATTTTAGTTTAGGGGATCAATCCTGCACACAGTGCATCGGGTGTGGTCTCAGCAATGCCCTGTACAGATGCAATAAAACATTCCTGCAATTAAACCTGATAACTTTTTCCAAAAACAGCATCATTCCACTTACCTTCCAAATCACTTGCTGCATCTGACTTCATACGATTCATGTCGCAAGAACATGGAAACCTCCTGTATCACAGAGTTCGGCAATCTCTCTCCATTTAAATTGTTTACCATTGTTTCATCCTTCATGCCAAAATAGACAACTTACCTTATGTTATTTCTGCTGAAGGTTGTTCACGAACCTTCCCTGCCTGTATCACATTGCAGACTCACTACCTCCATTTGACGACACATTGAATGACCATCTTGGTGTATGAGCTAATTGAGCTCCAAGCCATTCCCTTCCCTTCCTCCAGATCTTTGATACAGATTGTTGATCACTGATTACCCCACAGTGATCTCTGAGGCACTCCATCAGTTACAGCTTTGCAGCCTGAAAATAAACATTTATCTCTACTCTCTATTCCCTGTAAACGACAGGAAATAGCTTCCCTATTGCTGTGTAGTGGCTCAGGCGGGTTGAATAGCCTCCTCCTGGACTGTGTAGTGTACTGAACGAGCTGAATTACTTGATTCTATATTCTCATGTAATTCCTTAGTGGGGCGTATTGTCTCCTCCTGTGTCATTGTAATGATCCTGTCTGACTGAATGGAGTGGTCCCCAACTCTGTAACAGCCTCGAGGGTGGATTGAGGGAACAACATATGGGGTAGGGACGGCAGTATATCACTGTTATGGCCTCGAGGACGGATTGAGGGAACAACACATGGGATAGGGGCAGAAGTTGCCCATTCGGCTGCACCATTCAGAATGTTCATGGCTGATCCCAGTGTGTCTGACCATCCATTTCCTGTCTGTTCCCAATAAACACTGACCCTTCTGTCCAGTAAAGATCAGTCGAGTTCTGCCTTGAATATCTTCAATAACCGAGTCTTCACTGCTCCCTGAGGATGAGAACACCACAGTAGCACAACACTAAAGTGAAAGGGATCTCCTTATTTCATTGTGGGACTGTTATTTTAAAACTGTGTTAACTGAACATCAAATCACCACCTCTTTTCAACTATAAGTACAGAATAATTAGGAATAATTAGGAACATAATCCATTTCAGACTCCAGACCTATCCCACATTCCCACTGACCCTTTCCAATCAAATATGTATCGCACCCTGCCTCTGCTGCTGTCTCAGGAAGAGAATGCCTGACAGCATAATACCGCAGGAGCATTAAGGAAATGAGCAGATTGAGGCCATTCAGCTTATCGAATCGGAAATTCCTTTCTATAATTTCTTATATGTATCTCGACACCATTCTTCTGCCTTCTCCCTTGAATCCTTGATCCACTTACAAATCAAAAACATATCGATTTCTGTCTTAATAACACTAGTGTCTGTGCCCCTGTGAATCTGTATGTGAGTAAGTGTTTGTGCGTGTGTCTGTATGTGTGGGTGTGCCTGTGTGTGCGTGCGCATGTGTGTCCATGTGCTTGTTATCTGTATGTTTGCGTGTCGACATCTGTCTGCCTGTGTTTCAGCCTGTGTTTCTATCCTTATTTGTGTAGATTTGTACGTGACTGTATATGTATTTGTGTATTTATACGAGTATGCATACCTATCTCCTTGTAAGTATTGTGTATGTTCGTCTGTGCATTTCTGTGTCTGCGTCTCCGTGCAGTGAGTGATCTGTTTTTTTTGGAAGTGAAAGGACTATTGCTGGAACTGCCAGTGGTTTTAAACTGAGAATTGTCTTTCACGGAACATTGTTCCTTAACTGGTCACTAGGACGTGGATGTTTCAGATTCTCCACACGAGGCGTCCTGGTCCTCTCCAGTTCTTGAAAAGTCCTCCCCACATGACGGGGGTAGGGGAGTGATGGAACGGATATTGGGTACTCCATTACCCGGCCTGATCATTTCTATCCTATTACAGGCTGTTTCTCCTGGAATGGGAGAAAGGGATAGAGGGAGAGTGGGAATGGGTGACACTGCTGTTTGGGCAGGTGTAGGTCATGGGGGGGGGGTATGATTGTGAGGTGTCTGGAATTAGTCAGTCGACAGTTTTGAATCCATATTAGTTGCTGAAATCAATAGTGAGAGTGGTAGTGCCTGAGCCTTATTCAGAGACAGAGCGTGTAGCTTGTTCGGGGTTAGGTGCTATAACAGATATACAATGAGTGTGAGGGAGCAGATAGTATATGGTAACTCTTATCCTAACAGAGCGAGGAGGATATTGTTGCTTGTCCAGTTTTGTGGGACATTTCTTCAGATGATCTCAGCGTTGAGGTGAGCCTACCCGAATGTCTTGTCCAGGTCTATCACTAATAACGACACAGACCTGCCCCTCAGGTTCCACAGAATCAGGTTAGGTAGAGTTTACAGATAGCAAGGAGAAGCAAATATTGGTGTGTTACATATCAAAACAAAAACGGTAGCAGAAAATCTGAGCATCATATGCTCTGGAAATTGTGGATACCGAAGTCTTATTGAATGGTCTCAAGTTGTATCGAAACTGCGTTAACTAAGTGACTGATGAAACTGTGAAAAATAAGTTCCATAATTGTATATGAGGTGGGATGAAGAGTATGTTATGAAGCAAACTAGAGAGCAGGTTATTTCGGATTTGATGTTGTGTGGTCAGAAGGACGAATTATTAACCTTGGTCTGAAGCAACGTTTAAGGAATAATGGCATTTATAAGATGCGTTTTCCAAAGTCTCTGCCTGCAATATAGACTGCTAGAATATCTAGTTAAACATCATGGAAGACTGGAGGCTAGACTCAAGATATCTTCAGTGAATTTGGAAAGTTCAGTGGGAGACAAGCAATGGTTGTTCGAGTCATAGAGTCCTACAGCATGGATACAGGCCCTTCAGCTCAAACTGGTCCATTCCGACCAAATCCCATTTCCCTGCCATTGTCCTGTATCTTTCTAATCCTTTACTACCCATGTATTTGTTCAAATGCCTTTGAAATATTGTTAATGCATCCGCCTAAACCAAATCTCATTCCATATGCGTAACAGCCCATGTGTTAAAAAGTTGTTCCTCAGGTTCCCTTTTATTTTGTCCCCTCTGACCTTAAACCGATTCCCTCTAGTCTGTGATTGCCAAACCCCGGGAAAAAAAGACAGGGTGCATTCACTCTATCCATGCCTGACATGATTTTATAAACTTCAATATGATCTTCATCATCCTCATGCACACAAAAGTAAAACGCCCTTGCTTATCCAACATCTTTCTATAACTCAGGCCATTGAGACCTTGGCAACATCCTTGTAATTTTTTTTCTGCACTCTTTCCAGTTTAATAACATCCTTCCTATAGCAAAGTGGACGAAACTGAACATAACGCTACAAAAACGGCCTGACCAGTATCCTGTATAACTGCAACATAGCTCCCTAATTTCGATACTCAGTGATATAAACCGATTAAGGCCAGTGTGCCAAAAGCTTTCCTCACTGTCTACCTCGGAATCAACTTCCAGAGAACCATGCATCTGAATTCCAAGGTCCCTCTGTTCCACTACACTCCTTCGGACCCAACCATTTACCATGAAACTCCAACCTTGATTTGACTTCCTAAAATGCAAGAACTTACACCGAAAAATATTAAAATCCATTTGCCATTTCTCAGCCCACTTCCCCAGCTGATCAAAGTACTGCTGTAATTTCTGAAATTTCTGATAACCTTCCTCACTCTCCATGATCCGCCTGTTTTAGTGCCGTCTTCAAACTTACAAATCATGCCTGTACATTTTCATGTAAATCATAGATATATGTAATGCGTAGTGCTCCCAGCATCAACCCCTGAAACATTCCACTATTCACAGGCCTCCAGTCTGACCAGCATGTTTCCAGTATTACCTTCTGCTTCCTTCCATCAAGGCAATTTTGTACTAATTTGCCAACTCCCCCTCAATTCCATGCGATCTAACCTTCCAGAGCGGCGTACCATGTGGAATCTTACTGAAGGCCTTACTGGAATCCATCCTGACTACGTATACCACCAGGACCTCCTCAACGTTGCTGGTCACTTTATCAAAGAACTCCAACAAAATTGTGAGTCATGATCTCCCTTGCATAAACTCCTGTGCTGAATTTGATGAAGGACTTTTGCCCAAAACATCGATTTCCCTGCTCATCGGATGCTGCCTGACCTGCTCTGCTTTACCATTCTAATCTTACTCCGAACCACACCCTGTCTTTCCAAATGCATGTACATCCAATCTTTCAAAATCTTCTAAAGTTACCTACCCACTAGATTTTAGGATTACTGGTCTTTAGTTCCCAGGTTTATCTTTGCAGCATTTCTTGAATACGGGCTCTGCATTCACTAAGCTTCAGTCGTCCAGGACCTCACTCATTGGCCAGCGATGATAGAAAAGAGCTAAGCAGTGCTCCCGCAATTTCTTCTCTATCGTCCTATCCTCCTGCGGTGTTCCTGAATATATCTGATTAGGACCAGGAGTTTTTAGAAATACTGCAAAGTCTGTAACATGCATCTATTTATTTCAGGTACAAACACCAAAGAGTGAGAAAGTGACTCAATGATGGTTAACATAACAAATTAGAAAATATGTTAATCAGAGGAAGTGACTTCAGAAGAATTCCAGATATTGTGAAAACCTGAGAATTCTCAGAAATTAATGATCCAAAAATGAAAGGTCATGAAACTGGAAATGAAATCAAAAAGAGAACATACATGCTAACAAGCAGGAACACAAAGACTGCATCAATCTGCGCTCTATATTTCAAAGGAAACAAAGTAAAAGCAAGGTCAAACGTGGAAATTTGTAATCGGGAGAGGAGAAGTCATTGTGGAGAACAGGGAAATGGCCAAGAAAACAACCAGTTAGTCTGCATCTGTCTTCACGGAGGAAGATCCAGAAAATCTCCCAGTAATACCAAATGATCATATCGTACTCCTGGAGCTAAAGACATAAAGTCAATTCATATCAGTAACAAGGTAGTACTTGAACATGGAGCTGGATTGAACTTTGCTGAGTCTGACGAAACAGATGTACTTCCTTTCAAAATGTCGGAAATAAATCACCAATGGTAGTATTAATTGCACTGTCGATGACTGTGTTTTATTTTCCTGTACATTCTGCAGAGATCGGAAACTATTGTGGATAAACGTGATTCAAGCACTATAGATGAATGGAAGGGATCCAAACAGCTACAAAGGGAAAAAGACATAGTGTGGAGAACTGCAGACCAATTAATTTGACATTTGTAGGGAAACTGTTGGAAGCTATCACACAGGATGAGATTTTTGCTATTTAGAAATTAACAGCAACAATGGAGAGAATCAGCGTGCATTTCTGATAGAGAAATCATACTTGATAAACTTCGGAATTGTTGAAAGTTGTTTCTTACAGCATCGATAATGGGGAATCAGTAGAAGTGGCATATATTGGATTTTCGGAAGGGTTTCTATAAGATCTCAGTGAGGTCGTAAATGCAATGAATGTGAAGGGATTTGGGGGAATATTTGTAAGTGGAAAGTTAAAGTGTGGTTTGCCTCCATTTAAGAAAGTCAGAACATTGAGGTAAAGACATGTTGAAGCAGTTTCACAGCGTGTTGTTGGGACTTTACTTGGAGTATTGTGCACAGTTTTGGTGACCGAATCTCAGAAAGAATATACTGACCGCAGAGGAAGTGCTATGGACATTCTCTAGATTATTCCCTCAGATGATGAGATTGCCTGATGAGGAAACTCGGCCTGTGTTCTCTAGACTTTCAAAGAAAGAGAGGTGGGTCACAGTGAAATTTAGAAAATTCACAAAACATGTGACAAGTTGGAAATTAACAGAACGCTTCCCTCGCTGTCTGTTCCACATTCAAGGCAAATAATGGCAGGATCTGGGACAAGCCAGTTAAGACTGCAGAAAGGTGGAAATTCTTCACTTGGAGGAGACTAGCTAACACAGTTGGCACGATCAGTGAGAATCTCCAGATATTCTTCAAATGTGTCCATTGGAACAGAATTACCAGGGAACAGGTCGGACTCATTAGTGACTTCCAAATTGCATCCAAATCAACGTTAGTGGTCGGGGACAGACTGTGGTGGTAGAAGGCTGTTTGTGCGATTGTAGGCTAGTGTCCAATAATGTTCCATGGGGATCAGTGCTGTGTCTCTTATTATTTGTGATTCAGAGGTGTTGGTGTTGTACTTGGGTGGACAAAGCTAAAAATTGCATACCACCAGGTTATACTACAAAAGATTTCTTCGGCGACACTAGCTTTCGAAGTGCTTCATCAAAGCGCACAATCACCTGATGAAGAAGCAGCGCTTCGAAAACTCGTGCCTCCAAATAAACCTGTTGGACTATAAGCTGATGTTTTGTGATTTTAAACCTTATCATAATGGATGCAGCTGTGAATATTGACGAGGGGTGGGGGGTGTCATAAGTAAGTTTGTGATTGATATGAAGATTGGTTGGGTAGTTGACAGTGAGGAGGAAGAACTTATGTTACAGGAAGATACAGATGAAATGGTCAGATGGGCACGTCAATGGCAGATGGAATGTAACCCTGATAAATATGAGGTCATACACTTTGCAATAAGGAACCAGACAGGAGAGGACTCAATGAATGACAGCACACTAGGAAGCCCAGAGGGTACTTCTTCACACATCCCTGAATGTGACTGGACTGGTTATTGCACAATTTGGGAAAGCATAGGGGAGTGTAAACACAGCCGTTATACATTGAAGCATTGATTATAAGAGCTGTGCGGAGCTTTGTTTAGGCCAAGATAGAATGCTGTGTGTAGTTCTGGGAGCCACGTTACAGGAAGGATGTAATTGTACTGGAGGGATTGCAAAGGAGATTCATCAGGATGTTCCCTGGGATGGAGTATATCAGCAATGGAGAGAGGCTGGATAAGCTCGGGTTGTTTACTTTGGAGCAGAGAAGGCTGAGGGGTCCGTGAATCAGAAGGATAAGATTACGAGGGACATGGACAGGGTGAATAGACAGCAGCTGTTCCTTTTAGTCAAAGGGCTACACTTTTAAAGTGAAAGGTTTAAGGTTTAGTGAGGATTTGAGGACTTTTTTTTTCACCCAGACTGTGTTGGGGTCTGGAATACACTTCTTGAGAGGGGAGTTGTCATGGTAACCACAAAACCATTAGAGACTATATGGTTATGCAGTTGAAATGCCATAAGATTCACAGCTACGGGTCTTGTGTTGGAAATTGGGCCTAATGTAGACCGTGCTGTGTTTCTGATGGTACAAAGATTGTGCTTCTGTTATTGTATGAATGTGGGAGGTCAATTATTGAAGAGGCTAAGATAGGAATTGATGGGTTTCTGAAGGATATCTTATCAAAGTATATAAGAGTGAACTTGTAATATCTTCTGAAAATATGTTTTTGGCAAAATTAAGAGAAAAAGTTGCAGCTTTCTTACAGTCTGATACCAGATAATTGAGGACAGGGAAATAGCAGAACTATGGAATAAATACTTCAGATATGCTTTCACAGAAGAAGAAAAAATAAAGAAAACTTCCTACAAATACTAGCGAACTTTAGTCTTGTGACAAAAAGGGAATAGCAACTAAATTAGCAACTAAACAGTTTTAGAGAAAATATTGGACTGAAATTAATGGGCATAGACAAAGTCAACAGAAATTTATGAAATGGGAATCATATTTGGGAAAGTGGCTTTTAGCAAAATTGTGGAAAAGGTATCAATGCAATACGATTGGAATCTCAGCAGGATTTTGATAAAGCCCCAAGCCTTTTGTGCAAATTCGAATCCTGTGGGACTGGGCTAATATATGTTCATGGTTTTAGAATGGGAGAGCTGGAAGGAAACAGTAAGTAAGAATAAAGCTATGTTTGTTTTTAATGGAAGGCTTCGAGGATATAACAAGTATCGAGATTTTTGACAACCAGTTATTCCCAATACACATTATATCTTTGGTTGAGGGGCTCAAATGAAAAATTCCCAAGTCTGCTGACAGTACTAAACGATGTCAGCTTGAGAGTGGATGAGGAGGATCTAAATATGACTCCATTGAGACAAGTGGAGAGACTGGGCAAATATGTGGTAGATGGAGAGAATAGGAGAGATGAGATGTTGTGCACTTTGATGGGAACAATAGAATGGCAGCCTATCATTTGCATAGGGAGTGGTCGAAAAATGTTGCTCTATAAGGGAGATTAAGCTGTATTTCAGTTTTATTTCTGTGCAGCCCTCCGGATAATGTAAGGCAGTGAGTTCTGAAGCCAGACGTCAATACTGGGAATGACATTGACACGCTGATCAGTGTGTATAGACCCAGCAAATGGGGGGCTGTAACATTGAAAACAATCTGTATCTCCCTGTATACCAGTCAGTGAAAGTAATATTGCAGGAGCAGAAAACAGGTAGGCAGAAAAATGGTTTATTCTCTTTCATTGCAGGGGGATTTGAATACAGGAGTAAGGGTAATTTACTGCAGCTGTACAGGGCCTTAGTGGGACCCCATCTGGAACATTGTGCAGTACTGTTTGCAGTTTTGGTCCCCTTGCCTAGTAAAGGACAAAGCTGACATTGAGGCAGAGCAATAGAGGATGACCAGAATGATCTGTGGGATGACAGGCTTGTTGTGGGACCAGAGTTTTGGGGTGACTGGGCCTGTACTTCATGTGGATTAGGAAATTGAGTGGAAATATCATTGAAATATATCAAACTCAGTGTGAGACAGATTGGAAGCAGGGATGATAGTTCAATTTATAGAAAACAATCAAATTGTATTTAATACACAAGCGTTATAAAAGAACTGTGTGTATATTGAATAGAGAAGCAAACTTGATTGACCGAAAGCGTTACATCAGTTCTCAGTTTATATTTAACAATGTTGAAACATATTATGGGATATGAACATTGTATGGGGAAAACTGCATTGAGGAGATGTTCGACCATGAGCTAGCATGGGGAAAGCTCAATGTATTGAATGACCTCCTCCTTTCCCGATGTTTCTGTGCAGTCTATGGGAATGTTCTGTAAATGTTGTCACATGCTCTTAGATGTTCGGAAGGAGGCCTTTGCAGGGTCGACAGGACTGTGTTTCCCATTTCCTTTTCTGATAACGAGGCTGATGCCAGGTGTTCTGTCTGGTTTTATCCTTTAAGACCTCAGAGCAGTTTGAGTAATTGAGTGTCTTACTTGGCTGAGTCATGACCATTGAAGAGTTTGACCACACTGACCTGATTACTTCAATGCTACTTGACAGCTCTGCCAAAAAGAATTCCCACCAATTTGACTGTCATCATGGGACTTCGAGTTGGTAATTCAGATTGTAATTATTCTCATCTTTGGGGACTGGACATAGCTGAGTAATTTTACACATTGCCAGGGAGATGTCAGATTTGGAGCTGGAATGAAACAGCTTCCCCAGTGACACAGCCTTTTGTGTAGCACAAGTCTTCAGTCCTATTGCAGGAATGGGGTCAGGGCCCACTGCCTTTGTCATATCTACTGTGTTCAGCTGTTTCTTCATGTCACAGGCAGAAAATCGAATTGCTTGAAGTCCATCTGTGAGTCTGTGGGTAACATGATGAGTGTGAGGTGGCTCATCCAGTCAACACCTATGGCTGAGGATAGTGCAGACACCACATCCTTGACTTTTTTCACTGACGGTCAGAGTTGTTCCGATATTTAGGATGAGGATATTTGTGGAGTCCTTTCCTCCAGTAAATTGTTTAGTAGTCCATCGACATTTATGCTTGGATTTAGCAAGACGACAGAGCTTAGATCCGATCTGTTAGTCTTGGGATCATTTCCCCCTCTCCATCAGAAGTTTATTCTGCTGTTTGGAATGCAACCAATCAAGTGTGGTAGCTTTAATGGGTTGTCAACTGGTTTAGGTGTATGTGATTCCGACCTTGACATCAGCCCTGTATTCAGTGACCTGACCTGATTTCAGATGCGGTAACACTTCCATTTTCCTATTCTCATTCTGCTTAGGGCATCTCCCTGGTGTCATGCCTCCAAGTTGTTACTTTAACTCAATTCATTTAAGATAATATTCCATATCGTTTCTTTTCCACAATGTCAACTTCTGTATTTGAAGTGAATGTGTTTCCCTCTGTTTTTCTCCCTGGCCATGATTAAAAGCTCGGTAGTGTCAGTGATGTCAGTCTTGTGCAGTTTCAGAGTCAAGGAACTTGTGCACCATGCGTTATTGTTCAGTTCCCAGTGTACGGCTCTCCATCTTGGACAGGATGGTTGAGCATCTTTGACACCTTTCTTTGGAAATTGTCCAAAAACAGAAATTGCTGAAGAAATTACTGAAAATGTGGCAGTATCTTCTGGAGTGAATGCAGAGTTCAACTTTCAGGTCCAGTGATCCTTTACAATGCTCCCAGTTTCTCCAGCAATTTTTGTATTTTTATTTCAGTTTCCAAAGTTATTTGTTTTAGCGAAAATTTGTTATGTGCCTATTCATTTCTGGAGAAACTCAGCAGGTCTGTCAGCATCTGCAGAGACAGAGATAAGGCGTTAGCATTTCAAGCCCAGTGTGACTTCTTCACAACTGTAAAGCATTAGAAACCGGGATTTTTAATTTCTTGACAGAGGTGGGGGATGGGTGACAGGGAAAAGAGGGCGTGGCAAAGATAAACGGTCTTTTAGCAGTAGTGAACGAGTGGAAGATGTAAAATGGATTTAAATTAAGCTGTGAATGAGGGAAAGGATTTGTCTTTATTGAATGCAAGATCAAAAAGTCACAACCAGACAATGTCATAGGAAGGCCAGGAGGGAGAATGTTGACTATGTGGCATTATATATATCTAGCCATAGGTACGTTTTCACTGTCGAGGTCATCGCCCCCTTTAGACAAAGGAATTCAGGTGTTGACTTCTTATTGGCACTAGTAAACGTTTCATGCTGCCTTCATATTGTAATATGGAGAAAAACAAATCACCATACGAAGTTTGGGCTGAGTATTGTATACCTGTCATGTTTATTTTTTTTAAAATTTTCAGTGCTTATCTTTAAACGCTTGTTCTTGAAGTTAGTATCAGATGGAGTGTGGGAGGTTGAGTGGTGACATTGTAAAAGTTTCTAATATCATGAGAGATATGGATAGGATGAATAGCCAAGATATTGTCAGCGGCATGGGGGAGTTCAGCCATAGAAGGCATAGGTTTAAGATGAAAGAGGGAAGATTTAAAAGCAACGAAGGGGCAACGTTTTTACACAGAGTGGTATGGGTATCGAATGAGCTGCCACTTGTCGAGTGGTAGATGCCAGTACAGCTATAACATTCTAAACTCATTTGGACAAACATATGAATGGGAAACATTTAGAGGCATATAGGCCAAATGAAAGCAGATGGGACGAGCTTAATTTGGAAAACCTGGCTTACATGGACATTTAGAAAAGCTTCACGCAGAGTCAGTGTGGTTTTGTGAAAGGGAAATTATATTTTGCCCTGTAAAATTATGCAAAGTATTTCAGGAGATGTCTGAGAATGTAACAACCGGACTTGATAAAGGGGATCTGGTAGACACCAGGCTTTCCAGAGATTTTTCACAATGTATTACAAAATAAAAGTTCTTACACAAAACAGAAGCACGTAGGTTGATGGATAATGTATTAACATGGGATGATGATTGGTTAGCTCTTAGCAATCGGAGAGTCAGGATGAATGAATCTTCATGATAAAGGTATATCTGCTGGAGTGTCACAGCTATTAGTCTGATGGCATCAGTTATTTACAATAAAACTGATAGCCTGAGGGAGGGATTTGAGTGCAATATACATCCGAGTTTGTGGATGACACTGAGAACCAAAAAGCATGCTGTTATTTAATAGAAAGGACTTCCAGAAAAGGAACAGTACAAAGGATTGAAGTCTTCCTGTGTATGAAACATAAAGTCAGCAAGTAACTAGGTTGGATTATTAGACAGATTCCTGGGATGAAAGGGTTGTGTTATTGAGAAGCTCTAAAATAGTGAGGCGATTATTCATTTGAATTTAAATGTATGATGAGTGACACTGCTGAAAAATACAAGACACAGAAATGGCTTGAGAAGATAGATATTGAGAAGTTGTTTCCATTCTTGGCCAAAGTGACGAACTCGAAGATATAGATATTGAAGAAGGAATATCGATTTCAATCTGAGGTGCAAACCGATGTCTTCTCTCCGAAGGTAGCGAATGTCTGGAATTCCCTGACCCAGAGAGGTGTGGAGGGATACAAGGAGTCGGCAAGAAAGTGGAGTTAGACCTGGAGTAGATCATTCATGTCCTTATTAAATGACAGGGCAAGCTTGATGGGCGGAATGACCCACTCCTGTTCCTATTTATTCATTTCACATTATGGTTTTGCAAAGTAACAGGTTATTTTCCTGGAAATTGTGTTGTAAAATGTTGCATTCAGGGAGAGCAGAGGATTTGTTGATTTAACCCTAGGTGGGGTATGGGGGCTGTATTCCCAGAGTATTTGGGGCTGCAACATGACCCACATCTGGAGCAGAGGTTACAGAGAGGAGAAGCCTTGAAACAGGGATTGGGGGTGGGAGTTCACTTCATGACAGAGCCTGGATTTTCCAAGTACATTTCCCAAACTACACCAAACCATCGGAGTGGCCACGATCTGCCTCCACATAGCAGGTCGGAAGGACTGAATGGAACATCAGAACATAGGGCTGAGGGACACGCGAGGGCCATTCGGCCCTTTGACACTACTCCACCAGTAAATAAGGTCGTGGTTCATCTCATTGTGGTCGCAGCTGCACTTTTCTCTCCATGCACCATTATCCCTGATTCACCCGTCTGTGGAAAATTAGACAAAATCAGCCTCGTAATAATATAAATTTCTGGCCATCCCAAACTTTTGGGAGAGAGAATTCCCACTTGAATGAAATCCCATTTTGAGAATTTCTCCTAATTCCTCAGGTTGGAGGGTGCCACTGTTTCCTTTTCTAGTCCCACTCCTCCACTGCTCACAACAAACTTTAAATGTAACCAGGTTGGTGCTATGGCCGATGATGAAGGTCTCAGACTGGGTCAGGTTCAGTGACAGGAACAAGTCAGACAGATTAATTTAATCAGCCACAAATAACTAATTGAACTAACGGATGCGCACGGTGGATCTGTGGTTAGCGCTGCTACCTCGAATCACCAAGTACCTGCGTTCAATTCCAACCTTGATGTGATTGTTGAACATTCTCCCCATGAATGTGTGGGTTTCCTCCCACAGTCCAAAGATGTGCAGCTTAGAATGGATTAGCCATGCTAAATTGCCCGTAGTGCCCAGGGATGTGTAGGTGAGATGGATTAGTGATGGGAAATGCAGGGTTACATGGATAGAGTAGGGGTGCAGGTCCGTGGTGCAGGGGGGTGGGGGCGGCGGGGGTAATTGTTCCGAGGATCAATGTGGACATGATGGACGGAATGTCTTGCTTCCATACTGTAGAGATAAAAGTGACAAGAAGTTTGCACTATTCAAACACCCAGTGGGTAGCTATCTGATTAACTCTCCTCTAGGTTTTGTATGTTTCAATAAGATCGTCTCTCATTCCAAGAGTAACCTGTTAAAGCCTTCCTAATATTAGACCCTCATTCCTGGAATGCATGAAGTGAAACATGTCCGAACTGCTTTCAATTTAATTATATCCTTTCTCAGGTAAGGAGACAAAAATAATCTCACACATAGATGAGGTTAATTTTTGTTTTCTCAGTGAGTATTTGGAACTCTCTTCCTCGCAGACCATTGGAGACAGAGATATTGAATATTTTCGAGGCACAGACAGAAGGTTCAGAAATAATAACGGAGTCAAGGATTATCGGGGAATGGCAGGAATGTGCAGTGTTGGAGAAATGCTGACAGTGCTACAAAACCACACTACTCCAGAACATCCAGGAATATAGTGCAAAATAAAATGATAATATCGATAAAATGTTAAGGGGAAATCCAAGATAGCGGTGATCTGGAAGGTTTGCTTTGTTGGGCTCTGCATCACAGTACGGGAAAAGTGGTTCCCTAACCCACCCCATCCCAGCAATTTACTTAAAATTGAACCCTAAAAGAATCTTTACTGATCTCGGTTTGTGAAGTGGAAATGCCAAAATACGGGAAAAGATCGAGTAAGTCCCAACACGTGGTGCACCCGTCAGAAGCATCGAGCATGCCTGGGGCCGCCACTGCAATCCACGCTGCTCGTTCCATGGACCCAGTTACTCACCAGGCCTTGGTCACTGAGTTCACCAAGTTCTGTGAAATGATTGAAGCCATGATTGAAGAAAAGTTCAGCCGTGGCAAGAACCTCTACCACTCTCAGACGCGCTCCAAAAACATGAGCAGCAACTTGACAGCCTTGGAAACAGAACAGACGATTTCAAGCGCCGGGCAGCAGTGGCAGAGATTGTGATCAATTCCTCTCGCGAGAGGATCCTCCCCCTTGAAAAATAAGTCCCTACCTTAACTGAACATGATGACGACCTCGAGAACAGGGGCAGGGTGAAGAATGTTCACATTGTCGGTCTGCTGGCCCAGACAGCAGGTCGTCAGCCAGTCAGTATTTTTCGAGATCTGGCTGCAGCGATTCCTTCCTTTCGAAACTGAAGAGGGACGGGTGAAGACTGAGACAGTTCATCGGGTTTCGGTGCCCAGGTCAGGCTCAGCAGCGCTTTCGCACTGCACTCGTGAGGTTGCATAGTTATGGGATAAACAAAGACTAATGGAAGCTTCCAGAAGCCAGGGGAAAGATCCAATGGCTTTAATTCAAGGGTTCCAGGATTAAGTCCTTTTGGGACTTTTCAATGGCGGCAATTCAGATAAAAAAATCGTTTGATGATATAGAACATAGAACATTACAGCGCAATACAGACCATTCGGCCCTCGATGTTGTGCCGACCTGTCATACCAATCTGAAGCCCATCTAACCTACACTATTCCATTTACGTCCATATGCCTGTCCAATGATGACGTAAATATACTTAAAGTTGGCAAATCTACTACCGCTCCAGGCAAAGCATTCCATACCCTTACTAAGCTCTGAGTAAAGAAACTACCTCTGACATCTGTCCTATATCGATCACCCCTCAATTTAAAGCTATGCTCCCCCGTGGTCGCCGTCACTATTCTTGGAAAAGGGGTCTTCCTGTCCACCCACTCGAACCTTCTAATTATCTTATATGGCTCTATTAAGTCACCTCTCAACCTTCTTCTCTCTAACGAAAACTGCCTCAAGTCTCTCAGCCTTTCCTCGTAAGACCTTCCCTCCATACCAGGCAACATCCTAGTAAATCTCCTCTGCACCCTTTCCAATGCTTCCACATTCTTCTTATAATGCAGTGACCAGAACTGTACACAATGCTCCAAGTGCGGCCGCACTAGAATTTTGTACAGCTATAACACAACCTGATGGTCCCAGAACTCGATCCCTCTATTAATAAAAGCTAAAACACTGTATGCATTCTTAACAACACTGTTAACCTGGGTGGCAACTTTCAAGGATCTGTGTACCTGGACACCGAGATCTCCCTGCTCATCTACACTACCAAGAGTCTTACTATTAGCCCAGTACTTTGAATTCTGGTTACTCCGACCAAAGTGAATCATCTCACACTTGTCCTCATTAAATTCCATTTGCCACCTCTCAGCCCAGCTCTGCAGCTTATCAAAGTCTCTCTGTAACCTATAACATCCTTCGTCACTATCCACAACTCCACTGACCTTAGCGCTGTCTGCAAATTTACTATCACACCCTTCTACGCCCTCATCCAGGTCGGTTGTAAAAATGACAAACAGCAGTGGACCCAACACCGACCCTTGCGGTACACCACTGGTAACTGGACTCCAGGATGAACATTTCCCATCAACCAGCACCCTCTGTCTTCTTGTAGCAAGCTAATTCCTGATCCAAACTGCTATATCTCCCAAAATCTCATTCTTCCGCATTTTGTACTATAGCCTACTATGGGGTACGCCTTGCTGAAATCCATATACACCACATCAACCAGTTTTCTCTCATGTACCCGTTTTATCACCTTCCCAAAGAACTCAATAAGGTTTGTGAGGCATGACCTACCCTTCACAAAACCGTGCTGACTCTCTCTATTCAAATTATTCTTTTCTAGATGATTATAAATCCTATCTCTTATAACCTTTTCCAACACTTTACCAACAACTGAAGTAAGGCTCACTGGTCTATAATTACCAGGGTTGTATCTACTCCCCGTTGAACAGGAGAACCACATTTACTATCCTCCAGTCTTCTGGCACTAATCCTGTATACAATGATGATTTAAAAATCAATGCCAAATGACCGGAAATCTCCTCCCTGGCTTGCCAGAGGATCCTAGGATAAATCCTATCCAGCTCAGGGGACTTATCTATTTTAACACTCTGCAGGATTTCTAATACCTCCTCCTTGTGAACCTCAATCACACCTAGTCTTGTAGCCCGTACCTCAGTAATCTCCTCGACAACATTGTCGTTTTCTAGAGTGAATACTGTTGTAAAATATTCATTTAGTGTTTTCCCTATCTCCTCTGACTCCACAGACAACTTCCCACAACTATCCTTGATTGGCCCTAATCTTACAGAGAGCCTTAGGGTTTACTCTGATCCTATCCGGCAACAATTACTCATGCCTGCTCCTGGTTCTTCTGAGCTCTCTCTTTCGGTCTTTCCTGGCTACCTTGTAACCCTCAAGCGCCCTAACTGAACCTTCACATCTAATCCTAACATAAGCCTTCTTCCTCATGACCAGAGTTTCCACTTCCTTCGTAAACCACGGCTCCTGCGCTCTACAGCTTCCTCCCTTCCTGACAGGTACACACTTATCTTGGACACACAGTAGCTTTTCCTTCAATAAGCTCCACATTTCTAATGTGCCTATCCCCTGCAGTTTCCTTCTCCATCTCATGCTTCCTAAATCTTGTCTAATCGCGTTGTAATTGCCTTTCCCCCAGCTGAAACTCTTGCCCAGTGGTATACACCTATCCCTTTCTATCACTAAAGTAATCATAACAGAATTGTGATCGCTATCACCAAAGTGCTAACTTACCTCCAAGTCTAACACCTATCAAGAGAAGAGTAAGGGAACTCGGGATTCAGTATTCCCTTTGGTACCTAACAGTTCTCTGTATTGCATTTAATGGATCCATGAACTCGTCTGACTTTGCAGAAAAAGCGAAAACTTTGTGGACATTTTAAATCCCCCTGTTGATTTCGTTTCGTTTTTTGATTTTTTTATATGTTAAGTTCTGGAAAGTTTTCAGAGCTTGTCCATTAAAGCAGTTTTAGTTTGTGTAGTTTTTAAGCTCGAAAAGACTTTGTTTATTAATGATCAGTAATTCGAGCTCTTCCTCTTTCGAGTTCAAATGTTACTACAATGTGTTCTGGATAATGATGTGCTTAAATGGTGTTACGTGGAACATTAATGGGAGCCATTGGACAGTCAAGAGGAAAAAATTAGTTTCTAGTCTTAAAAAAGAGAGGGTAGATGTTGTCCTATTGCAGGAAATGCACCTTGATGACAAGGAACATTTGACGTTACAGTAGGGCTGGTTTGATCAGGTATATTTCTCGTCTCTTAAGACTAGGAGTAGAGCAGAAGCCATACTGGATAAGAAGAATCTTCCATTTAAATTATTTTACACTCACGGGAGGATCATAATCCCCAAACTATGGTAAATAATCCAATATTTTGAATGGTAATTGTGACGCCCCCCACCCCCGGCGCACACTCTTAAAACACTGGTCCATGCATTTTCCAAATTCAGTTATCTTGCATCACGGCACATTATCGTAGAAGGAGATTTCAACTGTCTTATGGATCCCACGGTGGACAGAATGTCCAAAGGTCCCCAGTACCCTCTTTATAATAAAAGCAATTTGTGAATTTGTATGCAGAACTCGAGCTGGTGGATGTCTGGAGGCAGATCTACCTCACAAGTAGGGATTTTATTTTCTCCTTTAACCCACAGAAATGTCACACGAGGGTTGATATCTTCCCCATCCCTGCAAAAATCTTAGATTCGGTTGCATCCTGCACAATTGGGAATATCACCATTTCTGACCATGAAGCAGTCTACTTATTGATTAAGATTAACGGCAATATAACAGATTCGAGACTCTGGCGAATGCATCCCTTTATTCTTAAGGCTAGTTAGTTCATTGAGTATTTCTGTAATAAATTCAGATCTTCCTTAGTCATTAATCCAGATTCAACCAGTAACCCATCCATTCTATGGGAAATCGCTAAGGCTTATGCCAAGGGAATAATTATTCCTTCGGATGCAACAGAAAGGGGAGCAGGAACGCTGGCTTGAGGCACAGCTGAGGGCAGCCGAGGGGCATACTGTGATTGACCCTCAGTGGCTAAGCTGCAGTGGATCACAACGCTTCGGTCTACAGTGAATTCCACGCTCACACAGACAGCCAAGAAGGAACATACTTTTGCAAAGCAAAGGTTGTTTGAACATGGTGATAAACCAGGCAAGTATTTAGCCTATCTTGCCCGGAAAACGAACGCCCCTCTCAAGCCATTACCTCAATTAGGGAAGGTACTGGGATCCTTACCTTCGATTCCAAAATGATTAATGCCTCCTATTTGAGATTTTTGACCGAATTATTTCAGACTGAACATTTTGAGGATAGATGTATTAAGATGGAGTCATTTTTCAAGAACCTGGGTCTTCCAGGAGTAACCCCTGAATAAGTGGTGTGCCTTAATGCACCATTGTCAGTGCAGGAGGGTTTGAAGCAGCTTCAAATTGTAAACGTGCACGGCCCTGACGGATTTCCTAGTGAATTTTATAAATAATTTATAAACCTTTTGTCAGGGCTGATGTTTAACATGTTCCGTCATTCATACAGTCACGAACCCCTCCCTCCATCCTTAAGAGAGGCTGATATCTCTCTGATGCTGAAGAAAGGAAGCCCCTGGAGGATTGTGCTTCTTACACTCCAATCGCACTTTTAAATGTTGGTTTCAAAATCCTCTCTGAGACCCGTGCATTCAGGCTGGAAACTTTGTTGCCTTCAGTTGCCAAAGAGACTGAACAGGCTTTATGAAGGGCCGCAGATCTTCCTACAATGTGAAGACTTTACTCAATATGATCCAAGAGTGTCAACAACAATCTGTCCAGGGATTATTGATCTCTTTCGATGAGAGAAGGTATTTGATTGGGTCGAGTGGCCGGATCTCTTCTTTACATTAGAATGGTTTGGTCTATGCTAAGTTTTCATCAATTGGTGAGGGTCCTTTACCGTGATCCTCTGGCTGCGGTTCTCACTAATGGTGTGCCAACCAGTAATATTAATATTTCTCCAGGCAGCCGACAAGTTTGACACCCTTCACCATTGTTGTTTACGTTGGTGATTGAGCCACTGGAGGAGGCCATCCATCGGGATGCCAACATATCTGCCCCAGAAGTGGGATAGAAGTTACGTAAGATTACATTGTATGCAGATGAGGGTCTTTTTTTTTTCTCAGATCCTGAAATTGTGGTAGTCCATGTGCTACAATGCAATAATTCACTTGTTGCCTTTCCAGAAGATAAGATTAATTTTACAAAGTTGGAGTCCATGCCTATGGGAAGTCTTAGGGAAATACCTGATACTGAAGCCAAATCCTGGTTTCCTTTTCAATGGTCACTGGGTGAATTCCCTATTTCAGTATATTCATTACATCCGTCTTTGATCATTTATTTAAATTGAACTATGTCCATTTGTTTGACAAAATTAACCAAGACCTTCAAAGATGGGAGGCATTTTCAATATCCTGGCTAGGTCAGATAGCTGTTATTAAAATGAATGTCCTTCCTCATTTCCTCCACCCCGGGCGAATGCTTTCTTTGATGTTTCCCAATAGAAATTTCGGAAACATAATGGCTGGTTTAGCACTTTGATTTGGCACCATAAGCGATTCTTTATCAAGCTAACAAAATTGCAACTGCCCCACAGGTTATGGGGAGTTGATCTCCCCGATTAAAAGCAATCAAGTAAGTTTTTTTGCATCGTACATTAGTGACTGGGCCGCTGAGTTCTCGGCATCAATATGGCTGGACATTGAGCTCTCTTAGAAAAAGTGAACCCTTATTAGTCTGTTGTTCTTCGATAAAATGACATCATTTATGTAGTATTGTCATAAACTAATGATTATTAATACTGTTAAAACTTGAAGGACATTGCGTCAGATTGAGGGCAATGCAGCCAAAACCATGTTTCTTACCTCTATAATTGATGTTCCGGGTTGTCAACCGGGGATAATGGATTCCAGATGCAAACTGTGGGCAGCGAGGGGAGTATCTTGCTTGGGTGATTTAGAATTAGTAGAATCCCTACAGTGTGGATACAGGGCCTTGGTCCCAGCAAGTCCACTTCGACACTCTGAAGAGTAACCCACTCAGTCTCATTTCCCTACCATTCTATATTAACCCTGACTAATGCCCCAACTTACAGATCTTGGAACATTATGAGTGATTTAGCAATTGCCAAGTCATCTAACCTGCACATGTTTGTGACTGTGGGAGGAAACCTACGCAGACACAGTTGAGAATATACTAACTCCAGACAGCCAGTCACCCAAGGTGGAACCAAACCTGTGACTCTGCTGCTGTGAGTCAGCAGTTCAAACCACTGAACTACGCTATGTTACTTGAGGGAGAAACAATCATATCGTTTGATCAAATAACTCTTAAGTATGGATTACCTAGTAGAGACTTCTTCTGTTTTCTTTTCCAGATTAGAGATTTGATTTAAAAAAAACAATTTTAACAGACACTTATCGATCCGATACAGAGAAACAGGTGATTATTGTAATGAATGCACTCTCTGTCAGTACCATTTATCATTTGTTGGTGAGTGTCCCCTCAGACAAGACTGTTCATCTTCGTGACGTCTGTACAACAGTGTAGGGGTTCACATCTTTTTGGAGACATGGTAGGATATTTGTGAAAATGCTCGAAGGAAAGGACCCATTCTGTGCAGTTGAAACTTGTTCATAGATTCTATCTGAACCCAGTTTTTCTCTCAAAATTCAAAGTGGGAGTATTTTCAGCATGTCCGAAATGCAGAATGACTACAGGCACTCTTACTCATTGTATGTGGTCCTGCTGCAGGCTTCGTATATATTGGAGCATTGTGTTGGGTGTGGTAGAGTGGGTCTTGGGGAGCAAATTGGAGATGGACCCGGTTTCTCTTTTCCTGGGCCTGCCCAGAGTATCTAACGCAGATGCACATGGGGAAAAATACATGCTTACTTTCTGTGCTAGGAAAAATATTCTGTTGTGCTGGGTGTCTGAAAACTCCCCCGGTCAGTTGGGTCATTGTAAGCTCATCATGGAGAATATCCCCTTGGACTTTCTCACCAGCATGGCGCACCAAAAACAGAGCTTAATATAAGTCATACAGTCATAGAGATGTACAGCATGGAAACAGACCCTTCGGTCCAACTCGTCTACGCCGACCAGATATCCCAACCCAATCTAGTTCCACCTGCCAGCACCCGGCCTATAACCTCCAAACCTTTCCTATTCGTATACACATCCAAATGCCTCTTAAATGTTGCACTCGTATCAGACTCCCCGACATCTCCTGGCAGTTGATTCCATACATGTACAACTCTCTGTGTGAAATGATTGCCCCGTAGTTCTCTATTACATCTTTCCCCTCTCATCCTAAACCTGTACCCTCTCATTCTGGACTCCCCGACCCCAGCCCTCAGCCTCCGACGCTCCAGGGAAAACAGTCCCAGTCTGTTCAGCTTCTCGCTATAGCTCAAATCCTACAACCCTGGCAACATCCTTTAAATCTTTACTGAACCCTTTCAAGTTTCACAACATCTTTCCGATAGGAAGGAGACCAGAATTGCACACAATATTCCAACAGTGACTTAACCAGTACAGCCGCAACATGATCTCCCAACTCCTGTACTCAATACTCTGACCAATAAAGGAAAGCATACCAAAACCTTCTTCACTATCCTATCTACCTACGACTCCACTTTCAAGGAGCTATGAACCTTCATTTCAAGGTCACTTTGTTCAGCAACACTTCTTGCCATTAAGTGTATAATTCCTGCTACGAGTTTCTTTCTCAAAATACATCACCTCGCATTTATCTGAATTAAACTCCATCTGCCACTTCTCAGCCCTTTGGCATTTTAATAAATCTGAGGTGACCCTCTTCACTCTCCACCACCACAGCTCTAATTTTGGTGTCATCTGCAAACTTACTAACTGTACCTCTTATGCTCACATCTAAATCATTTATGTCAATGACAAAAAGAAGTGAATGCAGCACAGATCCTTGTTGCACTGCACTGGTCACAGACCTCCAGTCTGAAAAACAACCCTCCACCACCACCCTCTGTCTTCTACCTTTCAGCCAGTTCTGTATCCAAATGGCTAGATCTCCCTGTATTCCATGAGATCTAACCATGCCATTCAGTCTCCAATGGGGAACCTTATCAAGACCCTGACTGAAGTCCGTATACATCACATACATCCCTCTGCACTCATCAATCCTCTTTGTTACTTCCTCAAAAAACTCAATCACGTTTGTGAGACGTGATTTCTCACGCACAAAGCTATGTTGACTATCCCCAATCAGTCCTTGCCTTTCCAAATACATGCACATCCTGTCCCTCAGGATTCCCTCCAATACCTTTCCCACCACCAACGTCAGGCTCGCTGGTCTATAGTTCCCTGGCTTGGCCTTAACACCCTTCTTAAACAGTGGCACCATGTTTGCCAACCACCTGTCTTCTGGCACTTCACCTGTGACTATCCATATTACAAATATCCCTGCGAGAGGCCCAGCAATCACTTCTCTAGCTTCCCCCAGAGTTCTAGAGTACACCTGATCAGATCCTGTGGATTTATCCACCTTTATCCGTTGCAAGATATCCAGCACTTCCTCCTCTGTAATATGGACATTTTGCAAGTGTCACCATCTATTTCCCTACATTTTATAACTTATATCCTTTTTCACAGTAAAACTGATGCACAATACTCGTTTAGTATCTCCCCCATACTTCCTCTGCTAGGAAAGATATAATGTTTCTTTGGATGTCTGAAATCCCCCCCGGGTCGTTTGGGTCGTTGTAAGCTCGTCATGGAGAATATACCTTTGGACTTTCTCACCGGTGTGGTGCACCAAAACGCAGATATAAGATATGGCAACCCTTTTTGGATTACCGCGATACAGGCTTATCTGCCACTCTAAAACGGGCTTTTATATAGCCGTGACGATATTGTCTAATGATTCACATATGACGAATTATGAATGGATGAATGTGTATCAGTTAATGCTCTCGAAGAACGAGAACTATCGTTTTGTTATGCTGAGCCCTATTACTTATTTATTATTTCTTGTTTATTTTTGTTTTTCTTCTGTTCGTTTTTAGACTTTAACTTATTTCGCATATACATGCACATGAATGTAATTTTTATCAGTTATTTGAGTTGTTTTGTGAATTGTTTAATATAATAACAAAAATACCTTTTTCAATAAAAAAAATTAAAAATTAAAATGCTAACTCTCATTAGAGAGACCAGTCATGGTGGTTGAAGGTCATCACACGTGTGATGGGGTGAGGGAGCGTCCCCTTCATGGTTACCTTTATCAGTGTGGGGATTCGAACCTGCACTGGTGTCCTCCCTCTGCATCACAAACCAACCATCCAGCCAACTGAGTGGGAGACTGTGTAATTGTTGCACACAGAATCAGTCACAGACAAAGGGCATGAGAAACTTTCATGATAAGGAAAAAGGTATATTTGAGATAAAAATGTTCTCTGCTAGCGATTGTATTTTATAATGAGACAAGTGTTTGGAAGCTGTCTTTGCAAGAAACAATAAGGTGAGACAAGTGAAATCACGAGAATGTCTAATTGCGATTGGGTATCGATAACCATAAAATAAGTGCATATTTTTGATTGGTCTGTGGAAAGCATGCTGACTGTTGCATGAATTTATGAAGCTGATGAAATATATTGTCAGGAGAGTCCGTCCCCATGGGAAATGCCTTCTGAACGCATGCTATTAGAAACCCGGGTTAAAAAGTTTCTGAGAATCGTCTGCTCGGTAACAGGAACCTGGGGGTTGAATGACTGAAAGTTCCTGTAACATGGAGCTGAGAAAACCATCCGATCACCCCCGACCGTATTGAATGTTGGTGCATATTTGAAGTCCTAAACGGCCTCATGATGGATTTTAATTGCGTATGATTTTAAAAACGTACATCTCTACTCCATCTTCTTACACACTGCGACACAGCCGTTTTCCTAAAACTGGGAATAAGTTGGAACAATGTCAGGAACAATCCATAACTGGCATTCCCAAAATTATTCTATAATTATGTGCGGGGGGGGGGGGGTGCATCAGAAAGGCAAGAGAGAAAGAGAGGGGAAAATGCTGCATGCAGTATTGAGAGTGGTGGAGCAAGAGCCTTGTTCGGGGGTCGGTGCTATAACAAATGTACAGTGAGTGTGAGGGAGCAGAGAGAATATGGTGACCCTTATCCTGACAGAGTGGGGAAGGTTATTGATGCTTGTCCTGCTGGACATTTCTTCAGACACCAGAAACTGCACTGAGCTGGGTGGGGAGCTCAGACAATGCTCGGTGGGTCTGGTAGTGTGGCCCTCTCTGGGAAGAGATTGATCACCTTTTGTACTAGCCCATCCACCAGGTCGTCCTTGCCGCTACCGACAAACAGTGGTGTAATTTCCCCTTAGCTGCCATGCTTGGGGAAAATGTGTAGGGTAGCTCCAAACTGAGAAAGCACAACCGTGTGCACATTGGCCTTTTAAAGATGGCACCAGTGTTAGGGATCGCAGAATATCCAAGGGTCATCCGGGCGACTGTGAGTACCTCCAGTCATGATGAGTGGGAGATCAGGCTGGTATTCTTTGAGAGGAAAACTATGGAGTTGAATGGGTAGTTAGTGAGATGAGTTTGGTAGCACAGGAAACTAACTCGGCCTCGTGCAGACAACCCCTCTGTCACACTCAATGAAAATGGCACTGAAACAGGTTCTTTTGTTAGATTCAGCCCAGTGAGGCGAAGACTCTGCTGTCCTCACTCCTAGTTATAAAGCTGCAGAACAAATGCTCATCCAAAACTCTCCATTGACTGAACTCACAGCAATATCCCTTTCACTCATAATACTTCATAATACTGACCCATGTTGCATGATACCAACGAAATGTCTTCATTTCAGCATTCCGAAACCTGTGAATATATCCTTCCATGATAATTTTTTTCTCAGTGCCTCCCACCACCCTGTCTCCACCACAAAACACACTCATTTACAGTCATATTGCACAAGACTGCCAGTATGACTAATCATTTGTCCCATTTGGTCCATGCTAAACAAAATGTTCATCCACACTCACCCCATTTCCCTGCCGTTGTTCTGCATCCCTCTAAACCTTTTCTATCTGTGTATTTGCCCAAATGCCTTTTCAATGTTGTTACTGTACCCACCTCAACCACTTCCACTGACAGCTCAGTCCTTATGCTCACCACACTCTGCATAAAAAAATTGCCCCTCAGTTTCCTTTTAATATTTTTTATCCTTTCCAAACATTAATGGATGTCCTCTAGTCCTTGATTCCCCAACCTTGGGAAAATAATGTGAAGTATTCACCCCATGCACGCCTCTCATGATTTTATAAGAGTTACACTTCTATTTTTTAAAAAAACCCTCAGTTTCCTACGCTGTAAAGAAGTAAGTTCTAACTTGTCCATCTCTGCCTATAACTTAGAGCCTTTAACCCAGGAAACATCTTTATAAATTTGTTCTACATTCTTTCTTGTTCAATAATATCCTTTCTAGGGCACGGTGATCAAAACTGAACACAATACTCCAACTGCAGCCTTACCAACATCCTGTACAACCGCAACATAACGCCCCAACTTCTATACTCAATGCCCTGATGAAGGCCAGTGTGCCGAGGGCTTGTGCCCGAAGCGTCGAATCTCCTGCTCCTTGGATGCTGCCTGACATGCTGCGCTTTTCCAGCAACACATTTTCAGCAGTGTGCCAACACCTTCTTCACTGTTTTGTGTATCTGCGACTCAAATTCCAGACAACCGTGCACCTGATCTCCAACGTCCTTTTGTTCCACTACACTCCTTAAAATTTTCTCATTCATCATTAAACTCCTGGATTTGACTTTCCAAAATGCAAGACATCACACTTATCTATCTAAAACGCAATTTTCTATTCCCTAGCCCACTTCCTCTGCTGACTAAGGTACTGCTGCAATTTCTGCTAATGTTTCTCACTGTAAATGATGACTCCTAATTTACAGTTATCTGCAAACTTACTAACCTTGCGTTGTGCATTCTGGTCCAATCATTGATATAGATAACAAACAGCAATGGGCCCAGCACCGACCACTGAGGCACTCCACTAGTCACAGGCCTCCAGTCAGACAAGCATACCTCCACCAGAGCCATTTGCTTCACAACGTCAAGCCAGTTGAGTCACCAATTTGCCAATTTACATTGGAGTCCATGCGATCCAAGCTCCTAGAGCGGCTTACAATATGGAACCTTATCAAAGTCCTTACTGAAATCCATATAAAATATGTCCACCACCCTGCCCTTGTCAACCTTCCTGATCACTTCCTCAAAAACTCTAACAAAATTTGTAAGGTATGATCTGCCACACACAAAGCTATGCTGACTGCTCCAAGTCATACTCTATATTTCCAAATACATGCATATCTTATACCTCTGAACCTTCTCAAGCGTTTACCGAACACATATGTGAAGCTTACTGGTCTATATTTCCCATGCTTTTCTTTGCAGCCCTTCTTGAATATGGGCACATTTGTTAACATCCAGTCTTCCGGGTTCTTGGCCCCTGAACTGTCTTCTCTCGCCTCTTGCAGTGCTCTTAGATATATCTGGTCAGCACCAAGAGATTTTTCTGACTTTGTGCATTCTAATAGGTCCATCAGTACCTCTACTATGATATGGACTGTACCAAGATATGACAACTAACCTCCCAAAGGTCACAGGTCATCATGTCTTTCTTTATGGTAAACACAGAGAGGGAAATGAGGAACTCAACCATCTCTTGAGGTTTTACACAAACAAGCCCATTTTGGATTGTAAGACGTCCTATTCGCTCTCTGGTTGTTCTTTTTCTTTACTATACTGAATTTGGATTCGCAGTAATCTGTTCAGCCAAGGCTATCTCATAATCCCTTTTCACCTGGCTGATTTCCTTCTTCAGTAAACTCCTGTATCCCTTGGGTCTCTCCAGGGATTCCCTTGGTACGAGCTGCCTGAACCTGAGCCACATCTCTTTTTTTAGCTGGTCAGAGCCTCATCTCTTGTGATTCAGGGTTCTCTCTTCCTGCCTCACTTTACCTTCACCCTCACAGGAACATATAGATCTTGAACTCAAGCTATCTCACTTTTAAAGGCCTCCCACTTACCAGAGATCTTTTTGCCTGGAAACAAGCTACTCCAATTAACCTTTGCAAGTCCCTGTCTAACTCCAACGAAATTCGCATCACTCCAATTTAGAACTTGAATCTCTGGACCAATTCTGTCCCTCCCATAACTATTTTAAAATTAATACAATTCTAGTCACCAGTCCCAAAATGCTCACGCACTTTACCTCCATCGCCTATCCTACCCTTTGTCCCAACAGTAGGTCGAGATTGTCCCTTCCCGAGCAGGACCGTCTATATGCTGCTTGTGGAAACTTTTCTGAACACACTTTACAAATTTCATTCCACCTAAGTCCTTCACCCTCTGGAAGTCCCAGTCTATGTTAGTATAATTAAAATCACCTATTATGACAATCCTATTGCTCCTGCAAGTCTCCCCAGCCTGCCTGCATGTTTATTTCTCTAATTCCCATTGATTATTTGGAGGCGTATAGTGGAACCACTATAACATCACCATCCCCCTCTTAGTTCTTTGCACCATCCACAAAACCTCACTGGACATTATCTCAGTTATTTCATCTTTAAATACTGGAGTGATATGCGCCTGAATCGAAACTATTGTTTCAATTTACATTTCTCCCTCCCAGTGATGTTCACACCCACAGCACCCCTTGTCAAGGCACAATGAAGATATAAAACTGTAAATGGATGGGAGCTGCACATCCTGTCACTGCCAGCATTGGCTGCAAGTTTCCCCACACTGGGCAGTGATCTAACACAGCATTACTGAACTATGCAAAAACCTGGGGTTATATATGAATGAACCAGTGCGGTCTGCACAGCTCCTCATGCTGGACATTTAGCCCAGGATTATAGAGCAAGCATTGGTGTGGGCTGCACAGAGCTCCATTCTGAACACTGCTGGGTTGCATTCAGCAGTTCTCTAGCTGGATCCACACAGTGCTCCATCCTGAAGGTACAATGGATGGGCTGGTTATGTGAGTTGGATTGCGAATGTGAGACAACTAAACAGCTGGCAATGCCTGCATTTTGTGTTTTCATTCTTGTGATTGGACCCACGAATGCAACTTATTCATATATTTCTGTTTGTAACAGGCAAACTCCCCTTCTCTCCCAGTGCCCAAAGCTGATGGGGAGTGAGTCACCTCTTGCTGTCCCTGCGTAACAGGATCCTGGGGCTTCACCAACATCCAGATTTCCCAGTGCCAGTCTCGAGCAGTTGAATGGCTGCCTCCTTCCTTGGGTCCAAGTCTTGAGCAATTGAGTGACTGCCTCCTGTTCCTGTGTCCAAGTCTCGAGCAGTTGCGTGACTTCCTCCTGTCCCTGTGTCCCAGTCTCGAGCAGTTGAGTGACTGCCACCTGTTCCTGAGTCCCAGTCTCGAGCAGTTGAATGACACCCTCCTGTCCCTGAGCCCCAGTCTAGAACAGATGAATGGCTGCCTCCTGTTCTTGTGTCCCACTCTTGAGCAACTGAGTGATGCCTCCTAATCCCAAGTTTGTGAAAGTAGATGTCCTCCTCTTGCTACTGACTAACAGGCTCCAATAGCTTTGTGCTCACCTGCTGCTCCTGTGGAATGGAATTGAGGGACTGAATGGCCGCTCACATTCCTTACAGCTTCTCTTGACTAAAAGCCTTTCCCCTGTTTCTGTAAAATACCATCAAAATCTGAATAATGTATCTTTGTATTTGACTCTCAGTAATTGAGCAAACAAAGTAATTGACAGAACTCAGAACCGGAATAGCCTCTTCCTATTCCTCAAGAGTCAACAGAGTCTCAATGATGTCCAGCTCAGAAAAAGACCTTTCAATCCAGTCGTCCATTCTGACCAAATATCCTAAATTAATCTTGCCCCCCCCCCACCCCCGCCCCCCCGCCAGCGTTTGGCCCGTTTCCCTCTAAACCCTTCCCGTACATGTGCCCATTCAAATGCCTTTTAAATGGTGTAACTGTGCCTGCCTCCACCAGCTCTTTTGGGTGCTCAGTCTATAAACACAGCAGTCTCTCTTTGAAAGTGTTGTGCCTCATTTCCCTTTATAAATCTTTCCTCTCTCACCTTAAATCTTTGTCCTGTAATTTTCGACTCGCCTATGCTAGGGTAAAGTCGTTGACTGTTTACCTTATCTATGCCCCTCATGATTTTATAAACCGCTTTAAGGTCACCCCACAGCCTCAACACTTGAAAATGGTCCCAGCCTATTCAAACTCTCCCTGTAGCTCAAAACCTTCAACACCCGCAAAGTTTTTAAAATCTCTTCTGCACCCTTTCAAGTTTGACAACATCTTTTCGACAGCAGGGAGACCAGAATTAAAGGCAGTATTACAGAAGTGACCAAATAAATGTCCTGTACAGATGCAACATGTCATGCAAGCGCATAGACTCAAAGCACGCACAAATAAAGGGAAGATCACCAAGTGTCTTCTTCACTGTGCTGTCTACCTGTGACGGCACTTTCAAGGAACTGAGAGCCTGCACCACCAGGTGAGACAGTACCTCAGTGGCTTACATTCTTATCTCACAACACTGCGATCTGGGTTTAATTCGTTGAATGACTGCCCGTGTGGTGTTTGCACATTCTTCCCGTGTCTGCATGAGTTCCTTCCGTTTGTTACGTTTTCCTTCCACAGTACAAAGATACATAGTTAAGGGTAAATTGGCCATGCTAAATTGCCCCAAGTACCCTGGGATGTTAAGGTGAGGTGCATTAGTCATGGGAAATGCAAGCTCAAAGGGATAGGGTAGGTGTGTATCCAGTGGGATACTGTTTTGTGGGTCGATGTGGCCTCGATGGGCCGAATAGCTTGTTTCCTCCCTGCAGGGATTCGATAACTTCAATGGAGTTCTCTTTGATTGGCCACTTTTGACAGGACCCTACCTACATGTCTTGCCCTGATTTATCTTGCCAAAATGCAACACCTCACATTTATCAAATTAAACACCATTTGCCACCCCTCGGTTTACCTAACCAAGTTTCCACTGTGTTCTGAGAGATCATTCTTCACTGTCGACTACATCACCAAATTTGGTATTATCTACAAGCTTACTGACCATACTTCATATACTCAAATGCAAATGATTTGTATAAGTGACAAGAGGCAGTGAACTCACTATTGACCTTTGTGACACGCCACTGGTCACAGGTCTCCATGTTTAATGAACAGATATCCACTGTCACGCCCTGTCTCCAATATTCAAGAAAATGTTGGATCTAAATGGCAAGCTTTCCCTGGATCCCAGGCAGTCTGACCTTGGTAACCAGTCTACCATGTAGAACGTTTTGGTTTTCTTACTGAATTCCATAAAGACAACATCCACTGTCCTGCCTTCATCAACCATCTTCATCAATTCCTCCAAAAAATCCACCGAGTCAGTGAGACGTGATCTCCAATGTACAAAGCCTTCTTCAGTCCTTGTCTTTCCAAATGCATATACATCCTTTCCCTCAAAATCCCCTCCAACAATTTAGTCACCATTGATGTCAGGCTCACCAGTCTATACTTACCTGGCATTTCCTTCCTCTCTTAAATGATGACATTTTATTAGCAGCCCTCCAGTATTTTGGCACCTCACCTGTGGAAATCAAAGATACATATCATAAAGCAAAATGCAGAGCAATCTCTATCGCAAACTTGTGCGATACAACATCAGGTCCCAGGTATTTGTTCACCTTTATGTCACTTAAAATGTCCAACATCTCCTTGTAATATAGTTACTTTTCAAGCTATCACTATACATTTCTTCATTCTCTCGCTGTTGTAACTCCCTCCACATTAAATACTGAGGAGAAATATTCGTTTTATATCTCTCCCATCTCTTGTGGTTCCACACATAGGTAGCCTTAATGATCTTTAAGGTGCCCTATTCTCTCCCTAGTTAATCTTTTGCAATTAAAAGATTTGTAGAATTTCTTCAATACCTCGTTAACCCTATTTCTAAAGCAAACTCGTGTTCACATTTTTCCGGCCTGATTTCCCCGTTGACTATACACTTACTGCCTTTATACTCCTCTGAGGATCCACTTGATTTCAGTTCTGACCAGAGCATAAATATATCTAGCTATTCAGCACTCCTGCACCCCACCAGCCTTGCCCCTTTGACGAATGGGAACATGTTGGCTCTGGACTCTCTGAAACCAAGTTTTGATTGCCTTGCATTTTCCAACCATCCCTTTACCTGTGAATAGGGTATTCCAATTAGCCTTTCACAGGGCTCCCCTAACACTTTCAAAATTGGCCTTGTTCAAAGTTAGACCTTTATTGTTTACATCAGGTCTTTCCTATTCCATAACTAATTTAAACATCTGTATCTTTCCCTGGCCTTTGGATATATTTTGTATCGAATGATGGCATTGTGAAGCTCAGAAACAGTGAAAAGGTGTGTGTCAGGCTGTTTTTCACTTCCCGGTATGTCCCATGTGATGGCCCATGGACAGGCGTGTTTCAGAAGTTATGCGACGCATCCTTGTAACTTGGTCTGTACCTGCGTTTGTCTCTCTCAGGTGACCTTGCGATCAGTAACACGGGGAAGCTCATTGAGTAAAGGACCAGGCATCTAAATTGTGTGACAATGCTGTCACATTTTTTTAAAGGTTATTTTCTCTTTTTTTAAAACAAGAGATCTTAAAGTCCAAACTGCCTACTGTAAATGGCTCAAGTAAATAACTTATAGGGTTTTGGGGTCTTTAATAAATAGTAGTAACAATGGCCAGCTCGCATAGACCAGGCTTTCTAGTTTTTTTTTCCTTATAGCTGTAAGTCACCAGGTGCTTGTGTCCCAGAAGGGTTGGAAGTTTTAGCAAATTATCCCTAACTGCTATTCTCTCTGAAGCTTCACTTGATGCTGTTTCCTCCTGGATTGGAGAACTGTACGTCTGAATGCTCCTTTTTACCATGGGGTGTGTTTAGGTGATGTTAGTATATTGGAATAGTTCATTTGTAGAAGGTTTTGTATCCATTGTTCGGTTAAGGTTTCCAATAGTTAAGTTATCCTCAAATCCTCTTCATTTTGCATGGATTTACATTAGATGTTTACATATGTGGTGTTTTAATTAATGGTGAGTGGTTTGGCTATTCGCATCATATCTGGAACTCCCACTTGGCATCTGCCTTTAAAATAAGTAAATGTTGGCATCCAAGCGACTTTCTTGAAATAGTTTGAGGCTGTCTGGTTGGTCTATAGCAAACTGGGGTTTCTTGTCTGGTTCTAAATCGATAATACCAAATTGGGTTTACAATTACAATCCCTACAATGTGCAAACAGGCCATTTGACCCAACAAGTCCACCCTGACCCTCCGAGGAGTGACCTACCCAGAAACATTCCTTTACCCTATTATTACACATTTTCCCCAACTAAGGCATCTAACCCACACACCCCTGAAAACCACAAACAATTTAGCATGGCCAATTCACCTGATATGCACATCTTTAGATTGTGGGAGGAAACCAGAGCATCCAGAATACTCTCATGCAGACACTGGAGAGGATGCAATGGAGACTAGTGGGTTCAAAAGTCACATATGGTAGTTGTTGCGGATGTTGAATTCGGTTGGTTTAAAACGTGTTTTATGTATAAAGATTCTTTCAGTCACTGAGAGTTCTTTGGGAGTGGAAGAAGTAAAGTTGGGGGGTTTACAAAGGTAATGAAGACAAAGCTGGAGGAATTGACAGACAAGCTGGAGTTGGGGTTGTGTTTGTCTGTGAGAAAATGAGAGATAATTACAGCTTTAGCTCGGCAATTACATTTGGTGGAACCGCCATCAAACTCTTTGGAAATGGCTCTAATTCAATTTGAAATGAGGCGTCTTGAACATGAGAAGGAATTGAAACCATTTAAATTAAAATGAGGCATAGAAACAAAAGAAAAGGAAACGAAGAAGGAAGAGAGAAAGAGAGAGAAGAAAACCAGAGATTTTCAGCTTCAAAAGTTAACAATTAGAGAGGAAAGTTGACATAGAAGGTGGAGATGAAGGCAGACGGCAGGTTGGATGAGGAGGATAGTAAGAATGAGCAATCCTTTAGTAGCCAAAAGCCTGATGGGGTTCTGTTTAAATATGCCCAAGCATTGTCTAAATTTGATGAGAAGGATGGGGAAGCCTTTTCAATTTCATTTGAGAAAGTGGCTAAACAAATGCATTGATCAGTGACCATGTGGATTTAGTTGATCCACACAGAGCTGGTAGGTATTTGCATCCAGATCACTGGAGGTATCTGGCCAGTATGAGGAGGTGAAGAAAGCCATCTGAAGGGCATATGAACTTGATCCAGAAGCTACAGATAGCGTTTCTGGAATCTAAAAAAAAAACCTCCCTCGTTAAGCGTGCATTGAATTTGAAAGAATCAAACAAAGTAATTTTGAAAGGTGGGTATTGGTATTAAAAACAGAGCAAAGGCTATGGCACTCTTACAGAGATTCTTATTTTGGAGAAGTTCAACAATTCACTTCCTGCAGTCGTGAGAACACGTGTGGAAGAGCAGAGAGTTACAACGGCAAGATTAGAAGCTGAAATGGCTGATGATGATTGGGTTCAGAAATCAAAGTTTGGATTCTGTGAGAGATTGAGAAGAATGTGTGATAGCTTCTTGAAACATATACCTGTGAGAGTAAGGTTTACCGGCATACGCCAGGAGTAGCAGGTAAAGAGGTTATAGCATTAAGAGGTACAGAAGTATGTAATTCTTTTATGCTGAGACATGAGGAGCTATGTAATTCAGAGGGAGTATTGGAGAGATGAGGAGTGCTCCATTATGTAACGTGTGGTTGGAGTGTCCAGGGCAAACATCAACAGATTTATTCCACAATGGGGAAGGATGCCTTGAGCTTGATGTTGGCGATCCAACATTTCAGCATTTAAATTGCGAATAACATGCAAGAGACAAATCTTTATCACTGATCGTGACCCCTTAAAACTTTGGGGGCATTCAGGTGAAAAAATACCAGTCTGTTTCGAGTGAGCTGATTATTGCTGCCATTCAATTTGAAATTATACAGGTGACAGGGCAAGAACTTTTGGCACATTCTGGGGACGTGGATGAAGAAAGACAAAGGCATTTTGTGGCCGGAGTAAAATGATTGAAATCGAATCTCGTGAACATTTATATGCTCAGAGTATATATATATATATATATATATATATATATATATATATATATATATACACACACACACACACACACATACATATATACGCATTGCAGTCATAGAATCACAGAGTCATAGAGATGTACAGCATGGAAGCAGACACTTCAGTCCAACCCGTCCATGCCCCCAGATATCCCAACCCAATCTCGTCCCACCTGCCAGCACCTGGCCCATATCCCTCCAAACCCTTCCTATTCATATACCCATCCAAATGCCTCTTAAATTTTATCAGCCTCCACCAAATCCTCTGGCAGCTCATTCCATACACGTATCACCCTTTGCATGAAAAAGTTTGCCCCTTAAGTCTCTTCGATATCTTTCCCCTCTCACCCTAAACCCATGCCCTCATTCCCCAGGGAAAGACTTTGCCTATTGATCCAATCCATGCCCCTCATAATTTTGTGAACATTTATAAGGTCACCCCTCAGCCTCCGACTCTCCATGGAAATTAGCTCCAGCCGGTTCAGCCTCTCCCTATAGCTCAAATCCTCTAGTCCTGGCAACATTCTTGTAAATTTTTTCTAAACCTTTTCAAGTTTCACAACATCTTTCCGATAGGAAGGAGACCAGAATTGCATGCATTTTTCCAACAGTGACCTAACCAATGTCCTGTCCAGCCGCAATATGACATCCCAACTCCTGTACTCAATACCATGGCCATAAAGGGAAAGCATACCAAACAACTTTTTCACTATCCTTTCTATCTGCTACTAATAGAGGAAGATTAGGAGGTCTAAAATGAATCCATCTTTGTATATTGACAGATCATTTTATTAAAGGTGGAGTTGTGAGGATTCTATCACTATAAAAAGGTTATTTTCTCTTGTTTTTTTTAAGAGAGGTTTTAAAGGCAGAGGTGCGGAACTGCTGTCTGAAAACTGTTTAAGTAAATAACTGAGGAGGCCTTTAGGTTTTATTAAAACGGTGATAACAATGGAAGGGCAGTGGCCAGCTCTCCCAGACCAGGGTTTCTCGTTTTGTTTTTAGCTGCAGCATTCAGAAGCTGTTGGAGATCCCAGTAGGGTTCGAAGTTTCAATACATGATCCCTAGCTGCTTTTCTCTCTGAGATGGTTGTTGATGTTGATTTTTCCTGGATCAAAAAACTGCTTGTAAGAATCTGTATGTGAATTTATCTTTGTGCCAAGCAGTGTATATAAAGAAGGTACGGTATCTATTGTTTGTGTAAGTGTACCAACATATAAGCTCTCCCAAAATTTTCTTTGATTATATTTTAACTAAAGCATTTGAATAGATTATATTTGGCTTAATGTTGAGTGCTTTGACCAGTCACAACATATCTGGAAAACGCACTTCACATCTCTCTTTAAAATAACGAATGGTTTGGGTCTAAGTGGCCTTCTTAAAATATTTTGCGGGGATCTGGTCTGGTCCACAATATTTGTAGCCGAGGGGTTTCTGACTGACTCCTGTTGCTGAAACGTTAGTGGAGGTGCTGGGGATGGTTTGCTGGGGCTTGTGCTCTGAGCTGCCTCAGACATTCAGGGAGACCGGAGGATTTGGTGACCCAACTTTGGATGGAGCATGGGGACTATGGTAACAGCATCTGGGTGTGTAACATGAACACCAAATGGAGCAGAGGCTGCAGACAGGGGAAGCTCTGAAACCACGGAGTGAGTGTGTGTTGGGAAAGGGATCTGCTGTATCCACTCCAGGTTTTCCAGGAACAGCTTCCCAAGTTACACTTAACCCAGGAGCAGAGTATGAGGGGATCTGGACTGAACACGGATCTGGTCACAGAGCGGTGTCAACTTCTTCAACATGACCTGCAGCTTCACGCCAGGGGGAAGACGGTGCTGCCGGTGGCTATTAGGGTCACAGTTTCATTCAGCTTCTGTGATCCGAAACTTTCCAGGCCGGAGTCGGTGACAGCTCCGTCTTCTCCCAGTATCTCAACATCAATGTCACCATTCGGTGATGGAGGATGTATATGGTGGATGAGGTCAATACATTGCCTCTCCCTCAGCGGGAAGCTGCCAGGTGTATCCTTAATTTCCCAGTATAGTGAGATTCCCGAAGGTGAACATGGTATCTGCAGAGTAGCCATTACATGGGGAGAGGTAGAGGAACGGAAGGAGCTCTCACTCTATTAATGTTACAGTGTGTCCATGTACAGTATATTATGTTGGTGAATACCCCTGTCCTGAAAGCAGCCATAGTTCCTTCATTCAGAAGCAGGCAGCCATTCCCATCGTCTACGGGTCTCCATATAGAAAGGAATAATTGTATCTTAGATAAAGGCCATCCCCTTACTACACGTTTCAAAACACCATCCCCACCACCAACCAACCACATCAAAAGTATTCCATGTGTACAGAGAGCAATGGGGTCACTCGGATTGTCAATGAACAGACCATCAGGGATGGAGCAAAACCTTCCATGTCTGAACGGGTCTCCGTGAACCCCCCAGTACACAGTATCACGAAGTCCTGTAATCCCTCTCCATTTCAGGAACATACTGCCTTCCATTATTCCTGTAAATGAAATTACAGGTTATATTATGTTGCATTGCACCTGCCAGATTATTATCCATTGTCTTTAACTTTCTGTATCTATTCGCAGACACTCCGCTCTCTCTTGATAATTTAATTTCTTGCTTATCCAAGAGACATCACCAAACTCAGTATCTGGATATCTGTTCCAACCTCCTGATCATTGATGTAGATTGTAAATAGTTGAGCTACCCGCACTGGTCACTGTGTGACTCCACTGGTGACGTTCTGACAAACTGATTAAGACTGATTTATCCGAAGTGCCTGCTTCCTGTTTGATAGACAGTCTTCCCTCCAAACTGTGTAACACGGTCGAAAGGCTGAGTGTGGACGAGGAGCATCAGTCAGGAATCCAACCCCTCGAACCAGCTCCGCCATTGAATTCAATCATGGCTGATGTTATCGCGGCCTCTGTACCACTTTCCTGCTATCTCTCCATCCTAAGACACCTTTTTTTGCAGGAATCAGTTGAAGGAACTATCTCTGAGCTCCTTCCAATATCACAATACACTTTCTTCATTGAGTAGAAAAATTCTTTACACACTACTCCAATGTCATCTCACTAAAATCCTGTACAGAGGCAGCAAAAACATTACCGGGCTGCTGAAAGGTTCCCACCCAGTTTAGAGCAGTCTCAGCTCTCTAGGGTAATACACAACATTGTCTACAATCATTGTCCTTCTCTACTCCACATGCATAATGGGAGATCTAGAGAAAATCTCACAATAATGCTTGAGAAGAGCATGAATAACATGGCGAGATGACCTCTAACATTAATTTTGTTTAGAATCTGACCATAGGCGAGGTGCCAGAGTACTGGAGAACGATTAATATGATTCCACTCCACAGTAATCATGATTTGGAAATGCCGGTGTTGGACTGGGGTGTACGAAGTTAAAAATCACACAACACCAGGTTATTGTCCAACAGGTTTAATTGGAAGCACAGTAGCTTTCAGAAAGCCGCACCTACTTCAGGTGATTGTGGGGGACAAAATTGTAAGGCACAGCATTTATAGCAAAAAATTTCAGTATGATGTAACTGAAACTACACATTGAAAATTACCTTGATTGTTGAGTCCTTCATCTGTTCGAATACCATGAAAGTTTACCTTCCTCTGTGTGTAAATCAAAAAACTTTTTTTTTAAAGTTGCATTCTCAGGTTAACTGTAACAATTGGGTTAGTTAGACAATATGTTGAAGGTGTTAGCGCCCTGTGTTCTCTGTCTATGCCATGATTTTAGATCGATTCTAACCTAAAAAGTCAGATAACAGAGTTTTAATGTTTTTGAGCAAAGTACAATGTAACTCTGCAAGTACAAATTCACCCCAGAAAATGTATGTGCGCATGTGGGTCCTTGTGTCTGTGTGTATGTCCGTCTGGCTTGGGGGTTGTAAGTGTGAGAGAGTGTACATGTGTGTGTAGTGATTGCACAGTGTCTTAATTCAATGAGGGGATGCATGTGTGAGTGTGGAAGTGTGTATGTATCTGGGGTGGGGGTTTGCGAGTGTCTATGAGAGAGAGGGTATATGTGCCTGCATGAGTGTAGAGTGGTCTAAGTCTCTGAGAGGATGCATGTGAGACTATGGGAGTGTGTGTGTCTGTAAGGGTGTGCGCGAGTGTCTGTGTGCGTGTCTGTGTATATGTGTGTCCGTGTGTATGTGTGTGTATAGGAGTGACTCTGTGTGTGTGTGTCTGTGTGTGTATATAGTGCAATGGTGGTCACCTGTAGTATGATGAACCCAAGGGCCCAGTTGAGGCCCTCCCTATGGGTACTGAACTTAGCTATCAGCCCCAGCTTGGCTACTTTTCGCTGTTGCCTGTCCTGAAGTCTGCCTTGGAGGATGGTCACCCAAAGGTCCGAGGTCGAATGTCCTGTACCGCAGAGGTGTCCCAACTGGGAGGCAACACTTCTGTCTGTTGATTGTGGTGTGGTGCCCATTCATCCATTGCTGTAGCCTTTGCTCAGTTTCCCCAATGTACCATGCCTCCGGGCGTCCTTGCCTGCAATGTATAAGATAGAAAATGTTGGCTGAGTCACATGAGTACCTGCCACGTACATGGTGGGAGGTGTCCTCACATGTAATGGGAATAGCCATGTCCACATTCTGACACGTCTTGCAGCGCCTACCGTGACAGGCTTGTATCGAGCTGTCCTGAAAGCTGGGCAGCTTGCTGTGAACATATGATCTGTTGGCGGTTTGGCAGTTGTTTAAAGGCAAGCAGTGGAGGTGTGGAGAAGTTCTTGGCGAGGTGCTCATCCTCGTTGATAATGTGTTGCAGGCCACGAAGAACATGGCATAATTTTTCAGCTCCTGGGAAGTACTGAACAATGAAGGGTACCCTGTCGGTTGCCACAGCAAAGTACCGTAATAACTTCCTTAGGAGATAGACACTTGCTCCCCATAACAAAGTGACAAAAATTGAATGCAATACTCCAAGTGCAGCCTTACCAAAGTCCGGTATAACTGCAATATAAATTCCCAGCTTCCATACTCAATGCCCGGCCTGATGAAGGTCAGTGTGTCAAATGCCTTCTGCACTGCCCTGTCTACAAGTGACTCCACTCTCAAAGAACCGTGCACCTGAACACCAAGGTCTCTCTGCCCGCTACACACCTTAAAGCCCTCCCATTCGCCGAGCAACTCCTACCTTGAGTTGAGTTTCTAAAGTGCAAGACATCACGCATCTATATTAAATTCCATTTGCCATTTCTCGACCCACTTCCCCACCTGATTAAGATCCTGCTGCAATTTCTGATAAACTTCCTCACTGATCACGCTCCCACTTATTTTAGTGTCATCTACAAACTTACAAATCATGCCTTGTACATTCTCAAAAAAATCAACCAAAACAAACAGCTATGGAGCCATGCTCCAGTCTGACAAACATCCTTCCACTAAACCCTCTGCTTCCTACCATCAAGCCAACTGTGCATCCAATTGGCCAGTTCCCCAGCATTCCACGTGGTGTAACTCTCCAGAGCAGCCTGCCATGTGGAACCTTATCAAAGGCCTTACTGATATCCGTAGAGACTATGGTTACCGCTCGGCCCTCATCAATCTTCTTGGTCACTTCATCAACGAACTCTAAGAAGTTTGGGAAGCATGATCTCCCATTCACAAGTCTATGCTGACTGCTCCGAATCAAACCCTGTGTAAATAATGGGTGCAGTCAATGGTAGGCTGTCCTTCATTGTAAGATGATTCAAGTACATCAGTAATGCCATCTTCCTGCTGTTGTAGGGCCTTGCTGAGAGCGTGGTTGGGACACTCTCTACAGATTTGATCTCCTTTGTAAGGAGTGATCTCCTTACCACAGACACACGTGATGGTATGACGAAGATAGAGTGAAGAAGCTGAGTGTTTAATCAGTAGAGCTGTGAGAGAAGAAGAAATGGTGACGGTAAACACAAGGAGTGGCAGCGATCACTTATTTCCAAAAGAGACATTGACAGGGTGAGAAATTCCATACTTTACCCAGGATTGATTGGTTTGATTTATTGCCATGTGTACCTCAGTACAGGGAAACATTTATTTATGAGCAGTGAAGGCAGATCATAGTAACCATGGCCAGACAGATCATAGGGTGGAAATAGACTTGGACAGAGTAATGCATACAGGTTACACTGAACAGGACGTGCACTAGACAAGATCAATATGAACAAGATCAGCAGTATTCGAACTTAGAGAGTCCATTCATCAGTCTAACGTGACTTTCCTAATAGTTTATATACCTAAATTAACTCTCCCCACGTTATTGTGCAGTCGGTGTGTGAACCCGTACTGAACGTCATGTTGCTCACAATCCCCAACAGCAGCCACAATACTTTCCATCTGAAACAGATAGCCATTCCCATCAGCTCCCGCTCTACACAAAGACCACCAGGCTGGCTTCTCGGAGATGGAAGGTGCCTTCTTGAGACTTCACACAAGACATATGGCTTTCCTCCTCACCGCTAGAAAACCGCGTTAAAGTCCCACGTGTGTATCATGACAGACGGAGCTACGAGGAACAACGTGGAGCAGGCTGTCTGTGCAGCCTCTGCTCTACTTCCTCATCATGTTACAGCATCAGTTAGGAGACAGTGTGGACTGTCGGATGTGCCTGAAGAAACATCAAAGAAGCGCTTCGCAGGAGGCTCCAGAGCACAGATGATGTCTCCTAGCCAGGGGACGAAACGTTTGCAACAAAAACTTCCAGCTCGGCGAACAGAACCACTACAACAAGCCCCCGAGCTACAAATCTTCGCACAAACTTTGAACAGTGTGGACTGTTGATGCTGAAGATCAGAGTAGACAGTGGTTTGCTGGAAAAGCACAGCAGGAGAATCGACGTTTTGGGCATAAGCCATTCATCAGGAATCAGCATCAATTACCTCATTCTGCCCCTGTGTAACTGCATTGAGGTGGGAATGGCCTCCTCCTGTTCCTGTGTAAGTGACTCAAGGGACTGACTGGCTTCTTCGTCGTCTGATTGGACAGGGCCAAGGGCCTGATTGGGTTACCCCTGGTTCCTGTATGACAGCTCGATGTGCTGACTAGTGTGATGATGCTGTTGCTTTAAGAGGTTATTTTGTTCTGGTTTCTTTTACGAGAGAGATTGAATGACTGGTACCAAGCTGGCTAGTTAAGGCCACTTCAGTAAACAACTAGTGAGGCCTTAGGTTTATTTTAATCAGATGGAATGGGAATGGTCAGCTCTCACAGATTAGGAATACTGGGTTTTGGTTTCTCAATAACATCAGAAATTATTGGGGTCTCCACTGAGTTGAAAGTTTTAGTGAATGTCTCCTGGCAGCTACCCTTTATGAATTTTCTCTTGGTGCTGTTTTTTAAATCCTGAATTGGAGAAATATTTGTGTCATTCAGTGTCTGAATATTCCTTTTTGCCAAGGGCTGTGTTCATGTGATTTTCCAGTATTGGAACAGTTCATTAGTAATAGTTCTTAGATCTATTATTCTGTTAACTCGTCCAATACAATTACGTTATTCTAAATTCTTCTTTCTTTGGTTTTATTTTATCTATCGTGTTTAAGTAAATGGTGTTATGCTTCACACCGAGTTGTTTGACCAGTCACATTGCATCTGGAACAGACACTTTACATTTTCTTTAAAATAAGAAAACATTAGAGTCGCGGCTACCGCCTTCAAACATTGTCGAGGGGTTCTGGTGTGGTCCATCACACTAGAATCCTTTCTTCCTGAGTAATATGTTGGAGGCACTGAATGGGCCGTCTCTGTGCTTTTCCAATAATGTCAATGGGCTGAACGACTTCCTCATATTCCTGTGAAACCAGTGTGAGGTGTGGAATGAACTCTTATTTTACTGTGGCAATGTGCAGTGTCAGACAATCCTTTATATGAATGTGACGGACTCTTTAAAAGCACAAGCCTCAATGGAGTCCATGTCTTGCTGCACAAGGACACAGTCCATTTCAGGAGCTGACAGGGGCGCCAAATTATTCTGAACATTGTGGAATCCTCAGTGACCATCCCCACTTCTGATCTTATGGTGGGGAGGGCGAGGGTGGGGAGACATTGAGGAAGCATCTGAAGATGTTTGTGAAGAGGAAGCCAACCTGAGGATCTCCCACACAGGTGACCCAGAACTGAGATGATGAACATCTTCCTTTGTGCCATGTTTGACTCCAAACATTGGAGAGTTTTCTGTGATTCCCATTAAGTTCAGATTTGTTAAGCTCGTTGATGTCAAGAGAAGTCAACAGAAGCCTTGATATCAGGGCCAGTCATTTTTACCTGACCCCTTGTGTCAACCTCTTTTGTTCATATCAAGAGGCGATCGTATAGGAGCAGCAAGGGTTTTCTTCAAACAGATGGCATTGAATGTCAGGATTTCTCTTCTCAAGAGTGTTCGGGGAGCCAAATGACTCAAAGTATTTGAAGTATTTCTAGATGGATATTGACCTGTCAGAGAGTTGAGGGCGATGATGAATTCGGTATGAAAGAGGATTTGAGACCAAGAGCAGATCAGTCATGATCTTAGTGAAGGGCAAGGCAGGTTTTAGGAGTGAACGACCTGCCCCTGTGTCTGCCCCTGCCGCTGTGTCTCACATTCTGTTATTGGAAAGTTAGTGGGTGTAATTTTCAAGGATGTTCTGTTATTGAATGTTACCGTCAAGGAGACCAGAAGATTTTGTGAGCCATCGCTGGGTGAGGTATGGGGACTGTATTCACAGTGAATTTGGGTCTACAACATGACCAACAAATGGAGCACAAGTTTCAGAGAGGGGAAGCTCTGTAAAGAGAGATGAGGGGCCTCTTTCATACCCAGCCTGGGTTTTATAATTACATTTCTCAAATCACCTCAAAGCATGTGGCACAGTCTTGAAGGGCCGAATGATCTCCTCTGTTTCTGTGCACCAGGTTATAGAAGTAAGTAGCCTCTAAATGCTCCTGCCTAATAGGTTTAATGGCCTGAATGGAACACAGGAACACGGGACTGAGGGACAGGAATGGGTCATTTTGAGCTTTCTCCACCAGGCACGAAGATTGTGGCTGATCAGGTTGTGGTTTCAGCCCCACTTTCCTGTCTGTATCCCATTGTTCATGACTCAGTTCTCTATCAAATATTTCACTAACGTTACTTTCAATCAATGTGAACATAGAGGCATGATAAACGTCTAGTGAAGAGGATTCGGATTTGAAAGGTACTTTCAGAATTTTTTGTCATCCCTCTTATAGAATCAGAGTCATGCAGAACAGAAACAGACCTGTTAATCCAATATGTTCACTTCGATCAGATGTCAAATCTGATCCAGTCCCATTTGCCAGCATTTGGCCAATATCCCTCCTCTTTCAGATACTTTTTAAATGTGCAATTGTAACCGCCTTCACCACTTTCTCTGACAGCACTTTCTGTACACCCACCACTCTGTGTGTGAAACATTTATCTTCAGGTCTCTTCTAAATCATTCGTCCTCTCCCCTCCAACCTATGCTCTCCTGTTCTGGGCTCCCCTACCCTGGGGAGCAGAGCATGGCTGTTCAGAATATCCATGCCCCTGATGATTTTATAAACCTCTATAAGTCACCCTTCAGCCTCTGACACTGCAGGGGGAAACACCTCAAACTAATCAGCCTCTCCCTAAAGCTCAAACCTCCAGTCCTGGGACATCCGTGTAAATCTTTTCTGCGGACAACCGAGTTGTACGATGTATTCTTAAAGTGGCCCTCACCAACATCCTGTGCAGATACAACATGCCACCACAACTCCTATACTCAATGCTCTGACTGATTAAGGCAAATGTGTAAAATGTGTTCTGTACCGTACTGTCTGCATTCGACTCCACTTTTAAGGAACAATGCACCTGCAGCCCTATGTCCCTTTGTTTCACAACACTCACCAGGCCCTTGACATTAAGTGTATAATTTCTGCCCTGATTTACCTCCCCAAACTGTGTAAACTCGTCTTTATCTAAATTAAACTTCATCTGTCACTCCTTGCCCCTTTATCGCATCTATTTGTGGTCTTGTACTCTGCAATAATCTACTACACCACCTTTCTGATGTCGTCTGTAAACTTACTAACTATGGCCCCAATATTCACATCCAAATCCTTTACATAAATGATGAAATGCAGTGAACTCAGTCCTGATTCTTACAGCACACTGCTGCTCACAAGCCTCCAGTCTGAAAAATACCCCCTTCCTTCAAGCCAATTGTGACTAGCTTCTTCTGTATCCCATGTGACCGAACCTTACTGATCTGTCTACCAATCAGAATGTCATGAACACCTTGCTGAAGTCCATATAGACAATGCCTACCAAACTGCCTTCATCAATCTTCTTTGTCACCTCTTCATAAAACTCAACCAAATTAATGCGACATGATTTCCCATGCAGAAAGCCACGTTGTCTACCCCGATCAGCCCTTACCTTCCCAAATGTATGTAAATCCTATCCCTCAGAATCCCCTCCAACAACTTACCCAGCACTAACATCAGGCTCACCGGTCTATATTTCCCTCGGCTTTGTGGGTCACTGTGTCCTTTTCTAGTCCCACTCCTCTACTGCTCACAACAAATGTTAATGTAACCAGGTCGGTGATATGGGTCTCAGACTGGGTCAGGGTCAATTTTAGGAACAAGTCAGGCTAGTTTCTTTAATCTGCTCAAATAGCACGTTTATGATCCAGAGCAATGTTACTCCAACTATGATGAAAAAACACTTGTACATACACACACACACACACACACACACACACACAATTTCACGTTGAAAGAACCTTGTCCAAATATTAGTGTAACTAATGACAAAAGGAAAAATTGTGAGATTGTCCAAAAATGTTATTCTGCTTCTGAAGATATTGTACTCACACAGCTGCTAGCAATGGGATTTTATCCTGGGAGAGTTGGATTTGGCTGAATTCCCTTTGCATTCGGCCGGCAGGAGGTTCCAGGTTCGCACAGTGGCTCAGTAGTTCGCACTGATCTCTCACAGCATCAGGGGCATGAGTTCAATACCAGCCTCAGCCAACTATCTTTATGGAGTTTGCATCTTCTTCCCTTCTCTGCGTGAGCTTCTGATGGGTGCTCCTGTTTTCTCCCACAGCCCAAAGCTGTATAATTCAAGTGGATTGATCAAATAGTCCATAGTGTTCAGTGATTTCTACTTTAGGTGCATTAGTCAGTGGTAACTGTAAGGCCATGGGAAGGTTACTCTTTGGAGGGTTAGTTTGGACTTGTTGGGCCGAAGGGATTCTATAAAAATAAGAATGGTAACAATAACAGGAAAGTCTTGTTTTAGCTCGTACACGTTACTGTGATGAGGAATAATGAAGGAGAGAGAGTTCAATAGGCCGTTTCTTCTCGGGCAGATGACATTTTCTCCCTCTCTGAGTTGAATCACACAATAATGTCATTCTCTCCCAAACTGGACCATGTGAGGTCTCCTTGTACATTGTCCAAACTATGCCTCCATCACGTTCCCTGTTCCATGTTGGTGCATCATTGCTGCTGTCATACACAGAGCCATACCCTGAGCAGAAAATGGTTTCGTTCGATTTGAAGATATGTTTATATGTCACTGTGTCATTAAAAAATAAAATGTTTAATGTATCCAGAATACATAGAACATAGCACAGTCCAGCACAGAACAGGCCCTTCAGCCCACGATGTTGTGCCGACCACTGATCCTCATGTATGCACCCTCAAATTTCTGTGACCATATGCATGTCTAGCAGTCTCTTAAATGTCCCCAATGACCTTGCTTCCACAAATGCTGCTGGCAATGCATTCCATGCTCTCACAACTCTCTGTGTAAAGAACCCGCCTCTGACATCCCCTCTATACTTTCCTCCAACCAGCTTAGAACTATGACCCCTCGTGTTAGCCATTTCTGCCTTGGATAACAGTCTCTGGCTATCAACTCTATCTATGCCTCTCATAATCTTGAATACCTCAATTAGGTCCCCTCTCCTCCTCCTTTTCTCCAATGAAAGAAGTCTGAGCACAGTCAACCGTTCCTCATAAGATAAGCCCCCCATTCCAGGCAGCATCCTGGTAAACTTCCTCTGAACACTTTTCAAAGCATCCACATCTTTCCCATAATAGGGTGACCAGAACTGGACGCAGTATCCCAAGTGCGTTTGAACCAAAGTTTTATAGAGCTGCAACAAGATCTCACAACTCTTAAACTCAATTCCCCTGCTAACGAAAGCCAAAACACCATATGCTCTCTTAACAACCCTGTCCACTTGGGTGGCCATTATAACGGATCTATGTACCTGCACACCAAGATCTCTCTGTTCCTTCACACTGCCAAGAATCATATCCTTAATCCTGTACTCAGCTTTCAAATTCGACCTTCCAAAATGCATCACATCGCCTTTATCCAGGTTGAACTCTATCTGCAACAGCCCTCTATACTGTCAACGACACCTCCAACCTTTGTGTCATCTGCAAACTTGATGACCTATCCTTCAATCCCCTCATCCAAGTCATTAAAAAAATTACAAACAGTAGAGGCCCAAAAACAGAGCCCTGTGGAACACCACTCACCACAGACTTCCAGGCAGAATATTTTCCTTCCACTACCACTCGCTGTCTTCTGCTGGTCAGCCAATTCTGTATCCAGACAGCTAACACAGAGACGTGGGTTAAAATGAATGTTTTGTTTTAACAAATACAGAAATTGCTGGAAAAGCTCGGCAGGTCTGTCAGCATCCAGATGCCTTTTACATGATGCAGTTATACCAGCCTCCACCACTTCCTCTGGCAGCTCATTCCATATGCACACCACCCTCTGTGTGAAAAGGTGTCCCTTAGGCCTCTTCAAAATGTTTCCCCTCTCACTTTCCACCAATGTCCTCTAGTTTTGGACGCCCCCAGCCTGGGGAAAAACCTTGACTACAAACCCTATCCATGACCATTCTGATTTTATAAACCTGTACTGTTGCGAAATGTGACTTCAATCAACACGAATGGCTGTACTTTCTATAATCCCAGGCCTAAATGCTGAAATTCAACACCCACACCTGTTCTTTCTCCATCAAGTCACAATTCTAAAACCAGTTTCATCAGTTTGTTCAGATATATTAGGAGACATTTCTGTGGGATTTACACCTAGACCTTTGTGCCCGGTGGTAGGGACACTCAGCAATACCCATCAGCCTGTTATGACATACTGTGACATTCCTCTGCAACAGGCAGGACATGAATCCAAACCTTCTGGTCCAGAGCTAGGAACACTACCAAACAATGTCAGGAATTGGAATCAAACCCAGAGCCATGACTAAGAGACAGGGACACTACCCACTACGTTACTATACCCAGATTTTGGGTCACATTTTAAGGGGCAGCGTTCAGCTCGGTGAGGATTTATTATAATCAGGTTACCATTACTGAACTACACAGAACATTTTGTTTTGTTAAACAAGTGCAAGATCGAAATTAACTATGAACATCTTTAATCGCTATTATCTGTAGTCTGCAATATTAGGGAAAGAAATCCTGCAGACATACTCTGCCCAATGAAGGGTCTCAAATAGATATTTATTACTGAACACCAGACAAGGAGAAAGACCATAATTTCTGGTCACAAAACACCGATCAGTAGAACCCAACTCTCACATGTGTCTGCCTTCTGCCTAAAACCATGAAATGATACCAGGCCGCTGATTACTGTCCAGCCTCTCCTCCCCACTGACTGTGTCTGCAATCTGTCCCTCCTCCCTCTAACCACACAAGGCAAACCAAGCTCAGGGTCTTTGTGAAAATCAAGGCCGGAGTGTGCAGGCCCCCTGGAGAGGGGTGGGCATTTTAAAATTAAACGGGGAAGGTGAGGAGGTGGTAATATCACTCACTGGCCGAGGCGTGGCAGATGGAGTTTCGTTTGGATTAATGCGAGGTATTGGATTTGGTAAATCAAACAAGGGTAGGACTTATACAATTAAACGTAGGGCCCTTGGCAGTGTTGTAGAACAGAGACCTCGGCCATCAGGTATAATTCTTTAAAAGTTGCATCTCATATAGATAATGTGATTAAGAAGGTGTTTAACACACTTGTCTCCAATGGTCAGACCTTTGAGTATCGGAATTGGGACGTCATGTTGTGGTTGGTGAGAACATTGGTGAGACCTCTTCGGGAATACGGTGTCCAGTCTGGACATCCTGCCCACTCATTCCATAGGCACACCACCCTCTGGGTGAAAAAAACTGCCCCTTAGGTCACTTTTAAATTTTTCCCCTCTTACAACCATGTCCTCTAGTTTTGGTCTCCACTACCCCATTATAAAATACATGGACTATTCACTTTGATATTATTGACCTTGATATTATTAAGCTGGTGAGTGTTCAGAAGAGTTTAACCTGGATGTTGCTGGAAATGGAGGGATTGAGCTATAAGGGAGGCTGAATAGGCTGGGACATTTTTCACTGGAGAGTATGAGATGGAGGGGTAACTTTGCAGAGGTTTATAAAATAATGAGGAATACAGATAAGCTGAAGGGCTGATGTCTTTTCCCTCGAGTTGAGGATTCAAAACTGAGGGATATTTTAAGGTGCGAGGAAAAAAGATTTACAAAAGTCAGGAGAAGTAATTATTTTAGACAGAAGCTGGCTTGTGTGTGGAATGAACATGCAGAGCAAGTGGTGAAAACAGGGACAGTTACAACGTTTAAAGGACATTTAGATCAGTACGTGGATAAGACATCAGTTTGGATGGTGCTGTGAGCACCTGCCTTCTCCCTCTCCCTCTCCGAGTGAATCCCTGTTTGTTTTCGCTCTCTGCCAATGTCATGCAGTGGCGTGGGGAGGCCAGCAGAGGGAGGCATTGCATCACTTTCAGCGCCACAGAGACTGCCAGACCTGCCCCACGCAGACACACACAGATACACACAGCAATTGTTAAGGACACGGCATAGATCCCATCTGGTAATTTATACTAAACATAAATAAATGCTCAGTTCGCCTCGTAAACTGTTAAAGTATGAGTGACAGAGAACTCCAAAGTTCCACTGTTTAAATAAAAACAACAATGTATTTTTTAACACCGAAAGTGAACTGGAAGACCCTCTATCTCTTAACTGCTTATAACCCGACTCCAGCTCTATAGCAATATACTGTTTCCGGCTCTGCCATCCTCTCATATCACAGGGGCTTGTAAGCTCTCAGTTCAGAGCAGCATTCACTCTCTCTTGAAGGTACAGTGCACACTTTCAACTTCATCCCATTATACCCTGATGAATATAGATAAGTGGAACCTATCCAGATTTCTCTTGGTCTGTGGTTTGTCAACATTTCATCTACTCTGTCTTGTATATGTCAGGATTTTGGTTGCTCCATTGACAGTATGTCATTATTCGAATCTGTCCGTGGGAATATATCAGTATTTCACTTGCTCACACTCCTGTGTGTGGGGCAGGATTTCAGTTGTTTCATGGGGACTGTGACACTGTGACAATCTTAATGTTTATAAATGGTACCAAACTTGCAAGAATTGTAAAATCTATGGAGGAGAGTGTGGAACTCTAACAGGACAGTGACACGCTGGTAGACGGGAATCAAAGCAGAGCAGTGTGAGGTGATGCACTTTGGCATGAAAGATAAAGAAAGACAGTTTAAAACAGGCTGTGCCGTTATAAAGGGGCTGCAGGAACAGAGAGCGCTGCGTGTATATGAGCACAGATTGTTGAAGATGTCAGGACAAGTGGGGAGAGCAGTAACTATCACAGATTAGTTTCAGTATCTGAGCTGTTTACAGGGGGAGGTGTAGGAGGGAGCATTCGTGCTCCCGTTCTAGGAGGTGGTGGTGATGATGTGTTGTGAGCCCACCCTCCTGCCCCCGCGAGACCGTGGGGATTCCATTCGTACCAGCTCGACACAGAAGGGAGATGTCATCAGGGCCACAGCTTCTAAGTTGTGCCGGAGGGAAAAGGAGCTGCCAGTGAGTTTAAAGTGAGAATTGCCCTTCACTGAACATTGCTCCTTACTCGGTCGGTGGGATGAGGATGTTTCAGAATCTCCACACGAGGCGTCTCGGTTCTCTCCGGCTCGTACTAGGACCCTCCCCACATGGCGGGGGGAGGGGGGTGAGGGAATGGATATCGGGCATTCCACCACCCGGCTTGGCCCTTTCTGTCCTATTCCAGGCTGTTTCTCCTGGAATGGGAGAAGGGGAGGGAGGGAGGGAGAGTGGGAGGGTGTGGCCCAGCTGTTAGTGCTGGTGTAGGTGGGTTATGGGGTCATGGTGAGGGGTCCGGAGGGAGTCAGTCCACAGTGTTGTATCCATGCAGTGTAATTGATGTGGGGGGGCGGGGTGGGGTTTAAAGTGGACGGGGTGACAGAGAGATAGAAAGAGACCGACAGAGAGAGAAGGTGCTGCATGCGGCAGTGAGATGTTGGAGCATTCGCCTTATTCGGGGGTCGGTGCTATAACAGATATACAGTGAGTGTGAGGGAGCAGAGAGAACCAGTGACCCTTATCCTGACAGAGCGAGGAAGGTTATTGATGCTTGTCCTGTATTGCTGGACATTTCTTCAGATCGCAGATACTGCACTGAGCTGGGTGGGGAGCTCAGACCATGCTCGGTGGGTCTGGTGGTGTGGCTCCCTCTGTGAAGAGAATGGTCCCCCTCTGTACTAGCCCATCCACCAGGACCTCTGTGCCCCTGTCGACAAGCTGTGGTATAATTGCCCCTTATCTGCCATGCTCGGGGTAAACTGTGCAGGGCAGCTCCAAGCTGAGAAAGCTCAACTGTGTGCCCATTGGCCTTTCAAAGATGACACTAGTGTCAGCTATCACGGAATATCCAGGGGCACCCGGGCAACTGTGAGTCCCTCCAGCCATGATGGGTGGGAGAATTAGGCTGGTATTGAATGAGAGGGACACCATGGTGGTGGGTGGGTGGGTGTAGTCAATGAGTTGTGTTTGATAAGATAGCAACAGGAATCTATCTTGGCCTCGGACAGATAATCTCTCAATGAAAATGACACTGAGGCAAATTATTGTTATAATCAGCCCCGTGAGTCAGAGATTCTGTTGAAACTATTCCCATTTACAAAGCTGTAGAACAAATGTTCATCCAAAACTCTCCATCATTTCACCTCACACCAATGTCCCTTTTTCCCATCTTTCCTGGGAAGACTGGCTCATGTTACCGGATGTCATCAAAGTGTCTACGTTTCAGCATTCCGACACCTGGGAACACATCCTTCCATGACACTGTCTCTCAGTCTCCCCCTCTCTGTCTATACCCCAAACCCCTCCCATGTGGTGATATTTAATCTGATTCCCGCACCATCTGTCTCTGGCAGTGATGTTCACACCCACAGCACTCCCCTGTCATGGCACAATATAGATATGGAGCTAAAAATGGGTGTGAGCTGTACGTCCTGTCACTTCCAGCATGGGCTGCAAGTTTCCCCACACTGGTCAGTGATCTAACACAGTGTAACTGAGCAATACACTGGGGTGGTGTACACAGTCCTACATGCTGGGAGGGTAATTGCTCCTGGGTAACAGATCAATGCACTGGGGTGTGGTTCACAGCCCCACATGCTGGGAGGGTAACTGCTCCTGGTTTACTGATTTAATTCAACAGTTATCACTGCACAGGTCTCTGTGCTGGCCAGACTGTCTGGTTGAGGTTTATAGATAATACAATGATGTGGTCTGCACAGCTCTCGGTACTGGACGGAGATGTAGCCTGTGCACAATACATCACGGTGATGGGGTGGATATGGGGAAAGGTGATGGGCAGGTCATGGAGCTCCCGGAACGTTCTGTCCCTGACATTCTATAACTGACATTCCCCGGAACGTTCTGTCCCCGACATTCTATAACTGGCATTCCCCAGAACGTTCTGTCCCCGACATTCGGTAACTGCCATTCCCCGGAACGTTCTGTCCCTGACATTCTATAACTGCTATTCCCCGGAACGTTCTGTCCCCAACATTCTATAACTGCCATTCCCCGGAAAGTTCTGTCCCTGACGTTGTTTGTGAACGGCCGGACGTCAGTGAATTGAACAAACGATAAGATCCCAAGGGAAGAGATCCCATTCCAGGGAGAAGGAGACACTGTTCCGAAGGCCCCTCAGGCAGTTAAAGGGCTGAATACATTTTTCCTACGTTTACATTTCTTCACGACACAGGATCGACCACAATTTAGACCAAAATACAGAAATTCCCAAACTCTATTTGCCTACAGGAAACTGGGAGAGAATCCTTCAGGTCAGCCACATTTCCACCCTCCGTATTAGGAACTGGGAAGGAGTGACCTGTGTCTGCTCTCTAGTGATCGCATGTATGGGAATGTTCTAGAAACTATCTGTCGTTATGGATGTGTCTCTGTGTTTGGGGAGGGAGGGTTTATTGTGGTTTATGTCACAGTTTTGTCAGTAATTCTGACCTTCCTATTTGTTATTCCAGCTCCAATTATTTTAATAAATCCCTGAATACAGGGACACATTTGAAAATCTCACTGGGTCCCCGATCAAACGGGTCCCTTTGCCTCCAGGCTGATGGATAATGGGTTTGTTTTCCTTCCTCACAGTTAACGTAGTGACCATCTACGTCCTGCTTTATAAAGATTGTGGATTGTCTCCATGTGTCAGACGTTACCTGGGGGCCATGGCAGCGGCGGATCTCCTGGTCATTATCCTCGACCTGATCCTGAGACACATTCCCATTGTTTATTGGGAACAGTTTTATTTCCTGGTGAACTCCGTCCCCGTATGTAATGTTCACGCCGTCCTGCTTTATGCGGCCACTGACTGCTCTGTCTGGTTCACCGTCAATTTCACCTTTGATCGGTTTGTGGCCATTTGTTGCCAGAAGCTGAAAAGTAAATATTGCAGTGAGAAAACGGCGGCTGTGGTTCTGGGAGCAGTGACTGTGCTGAGCTGTTTAAAGAACATTTCCTGGTATTTTATGCTCAAGGCTCGGTATTTGCTGGCGAACTCCCCCTGGTTTTGTGATGTAACAGCCACTGTTTATTCCTCCAGTGTCTGGGTCACAATCGAGTTCCTCCACAACATTCTAACCCCGTGTGTCCCATTTCTCCTGATTCTGCTGCTGAATGTTCTCACCGTCAGACACATTTTAGTGACCAGCAGAGCCCGCAGGAGACTCCGCGCTCACACCAATGGGGACGATCCGTCTGACACAGAAATGAGAAACCGAAAAAAATCCATCATTTTACTCTTTGTGATCTCGGCCAATTTCATCCTGTTATGGTCAATGTTCATGCTGTTTTCTATATGGAGACGGATGTATGAGTTTGGGTATCGGTCTGTGTTTCTCGATTATTTTGTGCAGGAATTGGGCTTCATGCTGCAGCTCCTCAGTTGCTGCACAAACACCGCGATTTATGCCGTGACCCAGACTAAGTTCAGGCAGCAGCTGAAGAATGTGCTGAAATATCCCTTCACCCAAATCCATCCATCCATCAAATTCCCTCATTAATCACACCATTCGGGATTTTCTCATTTCAGTTCAGTGTTTCAGCGATGGAGCAGCCTGTCGCTATGGTAACAGACTGAGGGTAGCACTGGTTTGTCCATCCTTATCCCACAGGGGTGTTACATGGAAACATTTCAATGTTTCTCACAACTCAGGGGCCAGTGAGAAAAGGCACCATCCCACTGACTGTATCCATCACTTCCATTTATAACCAATAAAAATGCTGATTACAGCGTGCCGAGCAGCAGAGTGACCGATGTTGTTGCGTGTCTTTGTGTTGGAGAAGCTGAGCTGGAGAGAGACAGACTCAGCCCCAAGTCCTGGTCCTCAGGGAAGGGGAGGGCACCGCACCCTGGGCTCAGGAGCTGGGGTTAACGCTCACTATCTCCCCGACTCCAAATCTGGCCTCCCCATTACCTCTCCCCTACTCGTTCTCCTCAATTCTCTCTCTCTCTTTCAGCACACACTCTCTTTCTCAAACCTCACCTCATCACTCTCTCTCTCTCTCTCTCTCTCTCTCTCTCTCACACACACACACACACACACGCACACACACACACACACACACACCCTCCAAACCCGGTTTCTCCACCTGCCTCCACTTTCACTCTCCCCCCTCTCATGCCGCCGCTGTCTCCCTCCCACAATTCCATCTCTACCCCATTTTCCCCACGTGCCACATCTCACCCCCACCCCCACACGCAGCCTCACCCCCAAACATCCCAAGTCTCTGGGTCAGAGGGAGAGGGAAGAACCAGAGAGAGTATGTCAGAGAGAGAGGGAGGGAGGGAGGGACAGGAGGGAGACAGGTTCTGTCAGAGGGAAAGAGAGGGAGATGGGAAGAGAGAGACACCGAGGGAGGTGGAGAGCGAGAAGGGCGACAGAGAGAGAGAGAGAGAGAGAGAGGCGGGGGGGGAGAGGCTGAGAGAGAGAGAGGGAGAGGCTGAGAGAGAGAGAGAGAGATGAGCGAGAGACAGAATGGGAGGACTGGCAAGAGAGAGAAAGGGAGGGGGACGAGAGAGAGAGGGAGGGGTGAGAAAAGGAGAGGGAGGGGGACGGGAGAGATACAGAGGTGAGCAAGAGAGTGTGGGGGCGAGAGAGAGAGGGAGCGGGGTGAGACAGAGGGAGGGGACGAGAGAGAGAGGGAGGGGACGAGAGAGGGGAGGGGACGAGAGAGAGTGGAAGGGTGGCGAGAGAGAGTGGCAGTGGGGCGAGAGTGAGGGGGGCAATAGACAGAGGGAGTGGGCGAGAGAGAGGGAGTGGGCGAGAGAGAGGGAGTGGGCGAGAGAGAGGGGAGTGGGTGAGTGAGAGAGGGAGTGGTGCGAGAGAGAGTGGAAGGGTGGCGAGAGAGAGTGGCAGTGGGGCGAGAGTGAGGTGGGGCAATAGACAGAGGGAGCGGGCGAGAGAGAGAGAGAGGGAGAGGGCGAGTCTGAGATGGAGGGGAGCGAGAGAGGCAGTGCGAGTGAGAGAGAGGGTGCGAGTGAGAGGGAGGGAGGAGCGAGAGAGACAAAGAGGATGAGGGCGACAGAGAGAGAGAGGGGACGAGAGAGCGAGAGGGATGGGGCGAGAGAGAGACTGAGGAGAGAGGGTGAGAGAGAGGAGGGCGAGTGAGAGGAGGGCGAAGGCGAGTGCGAGGAGGGCGAGTGCCAGGAGGGCGAGTGCGAGTAGGGCGAGGGCGAGTGAGAGCCAGAACGAGAGCAAGAGACGCAGAAAGATGGACAAAGGGGGCGAGCAAGAGAGAAAGCGAGCGCTTGAGAGAGACAGCGAGAGAATGAGACGGCGAGAGAGAGAGGTGCCAGAGAGATGGAGAGCGGTGTAAAGAGAGAGAGAGTGAGAGACAGAGAGAGAGTGAGCATGAGTGAGAGAGAGAGAGAGAGAGAGATGGTCGAGAGAGAGAGGATTGGCAGAGAGAGTGAGGAGTCAGGATAGAGAGAGATGGGGCTGCAGAGAAAGTGGGGGAGAGTGAGAGTGTGAGAGAGAGGCCGCGAGAGAGAGAGAGAGAGAAAGCAAGAGTGAAGGGATAGCGAGATGGAGAGACGGTACGAGCAAGAGGTAGAGCAATGAGAGAGTGGCGAAAGAGTAATAGTGGAGGCGAGAGACAGAGGGAAGGCCCAGAGAGGCAGAGACAGAGGGGTGAGAGAGGAAGAGAGGATGCGAGAGCGATGAGGCTTGAGCGAATGAGGGAGCGATGTGGTGAGAGAGAGAGAGAGAGAAAGGTGCCAAAGAAAGACAGGGGCAAGAGAGAGAGAGAGAGAGGGGCGGGAGAGAGAGGGATAGAGTGGGGGGATAGAGAGGAGCGAGACGGAGACAGAGACAGAGAGAGAGAGAGAGAGGGTGGGGCGTGATAGAGAGAGGGAGAGAGTGATCGAGAATGAGTGAGAGAGAGAGAGAACGAGCGAGAGGGAACGAGAGAAAGAAGGAGAGAGTTGCGGTAAAGATGAGCAAATACGGGAGAGTGAGAGCACGAGGGAAAGAGAGAGGGAGAGATGGTGTGGGAGAGAGCGTGAGGGAGAGAGTGATTGAGAAAAAGCAAGGGAGGGGTTAGAGATGAGCAACAGAGAGAGCAAGAAAGAGACAGAGGAGTGAGAGGGAGAGGTGATGGAGAAGGGTAGAAGAGAGAGCGAGAGAGGTGTGCGATGGTGACATGGGGAACAAAGAGAGAGATATATAGAGAGAGAGAGGGGCGAAAGTGGGTGTAAGAGAGAGAGAGGGCCGTGCGCTACAGAGAGAGAGGCAAGAGAGGGCAACAGTGATGGGGGAGAGAGAGGAGAGAAAGGGGTGTGAGATAGAGGGGGAAAGGAGAGCGAGAGAGAGGAGCGAGAGAGAGAGAGATGGGGGAGAGGGTGAGAGAAAGAGGGGGCGAGTGAGAGACAGAGGGATGAGAGACAGAGTGGTGTGAGGGAGTGAAAGAGGGCTGAGAGAGAGAGAGAGCACGAGCAAGAGAGAGAGTGCGAGAGAGAGCTGCAAGAAAGAGCAAGAGAGACGGGGCAGATACGAGAGAAAGCGAGAGAGAGAAAGGAAAGAACGAGATTGGCAGAGTGGGAGCATGGAAACGTGGGAGCGTGGGAACGAGGGAGTGAGGGAGGGAGAAAGAGGGAGAGTGGCAGCGAGGGAGTGGCAAGAAAGAATGAGAGAGATGGGGAGGGGTGATAGAAGGGGTAGACGTAGGGGGTAGAGGTAGGGGGGATAGGGGAGGGGGGAGTAGGAAGGGGGAGAGGGAGGGAGGGTGAGGGAGGGAGGGTGAGGGAGGGGGGAGGGAGGGAGAGGGAGGGGGAGAGGGAGAAGGGTAGAGGGAGCGGGGTAGAGGGAGCGGGGTAGAGGGAGGGGGTAGAGGGAGGGGGTAGAGGCAGGGGGTTAGAGGGAGGGGGTTAGAGGCAGGGGGTGGGAAGGGCAGAGGGAAGAGGTAGAGGGAGAGCGGAGAGGGAGGGGGAGAGGGAGGGGGTGGGAAGGGCAGAGGGAAGAGGTAGAGGGAGAGGGGAGAGGGAGGGGAGAGGGAGGGGGTAGAGAGAGTGGGGAGATGGAGAGGGTAGAGGGAGCGGGGTAGAGGGAGCGGGGTAGAGTGAGGGTGGAGGGGGTAGAGAGGAGAGGAGGGGAGAGGGAGGGGTAGAGGGAGGGGTTAGAGGGAGGGGGAGAGGGGGAGGGGGGGTAGAGGGAGGGGGTAGAGGAGAGGGAGGGGGTAGAGGGAGGGAGGGGGGTAGAGGGAGGGGGTAGAGGGAGGAGGGTAGAGGGAGGGGGTAGAGGGAGGGGTAGAGGGAGGGGGTAGAGGGGGTAGAGGGAGGGGGTAGAGGCAGGGGGTAGATAGAGGGGGTAGAGGGAGGGGGTAGAGGGACGATGATAGGGGAGGGAGGTAGAGGGAGGGGGTAGAGGGAGGGGGAGAGGGAGGGGTAGAGGGAGGGGGAGAGGGAGGTAGAGGGAGGGGTAGAGGGAGGTGGGGAGAGGGAGGGGGAGAGGGAGGGAGGAGAGGGAGGGGCAGAGGGAAGAGGTAGAGGGGGAGAGGAAGGGTGGAGAGGGAGGGGGTCGAGAGAGAGGGAGGGGGCAAGAGAGAGAGAGGGAGGGGGCGAGAGAGAGAGGGAGGGGGGCGAGAGAGAGAGGGAGGGGGCGAGAGAGAGAGGGAGGTGGGCGAGAGAGAGAGAGGGAGGTGGGCGAGAGAGAGAGGGGGAGGTGGGCGAGAAAGAGAGGGAGGTGGGCGAGAGAGTGAGGGAGGTGGGCGAGAGAGGGAGGGAGGTGGGCGAGAGAGGGAGGGAGGTGGGCGAGATTGAAAAAGAGGTGGGCGAGAGAGAGAAAGAGGTGGGCGAGAGAGAGTGAGGTGGGCGAGAGAGAGAGGGAGGTGGGCGAGAGAGAGAGAGGGAGGTGGCGAGAGAAAGAGAGTGAGGGAGCGAGAGAGAGAGAGTGAGGATAGGAGAGAGAGAGGGAGGAGTTGAGAGGGAGAGGGCAGGGGCGAGAAAGAGAGGGAGGGGGCAATAGAGAGAGAGAGAACGAGGGGGGCGAGTGAGAGAGAGAGAGGGAAGAGAGATGGGGTGTGAGACAAAGGGAGGGGTGTGGGCTAGAGAGAGAGGGAGTGGGTGAGAGAGAGATGGGGCAAGAGAGAGAGGGAGGGGGCAAGAGAGAGAGAGAAGGAGGGGGCGAGAGAGAGGGGGGCAAGAGAGAGAGAGGGGGCGAGAGAGAGAGGGAGGGGGCGAGAGAGAGAGGGAGGTGGGCGAGAGAGAGAGAGGGAGGTGGGCGAGAGAGAGAGAGAGGGGGAGGTGGGCGAGAAAGAGAGGGAGGTGGGCGAGAGAGTGAGGGAGGTGGGCGAGAGAGGGAGGGAGGTGGGCGAGAGAGGGAGGGAGGTGGGCGAGAGAGGGAGGGAGGTGGGCGAGATTGAAAAAGAGGTGGGCGAGAGAGAGAAAGAGGTGGGCGAGAGAGAGGGAGGTGGGCGAGAGAGAGAGAGGGAGGTGGCGAGAGAAAGAGAGTGAGGGAGCGAGAGAGAGAGAGTGAGGATAGGAGAGAGAGAGGGAGGAGTTGAGAGGGAGAGGGCAGGGGCGAGAAAGAGAGGGAGGGGGCAATAGAGAGAGAGAGAACGAGGGGGGCGAGTGAGAGAGAGAGAGAGGGAAGAGAGATGGGGTGTGAGACAAAGGGAGGGGTGTGGGCTAGAGAGAGAGGGAGTGGGTGAGAGAGAGATGGGGCAAGAGAGAGAGGGAGGGGGCAAGAGAGAGAGAGAAGGAGGGGGCGAGAGAGAGGGGGGCAAGAGAGAGAGAGGGGGCGAGAGAGAGAGGGAGGGGGCGAGAGAGAGAGGGAGGTGGGTGAGAGAGAGAGAGGGAGTTGGGCGAGAGAGAAAGAGAGGGAGATGGGCGAGAAAGAGAGCGAGGTGAGCGAGAAAGGGAGGGAGGTGGGCGCGAGAGAGAGGGAGTTGGGTGAGAGAGAGGGAGGGAGGTGGGCGAGAGAGGGAGGGAGGTGGGCGAGAAAGAGAGGGAGGTGGGCGAGAGAGAGAGGGAGGTGGGCGAGAGAGAGAGGGAGGACGGCGAGAGAGATAGGGGTGTGACAGAGAGGGAGGGGTTGGGTGAGAGAAAGGAAGGGAGGAGGCAAGAGAGTGAGGGACGAGGCGAGAGAGAGAGAGAGAGGGGGCGAGAAAGAGAGGAAGTGGGCGAGAGAGAGAGGAGGGGAGCGAGAGGGAGATGGAGGGAGCGAGAGGGAGATGGAGGTGGCGAGAGGGAGATGGAGGGGGCGAGAGGGAGAGGGAGTGGGCGAGAGCGGAGGAGTGGGCGAGAGAGCGAGGGAGTGGGCGAGAGAGCGAGGCAGGTGGGCGAGAGAGAAGGAGGTGGGCGAGAGAGAGAGAGGGAGGTGGCGAGAGAAAGAGAGTGAGGGAGCGAGAGAGAGAGAGAGTGAGGATACGAGAGAGAGAGAGAGAGGGAGGAAGTGAGAGGGAGAGGGCAGGGGCGAGAAAGAGAGGGAGGGGGCAATAGAGAGAGAGAAGGAGGAGGGCGAGTGAGAGAGAGAGGGAAGAGAGATGGAGGTGTGAGAGAGAGGGGAGGGGTGTGGGCTAGAGAGAGAGGGAGTGGGTGAGAGAGAGAGATGGGGCAAGAGAGAGAGGGAGGGGCAAGAGAGGGAGGGAGGGGGCGAGAGAGAGAGGGAGGGGGCGAGAGAGAGAGGGAGGGGGTGAGAGAGAGAGGGAGGGGAGGGGGCGAGAGAGAGGGAGGGGTGCAAGAGAGAGGGAGGGGATGGGCGAGAGATAGAGGGAGGGGATGGGCGGGAGAGAGGTGGCGAGGTAGAGAGAGAGAGGGAGGGGGTGAGAGAGAGAGAGTGAGGGGGTGAGAGAGAGAGCGAGGGGGGAGAGAGAGAGAGAGAGAGGGAGGGGGTGAGAGAGAGGGAGGGAGGGGGTGAAAGAGAGAGAGGGAGGGGGTGAGAGAGATAGGGGTGTGACAGAGAGAGAGGGGTTGGGTGAGAGAGAGAAAGGGAGGAGGCAAGAGAGTGAGGGACGAGGCGAGAGAGAGAGAGGGGAGGGGGCGAGAGAGGGAGGGGACAAGAGGGAGAGGCAGTGGGCGAGAGAGCGAGGGAATGGGTGAAAAAGCGAAGGAGTGGGCGAGAGAGCGAGGGAGTGGGCGAGAGAGCGAGGGGGTGGGCGAGAGAGCGAGGGAGTGGGCGAGAGAGAGGGAGTGGGCGAGAGAGTGAGTGGGCGAGAGAGAGAGAGTGGGCGAGAGAGAGGGTGTTGGTAAGAGAGAGAGGGAGCGGTGCGAGAGAGAGTGGAAGGGTGGCGAGAGAGAGTGGCAGTGGGGCGAGAGTGAGGTGGGGCAATAGACAGAGGGAGCGGGCAAGAGAGAGAGAGGGAGTGGGCGAGTCTGAGATGGAGGGGAGCGAGAGAGGGAGTGCGAGTGAGAGAGAGGGTGCGAGTGAGAGAGATGGAGGGATGAGAGAGAAAGAGAGGATGAGGGCGACAGAGAGAGAGAGGGGACGAGAGAGCGAGAGGGTGGGGGCGAGAGAGAGAGGGAGGAGAGGGGTTGAGAGAGAGGAGGGGCGAGTGAGAGATGAGGGTGAGGGCGAGTGCGAGTAGGGCGAGTGCCAGGAGGGCGAGGAGGGCGAGGGCGAGGGCGAGTGAGAGCCAGAACGAGAGCAAGAGACGCAGAAAGATGGACAAAGGGGGGCGAGCAAGAGAGAGAGCGAGCGGGTGAGAGAGACAGCGAGAGAACGAGGCGGCGAGAGAGAGAGGTGCCAGAGAGATGGAGAGAGGGGGCAAGAGAAAGAGAGTGAGAGTGAGCATGAGAGAGAGAGAGAGAGATGGTCGAGAGAGAGAGGATTGGCAGAGAGAGTGAGGAGTCAGGATAGAGAGAGATAGGGCTGCAGAGAAAGTGGGGGAGAGTGAGAGTGTGAGAGAGAGGCCCGCGCGAGAGAGAGAGAGAGAGAAAGCAAGAGTGAAGGGATAGCGAGATGGAGAGACGGGACGAGCAAGAGGTAGAGCAATGAGAGAGAGGCGAAAGACAGAGGGAAGGCCCAGAGAGGCAGAGACAGAGGGGTAAGAGAGGAAGAGAGTATGCGAGAGCGATGAGGCTAGAGCGAATGAGGGAGCAATGTGGTGAGAGAGAGACAGAGGTGTCAAAGAAAGACAGGGGCAAGAGAGAGAGAGGGGCGGGAGAGAGAGGGATAGAGTGGGGGGAGAGAGAGAGGAGCGAGACGGAGAGAGAGAGAGAGAGAGATAGAGAGGGTGGGGCGTGATAGAGAGAGGGAGAGAGTGATCGAGAATGAGTGAGAGAGAGAGAGAACGAGCGAGAGGGAACGAGAGAAAGAAGGAGAGAATTGCGGTAAAGATGAGCAAATACGGGAGAGAGAGTGAGAGCACGAGGGAAAGATAGAGGGAGAGATGGTGTGGGAGAGAGCGTGAGGGAGAGAGTGATTGAGAAAAAGAAAAGGAGGGGTAAGAGATGAGCAACATAGAGAGCAAGAAAGAGACAGAGGAGTGAGAGGGAGAGGTGATAGAGAAGGATAGAAGAGAGAGCGAGAGAGGTGTGCGATGGTGACATGGGGAACAAAGAGAGAGAGATATATAGAGAGAGAGGGGCGAAAGTGGGTGTAAGAGAGAGAGAGGGCCGTGCGCTAAAGAGAGAGAGGCAAGAGAGGGAAACAGTGATGGGGAAGAGAGAGGAGAGAAAGGGGGTGTGAGAGAGAGGGGGAAAGGAGAGCGAGAGACAGGAGCGAGAGAGAGAGAGAGAGATGGGGAGAGGGTGAAAGAAAGAGGGGGCGAGTGAGAGACAGAGGGATGAGAGACAGAGTGGTGTGAGGGATTGAAAGAGGGCTGAGAGAGAGAGAGAGCACGAGCAAGAGAGAGAGCGCGAGAGAGCTGCAAGAAAGTGCAAGAAAGAGAGGGGGCAGATACGAGAGAAAGCGAGAGAGAGAAAGGAAAGAACGAGATTGGCAGAGTGGGAACTTCTCAACGTGGGAGCGTGGGAACGAGGGAGTGAGGGAGGGAGAAAGAGGGAGAGTGGCAGCGAGGGAGTGGCAAGAAA